>NC_068340.1:440351-793773 GCF_014633365.1 Diospyros lotus
AAAATTGATCTTACTATTCAAATGAATAGTTTTTATAAAGACAAATATGTATTATTTATTTTTATTTATATAACTAAAGATAGAATAAAATATTAATTTTATTTAATATATATAAAAATTTTCCAAAATTTCTAGGGGGCCAAGGTTCCCCCCGCCCGCCCCTGTCCACGAGTAATCATGTCCTCTTTCCTCAACACTAAATTTGTAATAATTCATTCATAATAATAATAATAATTGAAAGCATATTTTTATTCAGATAATTTTATGTACCCAATCCATTATTCTATATATTACAAACTTTAAGCTAATACCCTTTTTAGCTGCATCGAGAAAGAATTTAGTGAGAATAGAATATGAAATGACAAAACCATATATATGGTTTAATTTTGAAGACTTTCTTTATTGATATGATATAATTTCTTTTGTCATTATACATATAAAGACAAAATAATTAATTTCACGTGATTTATAGATCCATATGCAATATTGTTATTTGTTTTTTTGCTTTCTCTTACTATTCATGAAATGGATATTCCAATATTGCCTTTGGACTACTTTACCGGTGCTCACTTTTTCAATTTAAGAAGGAAGAAAAAAAATGATAGGACATCAATGTTTAAAATGTGTGTTACTAAATTCAATGTACCTAATAGTTCATAAATAATATATCGATTAATATGTAAAACGTGTGTGGTAGTTCTTTATATATAATTTTTCAAGAAAAATAATTATAGAGTGGTCCAATTAAACGTACAATAATATATATATATATATATATATATACGACAAAATAATCAAATGATGTATGTGGTTCAATATACAATAATAGTTTGAAAGACTTTTACATACCTAAGTTCTCATATTTTCAAATGGAGTTTTAAGGATTTCTATTAAAATTTAAACACATGCATTTAGGTGGTCCAATTAAGATAAGGTGATGCCTTTCTCCTCACGTTTGTGGAGAAAGGCTAGGGGTTGAATTGACTGTTGGGTTCCCTGATTTACATATTTCGCAAGAATCGTGGGGCCAAGCTGTGGGGAGTGCTCGTGATGGTGCGTTAACAAAAAAAAAAAAAAAAAGTAAGTTGATAATTAAGGATGCCAATTTTTTTTTTTTTTGACAAATTTAACCCAAAGACTAAATATTATATTTTTAACAAATACCAAATCATTGTTTGATGTTTTAAAATGTGATCAAATTCGACCCCTTGCAATTAAATCATTGATAATTATATATAAATTTATAATTATTATTTTTGATAGTTTTATTTTTTTTACAATATCGAACGTTATACACACATGTTGATGATATTGTAATATATATTAATTAAAATATAATTTAACCCTTAAAATAGTGAACATTAATCATCAAAAATTGGTAAGAGAAGAAACCAATATATTTGGTACTTTAAACAAACAATAAGAGGATTAATTTGATAAAAAACGAAAAAGAAGCAAACTATTTAGAATTATAAAAAAAAAAAGTTCTGAACTTATTTGGTGATTTTCCTACAAAATAGAAAAGGTAAATTCTAATTGACTATCTTTTAGTGATCACATAACCTCTGATCTTAACAAACTCTGTAAAAGATCAATACATGATCCAAATCTTACAAATATATCCACTCCTATATATGTAGCATTATTGTGATATTATATGTGGATGATCAAATTAATAAAATTTGTGTCGACTACAACTGGTATAGAGCTACCTTCAAATCAATGTATATATGCCATCCATCAAATTCTTATTTTACACACTACAAACTTCATATATATATATATATATATATGCAGATACTACAAGAATTTGAATGTTTTACCCACACATATTATTTGTGGGTATTTACTCACACATAATGATAATATGTGTGGGTAATTAAATTAGACAAATTCATTACATTATCCACATTTAATATACCCACATTTATTTTGGCAAAAAAAATTATCTCCACTTTCAGAGATTGATAAGATATTTCCCAATAAAATGTTAGCTGATGTAACATTTATTTTAGATTATATTACCCATACATATTAATAAATGTTACACATGTGTGAGTAATTATTTATAAATTTATCCACACATAATTATAAATGTTATATATGTGGAGGTACCAACACATTAGCTAATGTGACAATCTTTTGGATTATATTGTCCACACATATTAATAAATGTTACATATGTGTGGATAATTATTTATAAACTTACCCACACATAATTACAAATTTTATATATGTGTGGATATTCACGTATCAATGATTTTATACTTAAATTATAAAATTATGTTGTTTTAATTTTTATAATTTAAAATAATTATTTTTTTATTTCATTTACACATACAAATAATAAACCTAAAACTAAATCTCTACACTAAAATTCCGCATTCCCTAAAATTAAATTCCTACCCAGTTTCTAATTTCTAAAATATCTCTTTTGCTCATCAAGCTCTTTTATTTATCTGCTCATTTCTAAAATCGCTAAAACTTTAACAAATACACGGCTCCATTAACCTCATAAAAAGTTCCTATAAGATTAGAGACAAAGTTACGAAACTCTGGACCTTTTCCCATCCTTTGCAACGTTTCTCATACTGGGTAATTTTCAAGTCTATCTCGATCTCTTTTAATGTTATTTATGATCTTATCTCATCTCATCTCTTATCTTTAGTTTGTTTTGTGTTTGGGGTTATATTTACAATTTTTTCTTATTGAATCTATTTTCGTTAATTCTAACCAGAAAAGAATTATTAAGATTTAACTAACACTATTATAAGTAATTCCTAATATAATTATGTAAATGCACGAATATAATTATTAAGCTATTATAATTAAGCTTTTATTATTTATTGATAATACAATATATTAAAAATTATGAACATATTGAAAATAATACAATATATTACGTTATTTGTGGAGCTAACTTGGATGTCCTAACATGACATATGAAGACTTGGCATCTTCGACATTGACATTTCGAACATGATTAGTCATCTTCAGAGTTAGAGGCTAAATATGTAGGTATATTATTATTTTTCTAAGTTAAAAGAGTTAGAGTACATATAATGTTGTCAAATTTAGTTTAATGAGAACTACACCCCTGAATATTCTCTCAAATGCTGCTTTACATTGGCATAATTGAGATTATATATATTATAATAAAATAATGTGAATTTGAAATGATTTATGAAAGAAAAAGCAATGAAAAAAATGACAAATACAGTGGGCCTTTGTAATTGCGTCAGTTAAAGGAATGGGTCAGGAGTACAAGAAAAAGTAACTTGTATATAACCATCACAATAAATAAGCGTAATTTGGAATTGGATGGAATATTTATTTATCAGGCCATATGATTGTGTTTTTTTTTATTAATAACAGCATACAAAATAAAAGATTTTATATGCTGTTATTATTTGAACTTAAATCAAGATGTAGTTGAAGTTACTTTCATATACCAGACGGCATTAATCAAAACTATATTTACATACACCAATTGCATGTATCATGACTATATTTTTAATTTAAAAAAATAACTACTCCACCTCATATTTGTCCAAAACTATTCAAGCAAAATTAAGGTTGCGTTCTCTTTGCTGTTTTCAAGTCATTTTTAGTTTTCAATTTTCTAAAATAATGAAAACGCGTTCTCTTTACTGTTTTTAAAAATGCATTTTTGAAAACAAAAAATATATTTATAAAGAAAACTCAAAACAACAAAAAGTTGTTTTTGAGTGTTTTCATCCAAAATAAACTCAAAATTCAAAACATATTTATTTATTTATTTATTCATATTTTATTATTATAATGAAAAAAAATATTACAAAATTCATTAACTTTAAAATGTAGAATTTTTTTAATAACTTATAAACATTAAATATTTTTAATTTACTAAATAATCAAATTTATTGAATAAAATATTATTAAAAATTATTTTTAAAATTTCAAAGAGAACGCGTTTTCTAATTTTCTGTTTTGAGAAATAGTTTTTCAAAATGACAAAGAGAACGCGTTTTTAATTTTCTAAAAATAGATTACCAAAATAGAAAACTGAAAATGAATTCAAAACTCAAAACTAAAAATTGAAAAGCAAAGAGAACGCACCCTAAGAGTTTCAATATGTTGGTCCCTTAAGGTATGGCCATTTAAGAGGGGGATAAATTGAGTGACTAAAATTTTTATCAATTTTAATATATATTCTTGATTAATGATTTTATTGAAAAATATATTTTGATAAATATAATAAATTATATTTGAGATTAATAATAAATATAAATCACAAAATATAACAAAAATAAATACAATGAGGCACAAGACAATTTATAGTGGTTCGGTATCTTCACATATGCCTAGTCCACTCTCCTAAGGTCTAACCACCCTTGGGGTTCCACTAAATCAAAATAACCAAGGTTTTTACACTAGGTCACCTTGAAAACTAGATACACACATAGATTACAATGGGTTTTAGGCAACCACTACACCAAGGTTTTCTCCCTAACTTACCTTGAAAACTAGACTCACCTAAATTTTAACGGATCTAGAAAACATATACAATCCTCAATAATAATTTAAATGCTTACAAATAATTTGCCTACACTTGGACACAAACAAACAATTAAGAACAAATTATACAAGGCAATAATATTTAAATTGTAGGCACCTTAGGCGAATCCCACATCGGCCATTCATCGGGGGGAGATCTGGGACCAGTTGTAAGGTCGTATGACGAGAACGTCATGTGCTCAAGGGAAGGAGAATGTAACATCCCGCATTGAGCGATAGGAAGGATCGAAACAACTTAATAATACCAGCATTAACGCTTAATGGTGAATGATGGGATGAAGTTATAGCACAGTGGACCTCACCTTGAATCTCTATAAATTCAAGTTCTTCTCCATTCAATTTCCCCACATCAACCAAAGCTAATAAAATAATAATACCAGCACTCTCCTTTCGATCATGAAGAGTCCATCATCAGCACTAATAGATGTCTCATTCTTTCTCCTTGTTTTCACTACAAAACCACTAGTCTCGTTGCCTATTGCTTTGCGAGATGGCAATGGCAACAAGGTCCTCGTCGACCAGGATTACTTCATCAGATCTCTTACTTGGGGTGCAGGCGAGGGAGGAGTCTTAACACTTCCTGGTCTAAATAACACATGTCCCGTTGACGTCGCCTGGGGAACTAGACTCTTCTTTAGAGGAATTCCAGTAAGATTTTCACCTGTAACCGACATAAATGGCATCGTCAATACCGACACCAATCTCAACATCAAGTTCATCGAAGGACCTCTCCAATGCCATACCTGAGATATGGGGGCCCTGAGGTGAAATGTAAAAATGGGCCCCCAAATCATAGACTACATTTAAAATTTATTTTTTTATAATAAAATATCAAAAAAATAAATAAATATTTATACCATATTAATGAATAAAATTAAAATTTTTCTAAATTATCAATTAAAAACTACTCTAAACTATAAGCAAAAATATCAAATCAAGTTTACATAATCAGTTGTTCTGCTAACATCAATAAAATAGACATAGCTATCCAATAATCCAAATATCCCAATACATCATAAACGAAAAACGAAATGATTCATGAAGGAGAAACTAACCGTAACCGCTAAAAGTTGATTCATTGAAGCTAAGCAGTAAGCAGATATGCTTCAAAGACTGAATCTAATTATCTGAGGCAGCGCGAGCGGAGACAGGAGACTGAATCTGGAGGCTGGAGTGACGGAGAGCATATGAGTGAGGCAACGAGCCACCAATGACCGGCCATGAGGGCAAGCAACTGCCGACCGAGCAGTAATAGGCGAGAAAGCGAGGGCGAAAGCGAAGATTGACGATCCGAAGGAGCAAGGAAATGAGAGAGAGGCGAAGAGAGGCGAGAGCGAGGGCGAGCCACCGACGGTGAAAGCGAGCCGACAAAGGCGAAGCGTGGGGACGAGAGCAACGGAGAAGGAGTGATAGAGCGAGAGAGGGCAACAAAAGCGAGAAGGGGAGAAGGGTACAACGAACATGAAGCTTTGCAAGGGGAGGGGCAGCTGGGCCCTTACCAAAAGGGGGGTTTCCAATTTATGGGCCCCCAAATAGCCAAATTTTCATGGGTCTTGAGGCAGTTGCCTCATGAGCCTCATGAAAGGTCCGGCCCTGGACCTCTCTTCAGCTGCAACCAGAGGACCGTCTAGAGGGTCGGTGACTACGTACCAACCAGGGGCAGGGAAGTGGTTCATAACCATCGACGGCATCGAAGGAGAGTTCGGACCGGAAACCTACCCTAACTGCTTCTACATCAAGAAGGTTGGTGGCACCTGTGATTATCCTTTCTACAAGTTGGTTCACTGCCCTGGCAGAAACAGTGCAGCTCTCTGCAATGATGTTGGTGTCAGTTATGAGTATGGTGGACGCCTTGTTCTGAGCAAAACCTCTTTCACTTTCATAATCCTCAAGAACAGAGAAGTCGGTGGTCACTCACAGGAGTAATATGCCCCACCGATCGAGATGGAAGGTTCTCTAGCGTGAATAATATATGCAGGAAAAAATTTCAAGACAACAGAATTAGTATCGTTATAAATTCATTCATGAAAGTCAAAGTTCAGTAAGTGAATTCATATCGATACAAAAAAGTTGTCCTGAAACATTTTCTTGCAGACTATATATGCTCGCTACAGAATTTTTCACTTGTAAGATTACTTAATTAGTTGCCAAAAAAATCACGATAGAACTACATCTATCTATCTATCCATCTATCGTGAAGTTGTAATAATTTACTTAAATAAGTGCAACTAAAGCAGTATTGGTGTCCGTCCACCCACGGACACAGTAATTAAATATAAATAAATAAAGTTATGTTTTGGTTATTATTCTTGATCCAATATCTATTTGATAGGTCAAGTATATATATATATATATATATATTCAAGTTACATAATTTTACTAAAGATTGAATTAATTAATTATAACAATATTGAAGCTATAGAATTGTAGTGTAACCATCGATGTTGATGAACACTACATATTCGGATATGTCTTGTTTTTCTCATGATTATGTGCTTTATTAATGTTCTCCTACTCCAGTAGCTGTCTATATAATTAATGATACAATTCATCATCTTATTATATTCAAAATACTGAAATTACATTTTGATCTATATATTGTGTTCAGAGGGTGAGACTGAGTTAATTTAGCTCCAAAAGTACTCTTTTAATTAACCACCGCGAGCACGTATATATGATAAGTTTTTCAAAATCAAATTAATAAGTAGAATCTATTAACAACAAAAGTTTTATCTACTGCCGACATTAAACTACCAGCATATGTTAGAATGATGCGTGTTGTGTTGGCCCAGTTTTGGGTCTGCATGCTTGGCCTTGGTCTAGTTTTGGGTCTTTTTGTGATTATCGCCCTTACATGGTTCCCTATGTTCATGTCCTTGATTTCGTAAAGAGACATAAATCACAAGATGTCTCGAGAAGGCTAGAGTTCAAATATACGATCCACCAATGTTGGGATGAGACAGAACTCAACCCTAATCAACCATTTATAACTTAAAGAAACAAGCCGATTTCATATGCAAATAAATGGACTGAATCATACATAAAACATAAACAGAATCAAAAACGTAAACACCAAAGATTTACCGTGGTTCACCCGTTAAAGAGGGCTACATTCACGTTGAGCTTCGGCAAAGGGAGTTCATTGCACTATAGGGATAAAAACGTTTACAGCCACCGATTACAACCAAAAACACTCTCCAATCTCACTGTACAAAACGATCTCTCAAAAATTAACTCAGCCCCATAACCACAATCTAAGATCAAAGGCTTACAACTTAGAGAACGAAAACAAACAGAGCATCTATACAGAGAGAAATGAAAAACTAGAGAATGATCAACAAACTCTAATCGAGACAGATAATCGGAGGCCGTCTTCCACTGCATCCCGAGGCAACTGTAGCAAATATAAAGGAGATTCAAGCGGTGCAGATTACATCGTATAAAGGTGAAGTAGAGCATCGACGATCCGGGAAGAGGCAGGCTAAAAGACAAATCACAACATGCCAAGTGAAACGGCAAGGCAGTTGTCGTTTTGGCCCTCCACCCAGGGCCCAAAACACTGCCATTTTGGGCAGCCATAGGGGTTTCCAAAATGACCCTCCTGCCCTGCCAGAAACGCTGCCGTATTGAAGCTTCACTTTCATACAACAATCTCCATCTTAAAGCTCCAATCATTAAAGGGACAATCCACTAACAGTGCAGCAAGCTACAACCTATGCCATCATTACTTATGTTGTTTGGTTTTTCAACCAACTGTGACATGCAACAAGTCCAAACAATGTTTGAACTTGGCTGCAGTCATAATTTTTGTTCCCATATCAGTTGGGTTGTTTTCTGTTGGGACTTTTTGAATAATTACATTTTCTTTGGCTACTTGGTCCCTTACAAAATAATACTTTACATTTACATGTTTGGTGCTCTCATGATATACAGGGTTCTTACATAAATGTATGGCACTTTGACTATCAGAAAATACTACAACCTTACCTTGTAACATATGAATCTCTTTTAACAAACCTTGGAGCCAGATGGCTTTTTTGAAGGCATCAGTGACAACCACATATTCTGCCTTAGTGGAAGACAGTGCAACCAGAAGCTGCAGTTGAGACTTCCAACTGATGTAATTACCTCATAAGGTAAAGAAGAAAGAAGTTGTAGATTTTCGAGAGTCCCTGTCACCAGCAAAGTTAGAGTCCACATATCCGAATAGATTAAAAACATCACATTTCAGTTTATATATTAACCCAATATCAGCAGAGCCATTAATGTATCTCAACACATACTTTAAAGCTTCCCAATGAATTTTACCAGGGTTAGACATGAATCTACTGAGTAGAGAAATTGAAAATGCTAGATCAGCCTAGTATTAATCAATGAGTACATTATGGTTCCAATGACATTAGCACATGGGATTTTTTCCATTTTAAGCATTTCAAACTCAGATATAGGACACTGTTTCTTAGATAAAATGAAGTGACCAGCCAAGGGAACATTTACTGGTTTACAACCAGACATGCCAAACTTTTGAACAGATTTTAACAAATAATCATGTTGATGAATTTTTAGACAAGAGTTACTCATATCCCTTTCAATAATCATTCTTAAAATTCTTCTAGCAGGCCCTAAGTCTTTCATATCAAAGTTGGTATTTAACATAGATTTTAACTCACATATTTTAAACTTAGACTTGCTAATTAATAAAATGTCATCAACATACAACAACAAGTAAACAGGAGTATCAGATAACATAAAATAGAAATAGTTACCTTATTCACTTCTATCAAAACCAATCCCAGTTGCAAAGTTGTCAATTTTTTTATACTATTAACGTGGGGATTGTTTTAACCCATACAAGGACTTTTTTAACAAACAAACATGATCAGGATGTTTTTTGTTAACATAACCAACTGGCTAATCCATATAAATTAGTTCTTCTAAGTCCCCATGCAAGAAGACAGTTTTAACATCCAGCTGTTCTAATTCTAAATTATACTGAGCAACTATATTACAAGCACCATTCGAATAGTTTTAAATTTGACAACAGGAGAAAATATTTCAATATAATCAATACCTTCCCTCTGGGTAAACCCTTTAGCTACAAGTCTAGCTTTAAATCTTAAGGGATCAGAGGGTAACATACCTTCTTTGACTTTGAACAGCCACTTACACTTTATCAGCTTTTGCTTCTGAGGTCTTGGGACCAATTCCCAAGTGTTGTTGGTTATCAAGGAGTTCATCTCTTAGTCCATAGCTTGCTGCCATTTTAAACAGTCATGGGATCTAACAGCCTCCTCATAGGAGGTAAGCTCATTACTCCTCATCTCCAGACCTACCACTAAGGCACAATAAACCAAATCTGAGTAAGAATATCTTACAGGAGGCCTTATAGTCCTCCTACTTCTATCCCTTGCCAACTGGTAGTCCCTTAGGTTCTGGCGAGGAGAGTCATATTGCTCTTCCTCACATTTAGTAGCTACAGATGGCTCCTCATGATCACTTTCATGATCAGAGGGAAGGTCAAGTTCAGGGTTTGAAACATCTGAGGAGGAAGTAGCTGGAAGATCAGGAACAACTGTCGGTTGCTCCACCTCATTTTGGGTATTTCCAATTATAGGGAAGTCATTTGGGGTGCTAGGTGTGGGATAGTCTTCCAAATTTTCTGATTTATAAGGGAAGATAGATTCATTGAATATAACATCTCTACTTATTATTATCTTAACTCCACCTGAACTCCTATCCCACAATCTATATCCTTTTATACCATCTTGGTACCCCCACAAAAACACATTTGATGGATCTAGGATCCAATTTTCCCATTGATTGGTGGGCATATGCCTCATAACAAAAAACCTTGAGATAATTGAAATATAATTTTCTGCCTGTCTATTTTTCTTCAGAACACTTTAAGTTTAACACAGTAGAAGGGCTACGATATATCAAGTGGGCAGCAGTGGAGAGAGCTTCTCCCCAAAAGGTTTTAGGTAGGCCAGCTGTAAAAGGAAGACATCTAACCTTTTCTAACAAGGTCTTGTTCATTCTCTCAGCCACCCCATTCTGTTGGGGTGTGTTCCTCATGGTTTTATGCCTAACAATGCCATGAGAGTCACAGAACTCATCAAAGTCTCTATTACAAAACTCTAACCCATTGTCAGTTCTTAGGGTTTTAACCCTCTTATCAAATTGGTTTTCTACTAAGGCTTTCCAAGTTTTAAATTTGTCTAAAGTCTGATCTTAAGTTCTAAGAGGAAAAACCCAAACCTTCCTTGTAAAATCATCCACAATGGATAAAAAGTATCTGTTCCCACAGAAAGTAGGCTTTTGAGATGGACCCAACAAATTAGCATGCACATACTCTAAGCATACCTTCGCTAGGTGAGTTCCGGTATGGAAACTCATCCTGTGTTGCTTGCTTAGGATGCATGACTCACAAAAGTTCAAAGGATCTGTAGGCACTGAACCAAGGTAACCTTGGTTTGATAGTGCCTTTAGACCTTTCTGGCTCATGTGACCAAGTCTCAAGTGCCAGAGATCTGTCTTATCAGCTTTAGCCATGCATGTAGTTGAAAAATTAACAAGGGGTAATGAATAACCATTTAAAACATATAGACCATGTTTTTTAGTACCAGTAAGAATTAGGTGTTTATCCTTAAAAACATGCATATTCTCATTTTCTACTTTATAAGAATAACCCAATTCATCTAAGGTTCCAAGAGATATGAGATTTCTTTTTAATCCAGGCACATATCTAACATTAGTGAGAATCTTGATTTTGTTATCATGCACTTTAAAAGATATATCACCCATGCCTTGAACACAACAAGTTTGATTGTTACCCATATAAACAGTTTCTGTTTCTTTGTTACTAAAATTTTGAAACCACTCAATGTTTGGGCACATGTGAAATGAACAACCAGAGTTCATTATCCATTCATTAGCAATAGTTGAACTAGAAACAGTAAGAACTTCAACTAGTTTATTGGAGCTGCTTGCAGTTACTGATGCATCCCCCCCTTGTTTTTGTTTCTTTAGGAAGTCATAACAGTATTTCTTTATGTGACCCTCTTTCCCACAATGGTAGCATTTCCATTTAGGCTTTTGCTTACCCTTTTTACCCTTACCCTTAAATCCTGAACCCAGAGTTTGGTTACTATTTCCTATGTTATTTCTCTTATCAAGTTTACCTTTAACAAACAACTTGTTAGCTGGTTTCTTAGAGGAATTTAATTCTAATTCTCTTGCCTTAATTCTGGAAATAACAAGGTCTAAACTAAGCACAATAACAGTATATTATAAAGCATGTTTGACCACATTATATTCATCAGGCAGTTAATTTAAAAGGATCATAGCCTTACTGGTATCACCAAGGGCTTGATCAGTTCCTCTTAACAATAAACTAAGTTTGGTAAACTCATCTATTTCATCCATAGATTTAGAAACATTCATCTTAAAGTTAAATAGCATACCCTTTAAGTAAACTAAATTTGGAGTAGATAAAATAGAGTATAACGAATCAAGTTTATTCCATAGTTCAAGAGGGGTATTCATGCCATCTACTTTACGTATAACACTATCACCAAGATGTAGAAAAATAAGATTGAATGATTCTTCCCTTACCTCAGCAGCTCTTGCAAGCTGTTCTGCTGTCCATTTTTCTTTGTTGGATTCAAGTGCATCAAGCACTTTATGATGAGAGAGCAGAACTCTTATCTTCTTCTTCCAACTACTAAAATCGCTTTTACCATCGAATGTACAGATTTCAAATAGGGTTGATGTCATTTTCACCTTGTACGAAGGTACCCTAGGAAACCCTAGACACTGACCAAGACTCACTCAGCAAAAATAATAGACCGACGAGAGACTTATAGTAAACCCTAGTAATCCAGAAAAAATGACACCACACGAGTAAACCCTAATTGAGATAAAACTCAGTCGTAGGTACTGCAAGTATAAAGGCTCTGATACCACTGTTGGGATGAGACAGAACTCAACCTTAATCAACCCTTTATAACTTAAACAAACAAGTCGATTTCATATGCAAATAAATGGAATGAATCGTACATAAAACATAAACAGAATAAAAAACGTAAACACCAAAGATATACCGTGGTTCACCCGTTAAAGAGGGCTATGTCCATGTTGAGCTCCGGCAAAGGGAGTTCACTACACTATAGGGATAAAAATGTTTACAGCCTCCAATTACAACCAAAAACACTCTCCAATCTCACTGTACAAAATGATCTCTCAGAAATTAACTCAGCCCCATAACCACAATCTAAGATCAGAGGCTTATAACTTAGAGAACAAAAACAAACAGAGCATCTATACAGAGAGAAATCCAAAACCAGAGAATGATCAACAAACCCTAATCGAGACAGATAATTGGAGGTCATCTTCCATTGTATCCCGAGGCAACTGTAGCAGATATAAAGGAGATTCAAGCGGTGCAGATTGCATCATATAAAGGTGAAGCAGAGCATCGACGATCAGGGAAGAGGCAGGCTAAAAGACAAAGCACAGCATGTCAAGTGAAACGGCAAGGCGGTTGCCGTTTCGGCCTTCCACCCAAGGCCCAAAACTCTTCCATTTTGGGTAACCATGTGGGTTGCCAAAATGACCCTCCTGCCCTGCCAGAAACGCTATTGTATTGAAGCTTCACTTTCATACAACAACCAAGATGACACCAACATATCATGATTCATCCCTTACCATCCAAACTATGCCCTAAGAGCTGCTTCTTCTTTTTCTTCTTCATAAATAGCCTTTTACTTTCCTTTTCAGGATAAATAGCTGCACGTACGTTAGTGTAAAATCTGGGCCTTGTCCTGGGCCATAAACGATGCATGTTGTTTATATTTTAGAAAATGTACAGTTGTGGTTTTTTTTCCTATTATTTGGAATTTTTAATGTAAATTTTTGTATTTATTTTATATATCTATTTGGCTGATATTCCTATAAAAAGGTAGATCTTGGAGCAGTGAATTTGAATTTTTCTAAAGTCACTTGAGAGCTTCAAATTCCTAAGTGTCATCAATGCTAAAGTCCTTTGGTGTGCTCATGGTATCAAAACTTTTAGTTGAACACTTCATTGTTGGAATTGGATGCAGTGATGTGGAGGCGTACATCTAGAAAACATCTGATTAGGAAAGACTGGTAATTAAGTGTGTTCATTTGTAATCTATCTCTCTTTTTTGAGAAATTACATAGTGTATTGTTCATGACTACAAACCCTATTCAATGTGTACGTTACAATTCAATTGTATGATATTATTTGATATGATTACTATTTGTGGATATAGAGCATAAATGTCAAGTGTTAAATTTAATATAAAGAAATTTGATCGGAGAATCAATTTTGGCTTAGGGCAAGTACAAGTCAAGGATGTGTTGATTTCATAAGGCATTGAAGGGGAAATCAACCCCCGGTTTCCAATAGTGATTATAGTTAATCTAGCAAAAGTGACAAAGAATGGGATGCTTCGGATTTGAAAGCTACAATTAGTGCGATATGGTTTTGTCCGGAAAAGAAAATTTTCCTTTCTAATTTGCATGGAGTATCTATAGCAAAGGAGATTTGGAAAAAGCTTAAGAATTGTATCAAACAAAGATGTGATCTAAAATCGAGTGTGCTTAAAAGAGCAGTTTCATACATTACAAATGAATGAAGGTACAACAATCTCATATTATCTGATTGAGTGTTCTCAATGGGCTTGTCTCTAAATTGGAGACTATTGGAGCTAAAATTGATGATGATAATCAAGCATTACAAGCTTTACATCTCATATGGTTGATTCCATCTTCTTTTGAGCACATGAAATCTATATTGATTTATGGGAAGGAAAATGTGGTTCTTTTAGAAGTTACAGGAAAGCTTTTTTATGAAGAAAGAGGCTAAAAGATGGAAACAATTTTCCATATGTAAATATTAATTGTAGCATAAGTAGCTTACATCTAAATGAAAAAGAAGAACTTCATGGAGAAGAATGAAGCTGGTTGGGGTGTGAATACATTAAAAAAAAAAATTGCCAAAATAAAGGAGCAATTTCAGCAAGTGACTCCAAGCCAGATACTGACACTGATAATAAGCTATCTCTAATGCTATTAGAGATTATGAGTTTCTCCTTTGAGGAGCACATGTACATCCTTATGGCATATGCTACTACTCTCTAAGGTTTCCATGAGAAAGTATGTGATAATATTAGCAAGTCCACAAATTTGCGAACAAACATTGGTTTACATTGATGTAGGGTGTGTGGTGAAAATTGATGGAAATGACTATTAAACTTCTAAGAAAGGCAAACTTGAAAGTTAAACTATAACTTTTCAGCAAGTTTGTTAAACATATATGGGCCAGAGTGAAATTCTTAGAATTGATTTATTCTAAGTGTTAGTATTCTTTGTGGTAGAGTATGATAATTCTCTATGAGAAAAAAAAAAAAAAAAAACTATGGCTATGGGTGAAAGATAGTGATTGTAGCAAAAACTAATGACCCTTCTGGTCCTAGTTTGTCACTTTGTACACATTGTCAGCTTGGTGGCTTTGTCTGTGGTTGCCTTCATGTTCGCTACTTAATCCCGGTCTTCACGGAGCCTTATTATCTCAGAGGACGTGTTTAGAGTGATGTTGTTTTGGAGCAACGCTTTGATCTGGAGGTGATATTCATAACTTTTCTTTCATGTTACTCCTTTACTTACTCTATGGTGTTTTGATTCCAATCTGTGTGTGGATCTTGAGTGTTCTTGTTATCTTGTTTTTTGTGTTATTGTACACTAGGGTATACCCAGATTTGGGTTTTGTATAAACATTTTTCTCTATCCATACATATCTTTTTTACTTTAAAAAAACCCCTAGACTTGAGACCCAAAACCCCAAATCCTAAAAAAAATCTTGAACCCCGAACTCTAAACCTAAAACCCTAACCCTACACCTTAAACCCTAAACCCAGCAAAGCCCCTGTACGTTGTAACGCCCTGCTCCCACTTACGGGTGTTACTCGTGAACAATCACCCGAATTGTCCACTTGCCCGGCCTTAGGTGAAAGGTGGACCAAGTTTCAAGACGAAACGCCCTAGGTGGGAACTAGGCTCGTCCTTCCCTTCCCTGAACCCCAGGATTCACTAGCAGAATTGGGCTTTAACCACACCGTATAGGCTATAAAGAAAATCTCCTTTAGACGCCCAATCGCCATTTTCTCATTTTTATTTAATTCTTTTCCATCCAAGAATTTTATCGGGCTCCATAAATCACCATTTAAATCAATCCATTGATTGATTACTAATTTTGGAGGAAAAACTCAAATTTTTAATTTTCCAAATTTTCGGCATTTTCTCAAAAAATGCCCGAAAAATCCATTTATTTTGAAAATTTCTCCGGGGCCCAAAATTAATTAAGAAATGGCCCAAAATCCCCCAAAAGTCTGAATTTTTAAAAGAAAAATTGGACGACAGGGCCCACTGGCACGCCCGGGGCCCGCGCGGGGCCCCGTTGGGCGCTGGCCGCGCGGGTTGGCTGCACATGCCGCGCGCGCTCGCCCGCGCGCGCGCCCGCACGCCTACCCGCGCGCGGCCGCAGCCATTCGCGCGCACCCTCCCGTGCGCGTGGCCTTGCGCGCCCGCGCGCGCGCGTAGCCCTGCTTCCAGCAGCCTCCTGCTGCTCCTGCAGCCCTTTTTCACTTCTCTCTTTTCTTTTCTTTTTTTTTTCTTTGGGCTATAAAACCCTAAATTTTCCAGAAATTTAAATGAATGAAAAATACTTCACATCCTTCAATTTTTAGCCTATTATTCTCCATAATTAAGGCTTAAACAATATTCTTGATGCTTCCACAACATACATCAAACATCCACTAATTTTTCCAACAAACCCATATGATTTAACTTCTTGGTGTTTCTCACAACACACACCAACAATGAGGCTTTCACCCAACCTAGGCTTCAACATGCCTTAAGCCAATGCCTCATTTCAACATAAAATCAAACATTACAAAAATGAAATACATTACATCTCATAAATCAAACACATCAACATAGGCTTCCATAAGCCATAACATACACTTGAATCTTCTTTCCATGCCTTCCCATGCCATTCCACCATTTCCTTTAGTTTACCATGCTTTCACAACCTACATGTGAGGGTAAAAACCTCATGAGCTATTAAGCTTAATAAGCGTGCAATACCAAATAAATATGAACATAACAAGTTATATGATGCCAAATGCATGCAAGTGTTGCTAGGTTTCTTTGCCCTCACAACCCTCCAAGGTTAGAGGCATCAACCCACCATTTCAACCATGTTCTCAAACTAACCTATGGCCATAAGTCTCATGAACACAAAGAACATGCCAAATGCAACATATACATTTATGAAACATATTTAAAACCCATTGCAAGGCCACCCTCCCATGGGGCCATCCCTTACCTCTTCTTGAATATTAAATCTCCATTTCAAGAGAGCTTCCATCTTCATTTTTTCCCATCTAAAATGGCATTCAACAAGAACATCACTTTGCATACAAGAACACTAATTAAAGAGAAGAAGAAAATACAACTTACCTTGATTCTCTTCTCTTCCTCTTCTTCTTCTTCTTCTTCTTTCATCTTCTCCCTTTCTTCTCTCTTTCATTCTCTCTACAAATGGCCAAAAGAGAGACAAGTCTCCCACACTTGCCTTTTTATACTAGATTTCACATTTTCAAGAATGCATCCTAGCCACTCACTAAAAGCACAATCCATGTGCTTAAGGGAAAACTAATCTCAACTATTCATTTAAAACAAACAAGTCTCCTCTCTAAGAGAAAACACACCTTTAAATATGTTGGCAATCCATGCCATTTACTTTCTTTAAATCCCCACCATTGGATTTATTCTCTATTTCAAGAATGCATTTCAACCACTAGATCTCTTGAAATTTCCATTTAATTCTCATTTACTTAATTAAACTATTTTCGTATCCATCTTCAAGACTTAAATATAAGCCATTGGATATATCTCACATTTTCAAGACTTGATCCTAACCCTTGGATCATTTTAGTCTTCCAATACCAAAATTAGACATTTTCTCATAAATTTATTTTGACTAATTTCAACACATCACACTTGAGAGACATAATTAATTTTCTTCCCATTTAATTTAATGGGACTAATTTCCACCATCACATGAGAGACCACTTGAAAGACATAATCCCTCATTTTCCATTTAAATAAATCACACCATTTTTCAAGCATTAATGGGTGACCATTTTCCCATTTTCCATTACATTTATTTAATTCACCATAATTTCAAACATTAATGGTGACTATTTTCCCATTTCATTTGGATTTTCTTTAATCCAACACCATAATGCCTCTCATTAAATGCTTGAAAGACCAATTATCCTTTCTTTTTGCATTTAATTAAATTATTCTCCAACTCATAAATCCACATATATAATTTCTCTCAAATTTCCAAGATTATGCCAAGTGTCACTCTAAGACACAAACTTGGCTTCCAATTCTTGATCTTGGTCATCCATGTGGCATTACCACATTAATTCACCAACTTAGGGAAAATATAATTATTCTCCTCAAATAAATTAATATCCACCATTTTCCCTATTTCCAAAATTAATTTCCTTCATGGAATCACTCCAAAATTCCCAAATACTATTTGTGAATTTATTAATCCCACATATCTCCTCATAAATACCAAATTGGGATTTTTATTCACTTATACACCTAATTCCACATAGGAATTATTTTTAATTTATCAAAATACCCTTTATTGGATTTCTCTATCCAAATTACCAAATTACCCTTCTCATGGGCATTCTCAATCTTAAGGATCATCACTTCCTCAAGGGCATTTTTGGAAGTTTACTTACTTCCTTTCCTATTCTCTTAACACTGGTTACACCGGGTGTTACATACGTCTCCATAGTAAAACGGTAGTTCCTGAGTGGGACTCAAATTGACAGTCATGGCCCTAAGTGTTTGGTCTAGTATGTGTCTCGAGGTTGGTTACTTAACAGCGATCTTTGGTGACTCTTACTGGTCCATTCCTTTGATCCTAGTTTGTCACTTTGTACACATTGTTAGTTTGGTGGCTCTGTCTGTGGCTACCTTCACATTTCGTTGCATGATCATGGTCTTCGCAAAGCTTCTCTGATTCAGAAGACGTGTTCAAAGTGCCTTTGGTTCTGGAGCTGACATTGTGATTTAGAGCTGTTACTTAACATTTCTTTCATGTTACTCCTTTATTTTTTCTATGTTGCTTTGATCCCATTTGTGTGTGGATCTTGAGTGTTCTTGTGATATTGTACACCAGGGTATGCCCTAGTTTGGGTTATGTACAGACGTTTTCTTAATCTATACATATCTTTTTTACTTTAAAAAAAATCCTAAACCTTAAACCGTTAATCCCCTAAACCCAAAACCAAAACCAAAAGCCTCAACCCCAAACCCCTAAACCCAAAACCAAAACCCTCAACCCCAAACCCCTAAATTTTAAACCCTAAACCCCTAAAAACCCTAAAACCTAATCCCAAAACCCTAACCCCAAAATCCCTAAAAATCCTTAACCCTAAATCCTAACCTCAAACACTAACCCCAAACCCTAAAACCCTATACCCTAAATCGTCGACCCTCAAAACTCGAAACCCCAAACCCCATAATATGGTAAGGGCCTGCATCAAACACCTTCAGGAGGGGTGGAATAGAAATGTTCTTTCTACTTTAGCAAGTGTGCTAAGGCATCTTATTCATGCAGAACCTATGATAGAAGATATATAGGTCTTGACTAAGGTTTGTTAGAATATGCATTGAGATCCATGCTTCATCAAAATTTCCTAAGGTTGTTGAGCTTTACCAAGGATTGGATGAGATCACATGTGAGATGAAGGTACTACGTATGCTTGTAGAGTACTACGGCATGCCTTCTGTGTGTAACCATTGCATGGTATTTGGTCATTCGGTGACTAATTGTCCTCATAAGCCTAAGGAGGATGTTGGGAATGATGTGAGAGTTCCTAGAGGGGGAGAGGAGGTTTCTCAGAAGTCTAACAAGGGAAGGGTTGATGCTAATTATAGAGCTACTAATGGCACTCAAAAAGGAAATGATAGGTCTAGGATTGCAGAATTGGTTAGGCGTGATACGATTCCCCTTTCTGCAATAGATATTTTAAATAGTGTCACTAAGACGGTGCCTTATAATCCTATAGAGATTGACGCATCTATAGCTAATAGGTTATGTATCTTAGCTACGGAGGATAAGGATATTCCTTCTCAAGGTGAGAGTGGTATGCCTATTGAGGTGCTTGAAGAGGATGCTATGGATTGGGAGACAAATCGAGGGAGTGACGAGGTGAGTGGAGATGGGAAGATGGTTGCTCTTCGTTTTGGTTTTGATGATGAAAAACAAATTGACTATATGTGGCATAAGCTGATATAAGTTTTCTAAAAAATGAATCTAAAGCTCTATAAGAATCAAAATAATTTCTCTAAACCATAAACTATCATTTGAATCAATTGAAACTCATCAAAATTGGTTTTTAATAAGTGAAAAAAATTGAGCATTTACGCCAAATTTCTTTTGAATACTAAAACCAAAATGTCGATAGTTCCAAAAAACATGTTGATTATTTCTATGGTTTGGTCCAAAATGTTGACAGGTTCATCTGATCTGTCAACCATTTTGATGATTTTTTACACAAATTGTCGACAGGCTTTTATAAGCTGTTGACAAGAAAAATGCTTGTTCTCGATTTTTAAATGTCGACAGTCTCTACATCAAGAAATGTTGACAATTCTTCAAAACTGTTGACATCCTTTATCAAACTGTCGACAACAGTTTGATTTTTCAAACTAATCTATCAACCATTTCCTTGAAGCTATCGATCGTTTCTGTTCCAGGATCTCCAACGGCTAGTTCGTCCACTCATCCAAAGTGTTCTTCCCACTTCTAACGACTATATTCTCACAAGATCTCATCATGCACTATAAATAGAGGGTAGATGTATGATTCAAGAGGTCCAAATGATCTTATTACAAGCTCTCAAGTACTCATTCATTTTTGTGCTTCATTGCTTATTCATTTTTTTCTCCAAGACCTTGTATTCACTTTGTATAATTTTAATTTCAAGTCTTGGATTCATTCTTGAGGGAAATTGTAACTAAGAGCTTATACTCTTAGATCCTCTCTTCTTGTATCAATCTCGTGTTCCTAGCTCATCCAGCTAGATGACCTACTTGTGTTTGAGTAGGAGGTTTGTTTTTCTTAACTTGTTTTACTATAGGTCCTACATTGCTTGTAGGAGGATTTTTTTCCCTAGTTTATTACTAGAAGGCTTGCTTCTTTAAGCAAGAAGTTGTATATTCCTAATTTGTTACTATAGGGTCTATCTGAAGTGATGAAGGATTATAGTGAATTGCTTGAAAAATCCTTATTGAGGAGTTAAAGTAGTGGATTAAGCTTGGTTTAAGCTAAACCACTATATATTGTTGTGTCCTCATTTGCTTGAGCTCTTTGTTTCATTTACTGTTACAAGCATTTCAATCATCCTTACTTTCACTAAAATGTCATTTTTTATTAAAAACATTTTCAAGTTCAATCAATTTTTATAACAACCCAATTCACCCCCTCTTGGGTATTGGTACCATTGTTATACAATTATATCAGGATTATCCATAATGCAGATTGCATTATGGAATATTAGGATTCAGAATCAGGCCCCGAAGAAATGGGAGGTTCGTTCTCTCATTGCTCAATATAAGTTGTCTCTAGTGGTGTTCTTGAAGACTCGAGTTCAAGAGAATCAGGCATGTGATATCTCGCATAACATAATGTCATTTTAGGATTGGGTGTTTGATTATGATTATTGTGAGAATTGGCAAATTTGGATTGGATATGATCCTGTGGTTGTCAATTTTGTGTGCTTGGAAAAATTCGATCAATTTTTCCATTTTCGTGTTTCTGGTGATAGTTTTCTTTCCCCTCTTTTCTTGAGTGGTGTTTATGCTAGGAATGAGAGGCGGATCAGGAGAGATTACGGTGTTCCCTTTGAAGAGTGGGTGGGGTTGTTTCTAATGATCATTGGGTCCTCATGGGTGATTTTAATGTATTTCGTTATCATTGGAAGATGCGTGATGATAACATTGGTGTCTTTCTAGGCATGTGACGGTTTAATAATTTTATTTTGGGGTTTCCATTACAGGATTTGGTTTATAATGACCCCACGTTAATGCAGAATAATAAGCACTCGGGAGAGGATTGTATCTTTTGGAAGCTTGATAAAGTTCTTCTTAATGATGGATGGATTACTAGGTTTCCACATAGTAAGGTTGTTTCCTTACAAGCAAGGGTATCCGATCATAATCCTATGGTCGTTAGCTTGTTGGACTCTACCTGACCTAGGGAGTCCCATTTCGATTTCTTAATCATTTAGTATATCACCCTTTATTGCTTGACAAGGCGGGGGAGAGTTAGGGTTTGGTGGTTCGGGGATATCCGATGTATCGCTTGGTTTCTTAAGCTTAGGGTAGTAAAAATGCCCATGAAGTCCCTTAATAGTTCTCATGGTTATATTACTAAGAGAATGATGGATCTTCGGGCTAAGTTATCCTGGGTTCAACAGAATCTCATTGATAGTCCTAGTGATTATGTTCTCCGTCAGCGGGTACTTGAATTAAATAGGGATTTGTTGGTTGCATTAGCCTATGAGTTGGATTTCTTTTGGGTGCGAGCACGAGTGCATTGGTTAGAGGAGGGAGACCGAAGTTCTCGGTATTTCTTCCAGTCTATGATGGTTAGTCCTTGTAAGCACCCCCGCCCAGATATCCCAACCGCCCGGTCAATCCGAAGGAGAATGCCTACATAAGAGAAGAGGAACAAACACAAAACAAAAATACCCTGACATGCATACATACGATAAATACAACAGCGGAAACAAAATAATATACATGCACGCCCATAAGTACCCTGTTGGAACAACAGTCAAGGAGTATATAAAAATATACAGACACCTGTGCCAATAAATAAAAGATTCCAAGGACAACCGGGCACAGTCAAAAATGAGAGTCAGAACTCCTAACAAAACATCAGAGAAAACGGGGGCAGCTAACTGTACACCCTACCGACACGGCTGGCTGCTAGGTGGTGCGGTCCTCGCCCTCGAGTTTTGCTTTACCCTTACCTGGAATGATGGAAAGCAAGGTGAGTCGCAAGACTCAGCAAGTTTATATGAAAAGGAAGGCGGTAAATGAAACAGAAGAGGAGATCACCCCAAATATAAACCCACATGCACACAGAAGCCATGTGACGCAACAACGCAACAGTGCACAATAATAAAACACATACCGGTCCTCGGGGCCCACATAAAACACCTGGCGCCCAAGTCCCATACCAACCTGCCGCTGCCCTAGACGGTAACAAATACCTCCAGTAAACCTGTGCGCACTGTCCCAGGGCAGTACTCCCGTCACCCGTATCCCTGCCGGTACTCCTGACAGCCGAGCCATAGGCTCCCTCGGAACGGTACTCCCGTCCGAGAACTAATAACTACCAGTAACCATGCAATGCATATAAAATGCAAGGCGTAATGAGCATCAACGTGATACAAAGCGCCCATACATCCAGGCATCAGGCCATGCTCCGCCCACGTAGTAAATCACACGCGATGCATATGCCCATGCGGGATGCAATCTGACCAATCTAAAATGTCCGTGATCAAGCATAACCAAATCATGATAATCCCATCATGCAGCCCGTATCCATGTGCATACCAAACCATGCAACAAAGATAAAATAAAATGTAATCAGGCATGCTATAATCACATAACGGCAGAGCTAGTCAATAGTGTCTGACACCGGTCAGTGGTCAGTGACCAGGAGAGACTATCTAACGACCTAAAATAGACCGTATAATAGTCACACCGTCACCGTACAGCTAACCCTTGCCCCCACTGCCCAACCATTCTAGCCAATAAATAACCGAAAATCTAATAATAATACCCAACAGCTAAGAACCTAGCCCCGGGTGAGTACGACATCATTCTCATAGGCTTGGGGGTGAAACAAACCCCCGTAGGCAACCAACGAATAATACCCTCGAAACCAAGTTAATAAATTAAATTATTAAACACACTGTTTAAATTCCATAATTTATTAACAGCCAAATCCAATGAAGGGAGGTCAAATAAATTGACATCGAAAGAATCGACAATGCGGGTATAAAGAACTTGCCTTTCTCGATAGCCTTAAGTTCAATTTGACCAAACACAGTCAAAGTTATACAAACTGCAATATTCCAATTATTGACAAAATTAATAAAATTGGGCCCTAAATGAAATTTCAACCGCAGAGATTATTAATTACTAAATTAATTACATACCAGGATAATTAAATCAGGGATTAAACGGAGTTTAATCCGATTTTTGAAGCATCAAATTCCTCAAATTTCCCTTGCGAGCTCACTGATTTTTCTGCCAAAATTTGCTCACTGCTTGATATAAAAAGAAGCCCGAAATCGAGCTTAAATCGCGGCCAAAATTGGCCAAAATGAGTGGCCAGCGCGCGGCCACATGGCAGCGCTGGGGCGGCCATCGCCTTCACCCCAAAACGACGTCGTTTTGGGGTGCTTAGCTGATTAAAAATCAGCCCTCGCGCACAGTCACGTTTCGATCCCACGACCGCCTGCCTCGCACACGTGCCCACGACCACCCGCGCCACACGCCTCATTCAACCTATATATACATTAAGTTATATTTGAAGCGACTTTTGGCTTCTTCCGCGATTCACACCAGCCTCCCTCCAACTTCCAAAAATTACACTCTGACCCCCCCTATTTAATTACACTAACACCCTGAACTTTCTGAAAATCCCACAATTAAATTTATTTCAATTTTTTTTTTCCAGAAAATCCTAAAATTACAAAATTAATTATCTTAATTTCTTATTTCCTTAAAATCACATAATTTAATTTTATTTAATCACAACCAATTATTTTACTATTTCTTTTAAATCAAATAGCCCCAAAATTAAATTAATTAGCATTTACGGGTGTTACAAATCCTCCCCCCCTTAAAAGAATTTCGTCCTCGAAATTCGTACCTGGCTAGGCAAACAACTGAGGATGAAGTCACCTCATCTCCTCCTCTAGCTCCCAAGTAGCCTCCTCAGGGGTATGTTGCTACCACTGGACCTTCACATAGGGAATGGTACGGTTGCGAAGCACTTTCTCTTTCTGATCCATAATGCTAGCAGGTAACTCGGTATATGACGCATCCTCTTGCACCACGAGAGGGTGATAATCAATAACATGCCCGAGATCTACCACGTACTTGCGAAGCATAGAAACATGAAAAACATCATGTACGTGGGCTAACTGAGGCGGTAAGGCTAACCGATAAGCCAACGGTCCGACTCGCTCAAATATCTCAAACAGTCCCACATAACGAGGACTCAACTTGCTAGATACTCCAAAGCGTCGAACACCCCTCATTGGCATAACCCGAAGAAAAACATGATCACCCACCTCAAACTCCAAATCCCGGCGTCGTCTGTCAGCATAACTCTTCTGACGGTCCTGAGTTGCCTTCATCTTAGCCCTAATCTGTCACGACCCGAAATCTGGTATGTCATGACCGGCACTAATCCCTAGGCCCAACGGCCCCAAAATGGACTAGTAAGCCTCTTCTCTAGCTCGATTTGAATAAAACAATATTACTGACAAGATATAGAACATGAATAAAATACCAATTCACCTTGTAACATAATATCTCAATCTTTCATATACAACAGCTATACAAAATAAGAATATCTATCACATTGCTGTCAATAATACATACTCGATCCCGTATCTCGGGCCCTTGGCACAATTATGTGCCAACAAAAATAAAGACAAAACATAAGACTCTACAACACGTGTATGTCTCCATAGAGCATCCTATAATACATCTGGAATCAAAAGAGGGTATGATATCATACCAGAAGATCTGCTGGACCAATAATCAAAAGGAGAATTCCTTGAAAATATTTTTAATAAAACGAGGTGAGTCTTGTGGACTCGCGAGTATAAGGTATGTCATGCCCACTAAGAGAGTATACAATAAAATGCTAGGATGATCTTCATGAGTATAATAACGTAATAACAGTATAAACAGTGGAAATATGAACCATAAGTTTAAATAATTTGAGGTTTCAAAGGAAAACATAGTGTAGGAAAAATAGGTGCCTAAAGACAACCCCCATAAGTAGTTCCCTAACCACCTAAGTCCCCTATACTTTTGTATGAGATGCATGCACTGATTCTGAGGACACACTAGTAGAAACTGGCCTAACGCTTATATGCACATGCACACAAGTATATATATCGGCACATACATCATCATCACACAATATCATCATAAAGGCCCACATGATAGCAGTGCTGAAACATACTATCCGTGTCTCTCATGGCCTTGGCATACCAAGCCTCACAGTACCATGATCTTTTCCTGCTGTGAGTCACTAGGGAATCTACTAGATAGTCCTCTAATAATAATGCAAATGATACCCTAATTTATGCACAAGTCATAATCATTTATCATTTCATGTGGTGTCTAAAATACACCATATCATTCAACATTTCACATTCTCAAAACAAGAAATCAGTTAGGGTATCTTTCTGTTTATGTCTCTCCTAGTAGGATGAAAATATTTCATGTAATTTAGGAACAATTAAAAGAGAATATTTTCTATGATTTGAATATAGAAATCATTTACAAGTTATGCATAGAACAATTTATATACGTGCATAAAAATATGGTAAACATAACATATCCTGTCTACTCGCCTGGGAAACGATGACTCAAGTCTGAGTCTGGGGAGAAGATCGAACAAAATCCTGAGAATCTGAGCCTACAATAAATAGAATGGGGTGTCACATTTAGATAACAAGAATAACGACGTAATGAAATTACCGAAAATCCTAACCATTGCCTAACACCCTGAATCGATTATTTGGTACCTTGGCCCGCGCAATATTCAAATCTGGCGTCATGGAATTCGTCGAGCTAAGCCATCGACTACGTCATCATGTCTCGCTTTGCTTGCTACGCGTAAGTGTATAGTGGAACTACACACCCACTTATAGGCTGCAATATCATAATATATATATATATATTTACCCATAAACTAGTTTTCTTTTAATATAGATAATATATATTTTTATCTAAATTCCTCATTTATCAAAAATACATACATATATATATTTATAACTAAATTGATAAATTTTCTTAAAAACTTAATAATTAATTAATAATTTAATAAATGGTTTAAAAGGAATAAATTACAATATTCTAGCCTTAAAATAGAAGGAATCCATCAGAAATCAGGATTCGAAATAAACCCACATCATCATCATAGGCTAGCCAAGAACGCACTCGGGGTTAGTCTTGCTCGGCCTCGAGTCATCTAATAGGGCTTCGTCCTTAAGACTCCGATCAACAAAATGACTCGCCAATCATATCGCCAATTCTAGGAGACCTAAAGAGAACCCAAATTAGATCAACCTCGATATCCTGAGTAGGACCAACCTAACCAAGTCATCCTAGGTCAACGGACAAGCGACAAGGGAGAATAAGCCGAGTGGGCCAGCCCAAGGGCTGCCACAATTGGGTCAGTCATGCCCAACACATTGGGCCATCCTAAAACCCAATCGGGCCCTGCCATCCTAGGCTAAAACCTAACTCGACATGCCCAACCCCAAAAGCCCTCATTTCCTTTTTCCTTATATTTTATTTATTTTTTTATTTTTCTTTTCTTTTCTTTCTTTTTCTTTTCTTTTCTTTTCTTTCTTTTTCTTTTCTTTTCTTTCTTTTTCTTTTCTTTTCTTTCTTTTTCTTTTCTTTTTCCTTGCCATCAAACTGCCGCCGCCGGCGATTGCCGTCGGCCAGCCAAAAACGACCGACCAATATACCAATACAAAGCCCTCGCCACGAATAACAACATATATTAAAATGAAACCAATCAGACGGTCAGATCTTAATAGATCTGAAAATTAATTTTCGGCCAAAAATAGAGGCAAATCTGGCCGTCGCCGTTCGCCGGCCGCCGGCCATTTTTTCGACGATCAGAAACTACCCCAAGGTGCGCAACACTAAGGAGAGAAACATACCCAAAAATGAGAAAGATCGGACAGCTAGATCTTTGTAGATCTAGAGTCAAAGTCTCGGCCAAAATGGATAAACAAACTGCCAACGTCGTCGGCCACCGTGGCCGGCGATTTCCGACGATCCAAGACCGCCACCCAACCCCCTCAAGCAAACCGACCAACATATCCAAGAATCAAAGAAATCCAACAATCGGATCTTCGTAGATCTGACCTTAAACATTCGGCCATCAAGCCCCATCGCGCCTCAACCCATATTTCACGAAAACAACAAGAAAAATCGAGAAGATGAAGCTAAAGCACTTACCTTCTTGTAGATCGGGGGCACTTTAACGGTGAAAACGAAGTCGGATCGTCGATCGAACGGTCGGATTGCTCAAAATCGCCGAAAATTCGAGAGGGGAAATGAGAGAATAAAAGAGAGAGAGATTCTGATTTGGGGGGGGGGGCTGCCGAGCGCCTCCCCCTTTTCTTTTTTTATATTTTTTTTCATTTTTTAATTAATTATTATATAAATAATTTAATTAAATTAATTCAATTTTTTTTTTTTGGATCTTTACATTCTCCCCCCCTTATAAAAATTCGTCCTCGAATTTCACGGAAACAAATAAGGATATTTCTCTTTCATAGCATCTTCCATCTCCCAAGTGGCCTCACCCTCACTATGGTGGCTCCACTGAACTTTAACGGAAGCTATTTCTTTAGATCTAAGCTTTCTGACCTGCCTATCTAAGATCTTAACAGGTTGCTCTTCATATTGCAAGCTTAGTTGGATCATAGTGGGTAAAGTCGGGGGCAAAACATGAGAGGGGTCTCCAATAACTCGGCGTAGCATTGACACATGAAATACGGGGTGCACTCCAACCATCGACGGTGGTAGTGCCAACTCATAAGCTACCTTCCCAATCCGCCTAAGGATGCGAAAAGGTCCAACATACCGAGGACTGAGCTTACCTCTCTTCCCAAACCTCACTACCCCCTTCATAGGCGATACTCTAAGGTACACCAAATCATCAACTGCAAACTCTAAGGGTCGACGCCTACGATTTGCATACGACTTCTGACGGCTCTGAGCTGTCAAAAGCCTATCACGAACTACCTGGACGATCTCTATGCTTTGGCCAACCAGATCTGGGCCAATAAGTCGTCTCTCACCAACCTCAAACCAACCTAAGGGTGACCTACATCGTCGACCATATAGCGCCTCGTAAGGTGCCATTTGAATGCTGGATTGATAGCTATTGTTATATGCAAATTCGACATACGACAAAGTCTTCTCCCAACTACCCTTGAAATCAAGGGCACACGCCCTAAGCATGTCCTCAAGTATCTGGATAGTCCCCTCTAACTGGCCATCCGTCTGGGGGTGAAACGCAGTACTCAATGCTAACTGCGTACCCAAAGCCTCATGAAACGAGCCCCAATACCGAGAGGTAAATATGGACCCTCGATCAGAAATAATAGAAATGGGCACTCCGTGATACCGTACAATCTCATGAATGAACTTCTGAGCTAACTGAGAGGCAGTAAATGACGTACGTACAGCAATAAAATGAGCTGTCTTCGTTAGGCGATCTACTACTACCCATACTGAATCATGTCCCGCAGGGGACCTCGGCAATCCTGTAACCATATCCATGGTAATATGCTCCCATTTCCATTCTGGAATTGGGATGCTCTCCAACAAACCTCCTGGCCTCTTATGCTCTGCCTTCACTTGCTGACAGACTTGGCAAGTTAGACACGTACGAGCAACATCTTCCTTAAGGCGTGGCCACCAAAACAACTGTTTTAGGTCCTGGTACATCTTAGTAGTCCCTGGGTGAATGGCAAATCGAGAGTGATGAGCCTCCGTAAGGATCCTACTCCTCAACTCGTCCACCTCGGAGACACAGAGCCGAGTCTTGAATCTCAACACTCCAGAAGAGTCAACAGAAAAATCCAACGCCTTACTTTCTCCGACATCTTTAATGATCTTGGTTAAACTAGGGTCCTTAACTTGAGCCACCTTAATCTCCTCCATCAAAGCAGACCTAAGCTTGATGTGCACCAAAAATCCTCGAGATTCAGATATCTCTAAACATGCACCACTCCACTCTAAACTATGTAACTGCTCCACTAACGGTCTCCTCCAACTAGAAATATGAGCAAGACTACCCATAGACTTTCTACTCAAGGCATCTGCTACTACGTTAGCCTTTCCTGGGTGATACAAAATATGGATATCATAGTCCTTAAGGAGTTCCATCCACCTACGCTGTCTCAAATTCAGGTCCTGCTGGTCAAAAATGTACTTGAGGCTCTTATGATCCGTGAACACCTCACAGGTCTCACCGTACAAGTAATGCCGTCATATCTTGAGAACAAATACTACGGCAGCCATCTCGAGGTCATGAGTAGGATAGTTCTGCTCATGTTTCTTCAACTACCTAGAAGCATACGCAATAACTCTCCCACGCTGCATCAACACACATCCTAATCCAACCCTCGACGCATCACAGTACACGACATAACCCCCACTCGCTGATGGTAAGGTCAACACTGGCGCTGTAGTCAAACGTCGCTTCAACTCATTGAAGCTTTGCTCACATGCATCTGACCACTCAAACTTTACATTCTTTTGGGTGAGACGCGTCATCGGCCCTGCAATCTTAGAAAAATCCTTCACAAAGCGACGGTAGTATCCTGCTAGACCTAGGAAACTACGTATCTCGGTGACTGTAGTGGGTCTAGGCCACTGAGCCACAGCCTCTATCTTCTTTTGGTCCACTTGGATCCCTTGACTAGACACAACATGCCCCAAAAAGCCAACACTTTCTAGCCAAAACTCACACTTTGAAAATTTGGCATACAGCTCATTCTCACGAAGGGCTTGCAAAATCGTCCTAAGATGGTGCTCATGCTCAACATCACTCCTCGAATACACCAATATGTCGTCTATGAACACGATGACGAATCGATCCAAGAAGGGTCGAAATACTCTGTTCATCAAGTCCATGAATGCTGTCGGAGCATTCGTCAACCCGAAGGACATCACCAAAAACTCGTAATGCCCATACCGAGTGCGAAAGGCAGTCTTGGGAATATCCTGATTCCTGATCCTCAATTGATGGTATCCTGATCTTAAATCAATCTTAGAAAATCGCCTCGCGCCTTACAATTGATCAAATAGGTCATCAATGCGTGGCAACAGATATTGGTTACGAATAGTAACTTTGTTTAATTGACGATAGTCGATACAAAGTCTCAAACTCCCATCCTTCTTCTTCACAAATAGCACCGGCGCACCCCATGGCGACGTGCTAGGCCTAATAAAGCCCTTATCTAAGAGTTCTTGTAATTGATCCTTTAACTCCTTCAATTCCGCTGGGGCCATTCTATACGGGGGTATCGAAATAGGTCGAGCCTCCAGTACTAGGTCGATACAAAACTCAATCTCTCGATCAGGTGGTAATCCTGGAAGCTCCTTAGGAAAAACGTCTGGGAACTCACACACTACCGAGACTCCACTAACCTCCCCAACTGATCAGTCACACTCTCTCACGACTGCCAAGAACCCCTCACAACCTCTGCCCAACATACGTTGCGCCTTTATAGCTGATATCAACATGCTAGCCCCTCGAGTCCTATCTCCCTAGATATAAGACAAATCCTCACCGGGAATATTAAAGTAAACGCGTTTCTGACGACAGTCTAGGCTAGCGTGACATGAAGCTAACCAATCCATACCTAAAATGGCATCAAACTCCATAGGATCGAGTAAAATAAGATCTGCTAGCGTATCCCTACCCACGAGAGAAACAACACAAGCCCGATACTCTCGCTCTACCTATAGGGCATCACCCACAGGAGTTCCCACTAACATGGGCTCGCCCAAAGGAGTGGCACTTACTCCCAGACAGGGAGCAAACTGCCGCGATACAAACGAATGCGTCGCCCCGGGATCAAATAGCACGTGTGCACTGTGACCACAAATATGAATCGTACATGTCACCACCTGATTGGATGCCTAGGCATCCTGAGTCGTCATATGATAGACCCTCGGCTGACTTTGTGGGCCACGTCCCCCTCGAGACTGGGGAGCACTGCTCTGAGCTCTAGATGTCGGCTGCTGTGCTGGAGCCTGTCGTCCTGGAAGGCCTCGCCCTAGCTGTGAACAATCCCTCTGTATGTGACCTGGCTGTCCACACCTAAAGCATGTAATCGGGGGCTTCGCATACCTGCACACCCCTGAGTGTCTCTTCTTACATGTCGGACATAGGGGCCTCTCTTCCTGTCTCTGCTGCCACTGCCGCTGCTGCTGCTGTCTCTGGGAAGGGGGCGCAGGCAATGAAGGAAATGGTGGCGCTACTGCCAACGGCTGCAAACTCGTCGTGCCCTTCCTCTTCTTCCCAGAAGAGAAGGAAGTACCAGTGTCGCCTCTAACCCTCTTCAAGTCTCTAGCTGCTCTCTCCTCTGCTGCACGTGCCTCAAGGGCTAAGGCACTATCAACTGCCTCCTCATACGTGCCAAAACGAGTGGCGTGCAAACTCCTAAACCACGGCTCGATCAATCGAGATATGAAGCGTGTAATCCTGTCCTGCTCTGTAGGAACCAAAGCAGCTGCAAACTGTGAGAGCTCGGTGAATAATGCATCATAACGCTCAACGCTCATATTTGGGGTCTGTCTTAGGGCCTCAAACTGCTGGGCCCTCTGGAATCTCATAGTGCTAGAGACATATTTTGCCAAAAATAGTCTCTTGAACTCGGCCCATCCTAACGGGGCATCACCCCGCCGTCTCCTCAGTACATCATACCACACACTCGCCTCACCATGAAGACAAAAAGAGGTGAGCTCCACCATCCGGTAGCCATGTATGCGAGAACCTCTCTTCAGTTTGTCCAACTGATCCAAAAACTCCTCAGCCTTATCTCTCGCACCTCTGAATTGGGGCGGCTTCAGACCCATAAACCGCTCAAACTCATAATCTATCCCAACGGCCTCAGGGTCCACTGGAAGGTCCACTGGAGGCTGTCCTCTAGTCTCGCCCGCATCACCAGTGCCGACGGCAACACCTGCAGCGCCACCGCTAACGGCGCCCCTGGCGCCACCAGCCACAGCACCGTCGCCAGTGCCGCCACTAGTGCCACCTCTAGTGCCGTCCTCGGTGCCATCTCTAGTGCCGCCACCAACCCTAGTATCAGGGCTCACACCCCCTGGCGCCTCTAGCTGTCTCTAAGAATTAACTATATTTGTCAACAACACCGTGATGTTTGCCAAGGAGTCAATAATCAGCTGGTCCCTATCTCTCGCCGGAGTACTACCATCAAAGTCAACTCCACTGCGACCCGAACCACGGCCCCGGCCTCTACCTCGGCCTCAGCCTCGGCCACGTCGTTCGCCACGACCTCGTCCACGGCCTCTGACCGTGTAACCACTGGTAGGTGAGGGCTGAGGAGCCTGATCACCCCCTAAAGAATCTGTCTGCCTGGATGCTGTCCGAGAACGAGTAGGTATCATCCCTGTCATCGTACTGATAGGTCAATAAAAGTAGCAATAGAATCTGAAAGCAAAAGATCAAATGATACTAGACTCTAACACCCTTAGCAAAAGCTAGATCAATAATGTGCCATGGCTCACACCACGATCTAAAACCCAACTAAGAATGGCTCTGTGGGACTCAATGAGACAAGACCTTAGACAAGGCTAGAGAATCGAATAGAATCAAAAGACACAAGCCTAACTCAAGAGTAACCTAGGCTCTGATACCAATCTGTTACGACCTGAAATCTGGTATGTCATGACCGACACTAATCCCTAGGCCCAGCGGCCCCAAAATGGACTAGTAAGTCTCTTCTCTAGCTCGATTTGAATAAAACAATATTACTGACAAGATATAGAACATGAATAAAATACCAATTCACCTTCTAACATAATATCTCAATATTTCATATACAGCAGCTATACAAAATAAGAATATCTATCACACTACTGTCAATAATACATACCCGATCCCGTATCTCGGGCCCTTGGCACAATTATGTGCCAACAAAAATAAAGACAAAACATCAGACTCTACAACACGTGTATGTCTCCACAGAGCATCCTATAATACATTCGGAATCAAAAGAGGGTATGATATCATACCAGAAGATCTGCTGGACCAATAATCAAAAGGAGAATTCCCTGAAAATATTTTTAATAAAACGAGGTGAGTCTTGTGGACTCGCGAGTATAAGGTATGTCATGCCCACTAGGAGAGTATACAATAAAATGCTAGGATGATCTTCATGAGTATAATAACGTAATAACAGTATAAACAGTGGAAATATGAACCATAAGTTTAAATAATTTGAGGTTTCAAAGGAAAACATAGTGTAGGAAAAATAGGTGCCTAAAGACAACCCCCATAAGTAGTTCCCTAACCACCTAAGTCCCCTATACTTTTGTATGAGATGCATGCACTGATTCTGAGGACACACTAGTAGAAACTGGCCTAACGCCTATATACACATGCACACAAGTATATATATCGGCACATACATCATCATCACACAATATCATCATAAAGGCCCACGTGATAGCAGTGCTGAAACATACTATCCGTGTCTCTCATGGCCTTGGCATGCCAAGCCTCACAGTACCATGATCTTTTCCTGCTGTGAGTCACCAGGGAATCTACTAGATAGTCCTCTAATAATAATGCAAATGATACCCTAATTTATGCACAAGTCATAATCATTTATCATTTCATGTGGTGTCTAAAATACACCATATCATTCAACATTTTACATTCTCAAAACAAGAAATCAGTTAGGGTATCTTTCTGTTTATGTCTCTCCTAGTAGGATGAAAATATTTCATGTAATTTAGGAACAATTAAAAGAGAATATTTTCTATGATTTGAATATAGAAATCATTTACAAGTTATGCATAGAACAATTTATATATGTGCATAAAAATATGGTAAACATAACATATCCTGTCTACTCGCCTGGGAAACGATGACTCAAGTCCGAGTCTGGGGAGAAGATCGAACAAAATCCTGAGAATCTGAGCCTACAATAAATAGAATGGGGTGTCACATTTAGGTAACAAGAATAACGACGTAATGAAATTATCGAAAATCCTAACCATTACTTAACACCCTGAATCGATTATTTGGTACCTTGGCCCGCACAATATTCAAATCTGGCGTCATGGAATTCGTCAAGCTAAGCCATTGACTACATCATCATGTCTCGCTTTGCTTGCTACGCGTAAGTGTATAGTGGAACTACACACCCACTTATAAGCTGCAATATCATAATATATATATATATATTTACCCATAAACTAGTTTTCTTTTAATATAGATAATATATATTTTATCTAAATTCCTCATTTATCAAAAATACATACATATATATATTTATAACTAAATTGATAAATTTTCTTAAAAACTTAATAATTAATTAATAATTTAATAAATGGTTTAAAAGGAATAAATTACAATATTCTAGCCTCAAAATAGAAGGAATCCATCAGAAATCAGGATTCAAAATAAACCCACATCATCATCATAGGCTAGCCAAGAATGCACTCGGGGTCAGTCTTGCTCGGCCTCGAGTCATCTAATAGGGCTTCGTTCTTAAGACTCCGATCAACAAAATGACTCGCCAATCATATCGCCAATTCTAGGAGACCTAAAGAGAACCCAAATTAAATCAACCTCAATATCTTGAGTAGGACCAACCTAACCAAGTCATCCTAGGTCCACGGACAAGCGACAAGGGAGAACAAGCCGAGTGGGCCAGCCCAAGGGTTGTCACAATTGGGTCAGTCATGCCCAACACATTGGGCCATCCTAAAACCCAATCGGGCCCTGCCATCCTAGGCTAAAACCTAACCCGACATACCCAACCCCAAAAGCCCTCATTTCCTTTTTCCTTATATTTTATTTATTTTTTTATTTTTCTTTTCTTTTCTTTCTTTTTCTTTTCTTTTCTTTTTCCTTGCCATCAAACTGCCGCCGCCGGCGATCGCCGCCGGCCGGCCAAAAACGACCGACCAATATACCAATACGAAGCCCTCGCCACGAATAACAACATATATTAAAATGAAACCAATCGGACGGTCAGATCTTAATAGATCTGAAAATTAATTTTTGGCCAAAAATAGAGGCAAATCTGGCCGTCGCCGTTCGCCGGCAGCTGGCCATTTTTTCGACGATCAGAAACTACCCCAAGGTGCGAAACACTAAGGAGAGAAACATACCCAAAAATGAGAAAGATCGGACGGCTAGATCTTTGTAGATCTAGAGTCAAAGTCTCGGCCAAAATGGATAAACAAACTGCCAACGTCGCCGGCCACCATGGCCGGTGATTTTCGGCGATCCAAGACCGCCACCCAACCCCCTCAAGCAAATCGACCAACATATCCAAGAATCAAAGAAATCCAACGGTCGGATCTTCGTAGATCTGACCTTAAACATTCGGCCATCAAGCCCCATCGCGCCTCAACCCATATTTCAAGAAAACAACAAGAAAAATCGAGAAGATGAAGCCAAAGCACTTACCTCCTTGTAGATCGGGGGCACTTTAACGGTGAAAACGAAGTCGGATCGTCGATCGAACGGTCGGATTGCTCAAAATCACCGAAAATCCGAGAAGGGAAATGAGAGAATAAAAGAGAGAGATTCTGATTTGGGGGGGGGGGGCTGCCGAGCGCCTCCCCCTTTTCTTTTTTTATATTTTTTTTCATTTTTTTAATTAATTATTATATAAATAATTTAATTAAATTAATTCTTTTTTTTTTTTTTTTGGATCTTTACATTTGCTCGCTCCCCAATCTCGGTCCAACAAAGCGGTGATCTACATGATCGCCCGTACAAAGCCTCAAATGGTGCCATCCCAATGCTGGCCTGGAAGCTATTATTATAGGCAAACTCCACTAATGACAAATGATCATCCCAGCTCCCATAGAAATTCAGTACACAGGCATGAAGCATGTCCTCCAAAGTCCGTATGGTCTGCTTCGACTGTCCGTCAGTCTGAGGGTGGAAAGCTCTACTGAAAGTCAACTGAGTCCCCATAACAATTTGCAACGCCTCCCAAAATCGCGAGGTAAATCGAGGATCCCTGTCTGACACAATGCTAGCTGGGACTCCGTGCAGTCTCACCACCTCATCAATGTATAACGTGGCCAGTCGATGAATAGGATAGGTCTTCTTGACAGGTAGAAAGTGTGCTAATTTAGTCAATCGATCGATAATCACCCATATCGAATCGAATCCCCGAATAGATCGTGGCAATCCTAAGACAAAATCCATAGCTATGCGCTCCCATTTCCACTCCGGCACAGATAAAGGTCGTAACAATCCTGCGGGCCTCTGGTGCTCAGCTTTGACTTGCTGGCACACTAAACATCGAGATACAAACTCTGCTACACTCCTCTTCATGCCGCTCCACCAATATTGGCGTCGTAAGCCCTGATACATCTTCGTCGCCCTAGGGTGGATAGTATAGGGAGAACGATGAGCTTCCTCTAGGATCCTCTGCCTAATATCACTGTCACTCGGCACACAAATCTGCCCACGGAACAATAGCAAGCCATCGTCCCTCTGGCTGTACCCCAATGGACCAAATCTCTCCATATCAGCCATAATCGCGTCAAGCTCCACATCTTGTCGCTGTCGATCGCGAATCTGATCCTCAAGATCTGAATGGATACTCAAGGCATCACAATAGAGTGTAGGATTATCTGATGCCATTGAGATAGTAAGATCACTCATCTGCTCCAATAAGAACCACTCCTGCACCATCATAGCTGCAGCTGATGCTCCACGACGACTCAATGCATCTGCAACCACATTGGCTTTACCTGGATGATAGAGGATCTCGCAATCATAATCTTTAAGCAGCTCCAACCAACGACGTTGTCTCATATTGAGTTCCCTCTGTGAGAAGAGGTACTTAAGACTCTTGTGATCAGTGTAAATCTGGACTCTCTCACCATAAAGATAATACCTCCAAATCTTCAAGGCAAACACTACGGCCGCTAACTCCAGATCATGTGTAGGGTAGTTCTCTTTGTGCCTCTTCAACTGTCTGGATGCATAAGCATTCACTCGGCCATCCTGCATCAAAACACATCCCAACCCTGCATACGAGGCATCACTATATACAGTAAATAACTCACCACACCTGGGTATCGTCAGTACTAGCGCTGAAGTCAAACGCCGCTTCAACTCTTGGAAAGACCTCTCATAAGACTAGTCCCAAATAAATCTGACGCCTTTCCTCGTCAACTTCGTCATGGGTGATGCAAGCCGTGCAAAGCCTTCTATGAATCGTCAATAATAACCGGCAAGGCCAAGAAAACTCCGAATCTCCGTCACTGTCATCGGTCTCGGCCAATCCATCACGGTTCTAGTCTTTTCTGGGTCTACTGAGATACCCTCACCTGAAATCACGTGTCCCAAGAATACCACTCGGGTCTACCAAAACTCACATTTCAAAAATTTGGCATATAACTGCTCCTCTCTAAGCTTCTGCAAAACCACACTCAGATGTGCCTCGTGTATCTCAGGGCTCGGTGAGTAAATTAGGATGTCATCAATGAAAACTATGACAAAAGAGTCCAAGTATTCCTTGAATACTCTGTTCATCAGATCCATAAATATTGCAGGTGCATTGGTCAGTCCAAATGGCATGACCACAAACTCATAATGGTCGTAACGTGTACGAAATGCGGTCTTCGCAATATCCTCATCTCTGACTCGCACCTGATGATAACCTGACCGCAAATCTATCTTGGAAAACACCAATGCACCTCGCAACTAGTCCAGTAAGTCATCCACACAGGGTAAGGGGTACTCATTCTTAATTGTTACCTGATTAAGCTGTCGGTAGTCTATACACAGCCGCATAGACCCGTCTTTCTTACGCACAAATAATACTAGAGCCCCCCATGGCGATGTGCTCGATCGAATAAACCCCCTCTTTCCAAAAGATCTTGCAACTGCACCTTGAGTTCTTTCAATTCATTAGCAGCCATACGGTAAGGAGTCTTGGAAATAGGCTGCGTACCTAGTATCAGATCGACTACAAAATCAATCTCCCGGTGCAGTGGTAGTCCCGGCAACTCATCTGGGAACACATCTGGAAAGTCTCGCACCATAGGATAGACAGCCAACTCCTTCTTCTCCCCACCTATCACGGTCACAAATGCAAAATAAGCTTCACACCCACGTTGTATAAGCCTCTCGGCGTGCATAACCGATATCATCGGCCTAGTCACCACAGGCTTCACACCCCGGTATGTAACAACTAGTCTCCGCAGGTGCTCAAATGAGATTACCTTCCGATGACAATAAACTCGAGTATAGTGTCGTGAGAGCCAATCCATACCCAACAGTAAATCAAAATCTTGAATCGCCAAAACAATAAGATCTGCTAAAAATACCTGGTCATGAATCCCTATCTCGCAATCCCTGACCATCTCACTCCCCAACAACACCATCCCTCCCGGTGTCGAAACAGATAAATCATAAGGTAAGGGGGTACACGGGATCGGGATCTTATGCAAAAAATGGGGTGCTATGAAAGAGTGGGTAGAACCTGTATCAAATAAAGCACGTACATCGTGGCCATGAAGAGAAAGTATACCTTGTACTGTATCACTGCCCTCAGCTGCCTCGGCGACTGTCACCGCAAACGCCTTCCCCCTACATTTGTACTCTCTCTGTGGGCCCTGGGCGCTGTGCTACTGGTAGGGGTAATGGCGCTCCTGGACCTGGTGCCCTAGGCGTAAACTGTCTCTGAACTGGTCTGGCCCCTACACCTCCCGTCTGTGGCCCTCCAATCTGTGCTGGCTGGGTGCACACGTTCGAACGATGGCCTCTCTGTCCACAACGAAAGCAAATGACATCCTGCCCTGTGGCCGGTGTAGTTGGTGGGGCCGGTGTAACCAGTCTGGGCCCCTGTGGACAGTCTCTCTTCAAATGTCCCGGATGACCACAACGATAACACACGTCCTGACGAACATCCCGGCACTGACCCTGGTGTCTCTGTTCGCACTGCCGGCACTGTGGAAGCCCAAAACTCTTATTGCCCGCATCCCACTTCCTTTTCTTACTGCTGCTCCCGGCGCTCTTCATGACTGACTGATCTGATCGTGCCTCCAATCGGTCCCTCTCCAATGCGTGGGCCCGCTGTACAGCCGTAGGAAAGTCGGGTGCCTCGATACCAGCCATGGCGTGACGAATCTCTAGTCGTAGCCCCCTCTGAAACTTGCTGACTCTGCGAGACTCAGGGGTCACTAACTCTGGAGCATAACGAGATAACGCCACAAAATCAGTCTCGTACTGTGTGACTGTCTTGCTTCCCTGCTGTAAGTCAACAAACTTGAACACCTTCTGCTCTCTGACCCAAGCCTGTATATAAGTCTCATTGAACGCTGCGACAAACTGTGCCCATGTCGGGCCTCCACTAAACTCAGGTGGACGTAGGGCCATGAAGTCTTTAAGTAATGCGGCACCAGAACTGTCCCCTGCTCCCGGTGCACCTGAAAGTGACGCCTGGGCCATAGCGGTCCTACCATCATGACTGCGCTCCTGACGTAACTGAGATGCCGCCAGTACGTCTACAGCCCATAGAAGACCTGCCAATGTCTCCTGCATGTCTAGAGGCCCTGGCTGTCTCTCATCTGCTGTATCTGTCGCTTGTACCTCAGGAGTAGGAACAAGATGCCCTCTACCTCGCATCGGTGGTCTACCACGACCTCGTCCACGGCGTGCGTCCATGAGTCCTACATAACCAAAATTAATTAGAACGCATTTCGAAATTAAGGACATGACCTAACACTCTAACTCTACCTAACAGCCTTGGTGTACAGTTACTTGTCCCCCAAATTGACTCAATGACGCTTTGATACCAACATTGTAAGCAGCCCCGCCCGGATATCCCAACCGCCCAGTCAATCCGAACGAGAATGCCTACATAAGAGAAAAGGAACAAACACAAAACAAAAATACCCCGACATGCATACATACGATAAATACAACAGCGGAAACAAAACAATATACATGCACACCCATAAGTACCCTGCTGGAACAGCAGTCAAGGAGTATATAAAAATATACAGACACCTGTGCCAATAAATAAAAGATACCAAGGACAACCGGGCACAGTCAAAAATGAGAGTTAGAACTCCTAACAAAACATCAGAGAAAACGGGGGCAGCTAACTGTATACCCTACCGACACGGCTGGCTGCTAGGTGGTGCGGTCCTCGCCCTCGACTTTTGCTTTACCCTTACCTGGAATGATGGAAAGCAAGGTGAGTCGCAAGACTTAGCAAGTTTATATCAAAAGGAAGGCCGTAAATGAAACAAAAGAGGAGATCACCCCAAATATAAACCCACATGTACACACAAGCCATGTGACGCAACAACGCAACAGTGCACAATAATAAAACACATACCGGTCCTCAGGGCCCACATAAAACACCTGGCGCCCAAGTCCCATACCAACCTGCCGCTACCTTGGACGGTAACAAATACCTCCAGCAAACCTGTGAGCACTGTCCCGGGGCGGTACTCCCGTCACCCGTATCCCTGCCGGTACTCCCGACAGTCGAGCCATAGGCTCTCTCGGAACGGTACTCCCGTCCGAGAACTAATAACTACCAGTAACCATGCAATGTTTATAAAATGCAAGGCGTAATGAGCATCAACGTGATACAAGGCGCCCATACATCCAGGCATCAGGCCATGCTCCGCCCACGTAGTAAATCACACGCGATGCATATGCCCGTGCGGGATGCAATCTGACCAATCTAAAATGTCTGTGATCAAGCATAACCAAATCATGATAATCCCATCATGCAGCCCGTACCCATGTGCATACCAAACCATGCAACAAAGATAAAATAAAATGTAATCAGGCATGCTATAATCACATAACGGCAAAGCTAGTCAACAGTGTCTGACACCGGTCAGTGGTCAGTGACCAGGAGAGACTATCTAACGACCTAAAATAGACCGTATAACAATCACACCGTCACCGTACAACTAACCCTTGCCCCCACTGCCCAACCACTCTAGCCAATAAATAATCGAAAATCTAATAATAATACCCGACAGCTAAGAACCTAGCCCCGGGTGAGTACGACATCATTCCCATAGGCTTGGGGGTGATACAAACCCCCGTAGGCAACCAGCGAATAATACCCTCGAAACCAGGTTAATAAATTAAATTATTAAACACACCGTTTAAATTCCATAATTTATTAATAGCCAAATCCAATGAAGGGAGGTCAAATAAATTGACATCGAAAGAATCGACAATGCGGGTATAAAGAACTTGCCTTTCCGGAGATAGCCTTAAGTTCAATTTGAACAAACGCGGTCAAAGTTATACAAACTGTAATATTCCAATTATTGACAAAATTAATAAAATTGGGCCCCAAATGAAATTTCAACCGCAGAGATTATTAATTACTAAATTAATTACATACCAGGATAATTAAATCAGGGATTAAACGGAGTTTAATCCTATTTTTGAAGCATCAAATTCCTCAAATTTCCCTCGCGAGCTCACTGATTTTTCTGCCAAAATTTGCTCACTGCTTGATATAAAAAGAAGCCTGAAATCAGGCTTAAATCGCGGCCAAAATTGGCCAAAATGAGTGGCCAGCGCGTGGCCATGTGGCAGCGCTGGGGCAGCCACCGCCTTCACCCTAAAACAACGTCGTTTTGGGGTGCTTGGCTGATTAAAAATCAGCCCGCGCGCACAGCTGCCCCCCCCCCCCGCGCGTTTCGATCCCGCAACCGCCTGCCTCGCACGCGCGCCCGCGACCACCCGCGCCACACGCCTCATTCAACCTATATATACATTAAGTTATATTTGAAGCGACTTTTGGCTTCTTCCGCGATTCACACCAGCCTCCCTCCAACTTCCAAAAATTACACTCTGACCCCCCCTATTTAATTACACTAACACCCTGAACTTTCTAAAAATCCCACAATTAAATTTATTTCAATTTTTTTCTTTTTTCCAGAAATTCCTAAAATTACAAAATAAATTATTTTAATTTCTTATTTCCTTAAAATCACATAATTTTATTTTATTTAATCACAACCAATTATTTTACTATTTCTTTTAAATGAAATAGCCCCAAAATTAAATAAATTAGCATTTACGGTCGTTACAGTCCTGACCATAGGCAGATTCCTAATCTGCAAAGGGAGGATGGTTCCATTATGGACTCTAGTGATGAGGCGGCTAGGACATTAGTGGATTATTATAAGAATCTTTTGGGTAAAAGTGCTCAGGTGTCGGGTTTTCATCTGAGCGATATTGCCCCTTATGTGGACAGGCAAGTGACTAGTGATAAATGGGAGGGGCTTATGGCTCTTGTGACTCCGAAAAAAGTTAGGCAAGCTCTATTCAACATGGGATATAATAAAGCGTCTAGGCCTGATGGTTTCACGATAAAGTTCTTTAGGAGGGATTAGGGAATGGTGGGATCGGATGTGGTGGAAGTTGTTAGGAGTTTCTTTGGTAATAGTTGTTTATTGGGAAAGGTCAATGCTACGGTGGTCAGTTTAGTTCCCAAGGTTGGCCATTCGAATTCTCTTACCCAATTTAGGCCGATTTCGTGTTGTATTGTTGTGTATAAGATCATTACAAAGATATTGGCTAATAAGCTAAAGATAGTGCTTTCAGGTTTGGTAGATGAGTCCTAGGCAACTTTTGTGCTAGTCCAATCTATAGGAGATAATGTTTTGTTAGCTCAAGAGTTAGTGCATCAATACCAACTTTATAGGGGTCAGTCATGTTGTGCCATGAAAGTTGACCTTGCAAAGGCTTATGATTTGGTGGAATAGGATTTTCTTCTAGCGATTCTTTAGTTGATGAATTTCCCTCCTCAATTTTGTGGTTTGATTAGGGAGCGTGTCACCATTCCTCGATTTTCAGTTAAGATAAATGGGTAATTGTATGGGTTTTTTCTAGGAGGTAGGGGATTGAGGCAAGGAGACCCCTCTCACCCTATTAATTGTTTATGGTTATATAAGTGTTGCAGGGTATGGTTAACCGGTGTACTCAATCTCCCAACTTTAAGTTCCATTGGAGATGTGAGCAGTAAAGGATGGTGATTCTCATGTTTGCAGATGATTTTTTATTGTTCTCTCATGGAGATGTTGCATCGATAAGAATCCTGAAAGAGTGTTTAAAGAAATTTGCTCTATTGTCTGGTCTTTGTCCTAACCCCATGAAGAGTGATTGTTTTGTTTCTTGCCGGGATGAAGTCTTGAAGATGAGTTGTTTCTAGCTTCGAGGTTCCGTCAGGGTCAACTTCCTATGAGATATTGGGTGTCTCATTATTATCGATGACATTAGCCTATGGGGATTTTGGATAAGGTTAGGAGTTAAGTGTGTTCATGGCATAGTCGGTTACTATCTCTTCGAGGTAGGCTTTAGCTTGCACATTCAGTTCTACCTACAATCTATTTGTATTGGGCATCTGTCTTTCTATTGCCTAAGCGAGTGATTAAGGAGTTAAAGGGCATTATTAGAAATTTCCTCTAGAGTAAGACGGATGGGGAATCCCATAAAGCTAAGGTGGAGTGGTGGGATGTGTGTTGTCTAAATGAGTAGGGGGTCTTGAGTTGAAGCCTCTATATGTTTGGAATCAAGATTTGGTGACAAAGTTGATTTGGAGACTATTGTCGGGTGATAGTGAGTCTTTATAGGTTAAATGGGTACATACTTTCCGAATCAAGGACAGATGTTTCTGGATTCTTTCAATGCCTCATTCTTGCTCCTACTACTAGAGGAAACTTTTATCTATCCAACATGTGGTGAGAGATAGGTTTGGTTGAAGAGTGGGGGATGGTAGTCGTGTCTTCCTATGGTATGATAAGTGGCAGCCGCTTGAGGTTTTGGTCAAGCATTTCTCTTACTAACTCCTTCCGCAACTAGGAATTCCTATTACGGCTCGTGTTTCTAATATCATTGTTGATGGTGGTTGGGCCTAGACGTTATAGTATGATTCTCCTTTATTGGTTCTTATCTAGCTTCAGATGCCTGGTCCTTCTAAGGTTAGACAACAAGAAGAGTTGAGATGGATTTCGGCTTCAGATGGTGTATTTTCCATCAGGTCTAATGATGGTGTTTGAGACTGACCACCACATGCCACCTTGACAATCAAGCCTCGGGAGTAGCAACCTCAAACTTGATGATGTCCGACCTTGGGAGTGTAACCTGCAAGACAATGGAGTGGCAAGGCTAGGGTCCCCTGGGGTAGACTCCGACACTCAAGTCAGTAGAATATATGTATGTAGCAGAAAATATAAGACCTGGAGAGCTTGGTCATACTTGTGGCTGTGGAGAGTAAGGGAAGGAAGATGGCTATGGCTGTGAAGGGTAAAATAGGATTTTTGAAAGATGTTGGTGAATTTTGACGAGTGTGGCTGTGAAGAGTAATAATGTGGGCTGTCAATAGAATTTCCCTAAACTTAATTACTTAGAAAAAGTAGGCAGAACACGGTATTACAATATCAATAGTTGCTTATTACAAGATTACCCCAAGGCATCGTGCTACCCAATCTTGGCAGTTATCCATGTCAATTAGCTACCAGGTTATTAACTAATTGTCTGTCCATAAACAAAAACCACATGGCCATGGAGGGGAACACTATCAACAACTTTTTTCTTTCCTATATCAACTGCATCATTGAATTGTAAAGAAAAAAAAACAAGAAGCAGCTGCAAGAGATTACCAATTGTGTATTCATGCAGGCTTGAAGGTTTTGGTACACTTCTGATGATGGATTCAACTCCACGAGCCTGTTGAAAAGTGCAAAGTGGTACTCCTTAAATGATTAGGATTTGAGCCCTCAACATCAATGCCCTAATGTGATTTTGGTCAAACTCAAGGACTGAAGTACATTTCCTTTGCTACCTAAGATGCAGGAAGGATATACATCAGGATTTACTATAAGGGCCTACTCTCGAATATTCTTGCTAGCATAGGATATTCAAAAGGAGGTCATCATAGAGATGATATAGAACAAATCATAATAAAACAGACAACTCATTTCATTACTAGCAGTAGAAACTAAATTAAGATTTAGTTACACACTTTCAATATCTCATCAGTTTGGGCTCAAAGGCTATACAGAATAAATAAGAGGCTCTAATGTTAACTAATAAAATAAAAATCATTTCATCTCAAGCCTCACCAAAATACTAATCAGGATCTTCAAGTTAGGACTCGTCTCCGTACACCACTATCTCTGGGCCTTAGTCCCATTGGACTCGCCCTCAATAACGGTCTTTCCTTTACCTAGAATGGTAAAAAAGATCAAATGAGCCACAAGGCTCAGTAAGTTCGAGAAACAATGAACAGTGAATAGGATCCAAGGACATAGTGACACCAAAAAGAGTAATGAAAGACTCAACAATCATGTACAAGATTAATAATTTATGACTTCATCAATTCCAATTTAAATGTATCATGCCACCATGTACCATTGTGCAAATGTGCAAATAAATTCAATGTCAATATCAAATCCTGCAGGCTCACAAGCCATCAATCAACACATACCAAAGTGCATCATGTAAACAAAATCTCACAAATAAATATGGAGCCAACCTGCTAGGCTATAGCCACCTCGTCCAGCGCCAGGTGCTTTAGGGTACTCTTTTCCTTCCGCGCAAAGTAGTAAGTGCAGAAGATACATATATATGTATATGTGTATATATAAATAACATGTACATGTATGCATCATGTATGTATTTTCCCTAAACCACATGCATTTAAATTCTCGTTTCCTCAATATTCATACTCTCAACACCATTTACTCATACCGGGTATTTTACCATCATCAGATAAATTCAACAATTCTTACTTCATAGCATTTACCACATATAAGATGTAAATTATAACACATAAATAATTTTGGAAGATGTTATTTAAGGTAAAATCTTGGTTCACCATTTGAGGAGTATTATAGATTTAATATGCTATTTCTCCTATTTATAATCTCCTTAAAGTCATTCAATAATTATGCTAAGTTGAAGTTGATATGTATTTTGGGGAAAACATATTCGGATAGCATGCACATCCGGATAGATTTATTAAATTGAGTGCAGCATTTGAATGGGGTATAAATATGCATATGTGGAGATTCGAATAGGGCAGAGGTGATTCGAATGGTTTATAATACATATATGGTTGATTCGAATGGCCAAGAAAGTATTTGAATGGTGCATGAGGCATTCGGGTGGGTCAAACAAGTATTGAGAGGGGCTATCAAATGGTACACTATGCCATTTGAATGAGGCATAAGATGGGGCATTCAAATGGGATACTGGTGATTCACAATAGTGAATTCCAGATTTTTGTCCAAGATTAACGGGGTCATTACAGACTCAATATAATGCCAAATAACACGAGTAATATATCAAAACAAAGCCCAGAATGTCTAGTTTACATCCCAACAAACAGATCTTAATTAGGAAATAGGAACAGAAAGTTATAGGTCTAAGAACACCAGGTGGTCAGATTACATGAAAATAGTAAGCTATGAATTTCTTGGCAGAAATTAATCAGGTTATAACCAAATCATTCTAATAATACATTGAATCGAATCCTATGAAGTCTAGTTTCCAACGTATCAAACGGATCTTAAATCGGATATCATCATAAGGAGATATACCTAAAAGAATGATGTATAGTTAGATTTGCTATAGTAAATCATGAATTTAAATGGCACATTTGGATGATTTCTAGCACATTTGAATGATAGGGAAATTCATTCGGATGAGGGCACTATAGCATCCAAATATTAGGAAAAAATTAGAATAATTTGATTAACTTACATGAAATTCATTCGGATGTGGGAAGAACTCATTCGGATGGGTTTGTTATATATATCCGAATGAGATTATTATGGGCAGTTTCAACATCACTTGGTAATTAGGGCGTAACTCTCTCATCTGGGCTCCGATTGAGATGATTCAATATGGTATGGGATGAAAATAAAATTATCTACAACTTTTATGTTTTGAGTTTTGAGAGATTCTGGCTTTATTAAGGTCATCGAAGTTGTTGTTATTGTGATCTATCCGGATATGGCTATCTTTTAAGTGTAGCATTTAGATGAATAAGTTGTTTTTGATTAATATATTCGAATATGAGGCTTGGCATTCAGATATGTTGGAGGCCTTGTGTCTTGTATTCAATATAGGAGGTTTCTTAGCATTCGGATATGATCACTGAAGTAACTTACATTGATACAGAAACAACCAAAGCTTTGTATCTTCTTTTACCAATAAGATGCCATTCACTGAATAATTTAGGGGTGACTAAACCACCCTTTAGAGACAACAAAGAGACTCATAGATTGGCATTTATTGCATACAAAATATATGCATATATAGGTGTACTCAAACAGAGAAGGGCTTGATAGAGCAGAAGACGTTATATATTATATATATATATATACAGATGCACAAGTAAGCACGAACCAAGGATAACGAGATGTTGCACGAAGTGAAATCAAGAGATGAAAGGATAACTTACCCGAGGAGATATCCCAACAGAAGAACCCGAGACTCTTCCACTGAAGGTCCAGTTGCTAACAGAAAAATGGGAGAAGAGATGAAGTAGAAGGAGAACACAAAGAAGAATGAGATTATGTAGCAGTTGGAGAAAGAGAACGAAAGCAATGGAAATAGAACCAGGAAGGCAAATCGCTACAAAAAGGGAATGGAATAAGAGGATATGGTGTACAAAAGATCAGGGGAAAATGGCTGTAGGGCTGCATGCCTATTTTTGCAAGATGACAATTTCGCCCCTTGCTCACACAACAGATAACATTTTCAAGACACTTCTGGCTACTCATTTCAAATTTAAATTTCTCTCTTCTTATTTCACCTATTTTTCAATTGGATTTAAACCTCCACTGCTCAAATGGGCTCAAGCCCTCATCGTGGCGCACTTACCTTATTGCCCAATTTCTTTAAAATTAAGCCCATACACTTATTCCCACAATCACAAACCATAAAATAAAATTATTCAATCCAAATTATTTTCATGCCATCAAAGCAATTTATCATTAAATACTAAAATACTTAAACCCACATTTAAAATGCCATTAAATTGACATTAAGTAATGAAACATCTAGACCCATTTTAGGGTCGTTACATTAACAACCATCAATTGATTGTAAAACACGATCCAAATATAACGGAAAGGCAAATCGACGCCACATGGGTCAGTCGTTGGTTACCAAATGGCTGTCCAGCAAGTGCTAATAAGCAGCACTACAGTTGCCAAAATGGCCCTCCAATTCTCTGACCCATACGACATCGTTTGACTCTTCACTAAAACGATCAATCTCCACCTTAAAGCATCAAACTCTGGGTGAACTCATTCTCACACACTAGTGTAGCATGCTTCAATTCTCCCCTTCACTACTCATGTTGGTTCTTCAGTTCAACCACCTTTGACATGAAGTAAGTCCAAGCAATGCTTGAACTTGACTGCAATCAATACATTTGTTTCCATGTCAACTGAATTGTCTTTAGTAAGCACTTTTTGAATATTCAAAGCACCATTAGCCACTAAATCTCTTCCATAATGATATCACATCCACATCCACATGCTTGGATCGTTCATGATACACTCATTCAAACATCCTTTTCACTTTAAAGGAGCTAGATTTTCAACATAAACAAAAAGTTAAGAATTTGTTATACTTTTTGAGTTTTGAATTTATTTTTAATTTTTTATTTTGATAATCTGTTTTTAGAACATTAAAAACGTGTTCTCTTTGTTATTCTGAAATATTATTTTTTAAAACAGAAAAGTGAAAAGCGTTTTTACTTTGGAATTTAAAAAAAAAGATTTTCAGTCATTATTCTCTTTTCTATTTCATTCAATATTTGAGATCCTTGTATTGCATAAATTTAAAATCGTAATATAATAAGGGACTTGGTACGATATCTTCTAATTTGATCAAATTAAATAATTATTTTATTTTTCTAAGAAAAAAAAGTTGATTAATTTTATTATTTAATTATTACAAATCTGAGAATATATTGTGAGACGAGGAAATAACTCTCAAAGTCTAAAATGATATCATGCATGGATCGACATTGCTCAATAAGCATCTGTTTATTTAGTTATAAATCTTTATTTTTGAAATTTACAGATATATGTTTTAGTCAACCTTTTGAATGACCCTCAATTTAGTAAAAAATTTAAAAATGACCTTCTTGAAATTTTTTTAAGGTTTTTACTCTTTGAAATCAAATTACCCTTACTCATTCTTATATGAAATCATAGGTATGAGTTCAAACTGATCAACTTTAAACACTCTTCGTAAACTCAATCATAAATTCAACTTTACACATTCAACAAACAAATTAGAAACTCTGTGTAAAGTTTTCAGGTTTGAAAATTGAATATTACAACAGATCAGCCCACGTGATTTTGTTTTTAACACACTAAATAATGAAAATAGCACAAAAAATAAATAATGAAAATACATTTTATATTAACCCAAGTTACCTATATATCTTTCTAGAGAGAAATTAGTAGGGAGACAAATGGTGGGAGATCAGAGAGACTAGTCAGACCAGGGGCGGATCCAGGGTGTGGGCAAGGGGGGCAGCTGCCCCTCCTGCCCAAGCAAAATTTTTACTGTACATCACTGTACAGTGTATTAATCTTTGTCCCCCTGCCCCAATCCCCCCACGTCCCGCCCCCCCCCCCCCCCCCCCCCCCCCCAACCATTTTTGCCCCCTACTTACACTTGCTGGCTCCGCCCCTGAGTAAGACGCAAAGAAGAGAAGACATTTTTTTTTAATGAGAGTTCACAATAATTATTTAAAGGTATTTTTTTGTCCAAAAACAATATTAGAGGTTCAAAAACTTAAAAAATTTTAGAATGAGTTATTTATAATTTTTTAGTTTTTCTAAGGGTCAATTAAAGCAATTTTCTCTATCTCCTCCTGATCTTTTAGTTACATATCTTTATTTTTGCCAGCTATTAAGGGTACGTGTAAATAATTATTTGAATTTATATTGTTAAGATAATAGTACACTCAGTATAATTTAGAGACTATTTGGAAAAGCTTATTTATTGGACAAAAGAGCTTTTTAAATATAAGAAACTCTTTTCAAACAAATTTGTGTCGTTGGTTGTCACTCCATTTAAGCTTTTTGACAATTAAAAAAATTGTTTTGTTTATTTTATATATATGTACGAAGAGAATCTCAAATTTTGAACTTTTGAAAGTAGAATTTTTTTTATGCTTTTTTAAAATACTAAAATCTCTAATATAATCCTATTGTATTTTTTTTATTTTACATGTCATTTTTATAATTTTATCATTTAAAATAGTATTTTAATTGACATTTAAACAATTTCAACCTTTTACTTAAAAAAATTATTTATAAAAACTCTACTGCAAAAAACCTTTTCTAGCTAGAGGAACTCTGTGAATGTACCATTAGGGGACACATCTTTCACATTGAAGCATTTCATAGTTGTCAAGGCTCGCTATTGAATTTTTTCGCTAGCACAGGAAGTCCGAGAAGGGTTTTTCCAAGATGGATACAGATACTCAAAATTTTCAAAGAAGATTTCTTTTCCGAATTTGCTCACCAATAATATGAGCGATAATAAGTTACATAATATTCAATACATTGTCATCTTAGACTTACCGCCCATACATTTTCAAAATAAAAGAGGCACTAAGGTTTTAAAAAAAAAAAATACAAGAAGCCCTCTATTTCTTACCCTCAACATACACCCACAAATTTTTGAGGCCGGGACATCCCTATACACATTTAACCTGAACTCGCCCCAAAAATATCTATCTTGCATTACCTGGAATGACAAAAGAAACAACGTGAGCCACGAGACTCAGCAAGTATATAGCAAAGAAAAAATATCCATAAAACGATAAATGAAGGCATGAATAATTCAGAACCAAGGAAAATCATTACCTAACATCTAGATACCCATTGGGTTCATGCCTTCTACATTGAACAACAACATCTTCAAAGAAATATACTTCCTTTTGGTTCATCAAACCCATATTTCAAAGTGAGCCATAAGGCTCAACAAGTAAGCATATATAATATCGGAACACAAATGGAATGATAGATAACAAAATAGAGTACACCCGACTCCCTAATACCATTTCCCATCCTTCAATTCTCATTAATAAAACCATTCTATAAGCAACCATATGTTACAACAAATGAAGCGATAGGGTTAAAGCATGGAAACATTCAAAGTGGAATAGATCCGACTTCCCAAGTATGGGTAGCATTTCCCATTTAGTTCCCATCAATAAAATCATTCCCATGTCATTGCCATTATGCATTTTATGCATCGATTCATTTCTCATGAATATATAAATCTTCATACTCCACATTGGCTCTCAAGCCCTTTATTCACATTAGCTCTTAAAGCCATTTATTCACATGCATGAATGCATACATATATATATATATATATATACAAAATCGATTTGCCACTCATTGGCTCAAGTATCGCCTACCGGGTTTATGGCTACAACACCCGTGTCAGGCGCTCTTTTAGAATATCATTTTCCTTTCCTATTTGCGAAACATAGTCGCCGCGCCAAAATAATAGAAATAGGGCACAAATCGTAATGCCATGCAATGTTCATAAAATCTCACATAAGTATATCATACATGCTCTATTGGAGAAATGTATACATCATGCACAATTAAACATTTCAATAACATATTCACTCATGAGTCCATGCATGCACATATGCAGATCTTCAATCACATCCTAGCATTTTGGAGGGTTGAGTGATGCTAGAGGAAGCAATTAATGGCAACTTAGATCAATAATCTTGTTTAGTTGGATTAAGAAAAGTCTTGACTAACTTAAATCATAACCAAAATATATGATATTATATATCAAATTAAATCTCTCGAAGTCTAGTTTATGAAACTTCAAACGGATCGCAATTCTGAGTTTTACATAAAAAATTATGGTCAAAATAGCGCAACATGGGCAATGTTGAAAAAAAATGATTAGTCGACTTTTGAAAGGCATTAGTCGACTAAAACTTAGTCGACTTAAGAAAACGCTTAGTTGAATGATGCTTAGTTGACTCATGAACACCTATTAGTCGACTAGGCCAAGGCTGAGACCAAAAACATGAGAAAACAGGCTTCCGATGAGTCGACTAAGCCCCAAAAATAGTTGACTCATCACACACAAACACCTGAAATGACCCCCAAAACATCCCAAAACAAACGGTTGGGAGAAAATATATAACCAATACCAAAAATACTTTTAACCATGAGAAGATAAAGAGCCATGAAGCATTTTGACATCACAATAAACAATAAGGACAAATTTGCACTGTAACACCCCCTCTCCTAGAACTGCCCAAGAAGAGGTGCTACAGGGAAAATAAAATAAACTAACTGATAAACTGAATTCTGATACCAATAATGTATATATCAACCAACTGTAATAAAACTCTGAGTCAACAAAACTGAAATCATAAACTGCATCTAAGGAAAAATCCCTAAACTGGAATATGAAATAAACCTAAATTGATCAAACACTAACTAATAAACTCCCAGATATCTTTTAGTCTTGAGCGGCTCCAAGTACACACACTACTGGACACTGCTGCTAGGCCCCACATCTGATACTCCCCCGCTAGGACCTAGAATGGTGAAGAGTACAAGGTGAGCTATAAAGCTCAGCAAGTAATAAACTGGAAAGGATAACTGAAGCTGAATCGAAGAAATATCAATACTGATTAAAACTTACTGAACTTGTACTGAGAGATATAATAATCACTAGATGGCATTTATAAGATGTAATGCACATAACTGTAAAATAAATGCAGGTATACAACTTTGGCACGTAGGCCCACATAACGATAATACATACCTGACTGATCTGAGTCCTGCAAACATAAAAACTATAAGCACATACTGTGGGCAATATGCCCCTAGCTCCCTGGTCAACATCAAGCGAGCAACTCATAACTGAGATATAATTAAACTGATACTGGTGGGATCCCCGCAGACAAGCCGTCTGGCGCGCATAATGCAATGCTCATATAAGTGCTGGCACACAAAATGTAGTGCTCCATATAAAGTCATGCTCAATGCTCATACAAATGTGTATGCACATAGTCTTACAAAATAATGCTGATCATGTCATAATTAACTACTAGACATGGTATATGATTTTTACCAACCATATTGAAACACAATTATTCTGAAATTTCTGCATATAGGTATGGCATATTGGATTTTATCATATCTTGGCATAAAATTCAATATTTGAATTATTGAATATTTATAAAAATTTTAGGACTTGAATTAAGAATGTATTGGAAGCCATTTGGATGCCATATGATACTATTTGCATGATTTAGGAAGCATAGGAAAGCAATTTGAATGGAACAGAAACTCATTCGAATGAAAAAAAAATGGATTGCAGCAAGCTCATTCGAATGGCAGAAACTCATTCGAATGACAGAGGCTCATTCAAATGATAGATGATTTATAACAAGGCTATTCGGATCTGACCAAGGACTCATTCGAATGACTCACAAATTCATTTGAATGAATTTTGAAAATTTCCAACTTTTGAACTGGCAAAAAGCGACTCATTCGAATGCAACAATACCATCATTCGAATGAATTTATGGGGTACTCACAGGTCATTCGAATGACAGAGAGATTCATTTGAATGATAGACTACACAAAGCAACAACTTGTTCAATCTTCGAGAGCTCATTCGAATGACAAGAAAACTCATTCGAATGACAGTCTCAAAACCTCAAAATTTTCATACGAATGATACGATAACACATGACTCATTCGAATGACAAGGGACTCATTCGAATGACTAATACATTATAAGGGAAAAGCTTACGATAACACTGAAAACTCATTCAGATGCTTCAAAACTCATTCGAATGACACAAGACTCATTCGAATGACTATAATCTTATCATACATAAAAACTTACGATAACAGAACAATATCTTGAATCAAAGCTTAACATTACTACACCATTCCAAAAGAAATATTGGGAGAACAATCCCAATTGATATAAAATAATATCAAGATGGATAAATCAATCATTTTTGAAAGAAATATGTTGAAGAGAAATTGTGCATAGCTTAACATAACTCACTAGTAAGGATATACCGCATGAAAAATATATATATATGCATGAACATCCTAACTGATTAATTTGGAAACCCAAAACAACAGTCTTGGTATTCTGAGATCACTGCTAATATGATCTGAAGATCATATATAAAAGATTCATTATATAGAATCACTCATATCTTTTTCATACACTTACTATTCTACGCATATATATATATATATACATTGAAACTGATATCAATATGAGAACTCAATGAAGCGTTGGAACAACTGAGAACGACTATTATGAATCTGTAATGAAAAGAATTACAGATAGGATATTTGCCTTTCAAACTCTCTGATCGATCAAATTGATGCTTTCAATGAAAATCTAAACACTGCAATGCTTCTCAAACTCTCTGTTCTTCACAACTTCTTCACTTTCCGCGGTGTGAGAAAATTGTGACTTATACAACTATATATATATATATTGATCTGAGAAGCCCTAACACCATAACTCATTCCTATTATAACTTGGAGACTTCTAAGCCCAAGCCCTCTCGCACTTGGACTCCCAATCTCATAATAACTCTTTATTAATTAATTAAATTAATAACAACTTCTTAAATGACCTTCAAGTCCTTGCATTTAATTTCAACAATAAATAAAGAATTAAATGCTTATCTCTCAATTCAAAATATTCTAAATTGCCACATTGAAAATTAAATGACAAATTCTCTTAATTAATTACTTCAATAATTAATTGACTAATTCTAAATAAATACTAGTCCCTCTAACGGGTCGTTACATGCACATAAGAAAACAAGAGTGCAAGGAGGACTTGCCTTTGATGAAGAAATATCCAAGAAGAAGAATGCACCCAGCTGCAACTTCTCTTCAAGCTTCAATGGATATAAAAAATGGAGAAGAAGAAAGAAGAAAAAATGAGAAGAAGAAGAAGAAGAAGGAGAAAGGAAAGCCACGAGAGAGAGAGAGAGAGAGGGGGGGGGGAGAGAATGAAGGAAATAAAGAAGCAAATGAAAAGAAACAAGGGATGGGAGGGAATGGCATGCACGCACATCTCACCTAATCCCATCAACCCATTCTTTCATCTCTTTCCATAATTGCCCCTCACTCTTCACTCACAACACACATGAAAATCCAAGCCCTTAATGGTCATTTCTCATCTCATTTTCCCTTATTTCTTTACTCTTTTCTTTAATCTCTCACATTATAAATTTCCACAAGTACCCTTAATTTTTTTTCCCCTAAAACATGCCTTTTTTTGCCATTTGCCACAAATTCTCATTTCCATTTAATTATAATTCCACCATTTTATACACATGGCCCAAGCCCAAATCATTGGCCCAATTACATATGATGGCCCATTTCAATTAGCCCACTCAATGGGCCTCAACATATTTTTAAGCCAAATGGGTTTCACAACATTACAAAAATTAAAATGTACAAAATCTCCTCTTGGGCTCAACCCAAGCTTCCAAAGTCCAATCCATTAATTTAATACATAATTTATTTACATAAATTTTGCCACATAAAAATGTTTCTTAACATTTAATTTGATAGGGCAAAATTTTTCAATTTTCATAAATAAAATATTAATAAACTCCTAGGCCCACTAATGGGTCATTACAATAGCCACTCGTGAATGACTTTGAAATGTAAATAAGCCAAGAAAATGATATTTGATTTCTAACCAAATAATTACATACAAGTAATTCTACTTAATTAGGGAAAGGAGACTTGGTTGTTGATTTTTGAATTCTTACATTTATCACAACCTTTGAAAATTAAGTTACGCAGATTTCATTCATAATTCAGAAATCAATTTGTAATCTTACGTTTAACAAATTATTTGGAAATATTTAAGTCATGTGGTACCATTCATAAATCATGAATCAAGCTCCTTATAACCAAAAGGGAATTTGATTCCCTCCTCCCATCTCAGAATCAAATTAATACCTATTCCTGATTGAAGGAGAAACCTATTACATATTTACTCAATTATCCTCACTAATTTTTTTTTTTTTTTAAAAAGGGGTAACAATACATAAGGCTACTCTATTGTTCTCTCTAGTTTTCTCTCCCAAATTCTGACTCTACTTGTCTTTCTAATCAAATCTTTATTTATGCTTTTTTATTTAGTTAAATCATGTATTACACCCCAATTGATGTATGTATAAATTTACAATATTTAATTTTGGAGAAAAAGGAAGAAGATAATTAACTCTGGTGGAGCTACTGGTTTGATTACAAAGTTGCTCAATTATTTGGAATCGATCCTTATCTTAATATTGGACCACCTGGGTGTAAATTTACATATAGATCACATAGAAAATCATATCAATTAGAAATTAAGTCTTCAAAATTATTGTTCATGTTAGGTATAATTACTTTCTCTTATATGTAAAATAAAATGAAAAACTTAATCATATCTATATAGAAGATCTTCGAGTACACAAACCTGAAAATTGATGATCTTGAAATAATTCCAATTTTCACAAGTTTAGATATATAACTAGCTTACAAAAATAATGACGACCAAATTAAATGATTTTATCATTATGGTCCGATGTATATTTATTAATGCATAAAAATATAGAATTTCTAACAAGCAAGTTTATATGGAGCATGATCAGTAAAAATGTAGAATTTTCACTTAAATAATAAAAAAAAAACCTCTGGTGAGTACAAAAGTTATATTGTTTTGATTTTAAATGTATTCTAATAATTGAGACTTGTTTATCTAAATCTAAAATTTTGAAATATCTAGTCTCATATTCAATTACAAAATAAAAAAAAAAAGAAAAAAGAAAAATCTAGCTAAACATTTATTAAATTGTTGATCAACTTCATTCCTTCCTTTCTCGAAAATTTCTTCCTTTTGTTTGTTGGACCCATTTTCTTCATCACTAGATCGAAATTGAACCTCACTAGAAAAAGAGAAAAAAAAAAAAGAGTAAAATATGAGGACAAATAATTGAACACTAACGTGAACTATTAATTGTTGTCAAGTGTTAAGCCATCTCAAACTCAGTCAAACTCAAGCCAAACCTCGTAAATTCAATCTGCAGCTCAATAAATTGTAACCATTTGATTGTTTTGTCCTACATAAATGAACTATTTTGTATTTAGTTGAGATATATATATATATATATACAGAACTACCATACTCGTTTTACACATTATTTTTTAATTTAACTGTTTTACATAGAATTTACTAATACATTTTTATAATATTAATAAAATGAATTCAAAAGGATAATCAAAGGCAATATTGGAAGAGTAATTAATAATCCATTTCGTGGACAGTCAGACAAGGAAAAAAAACAAACAAGCATAATGCATAAACAGTACATATACATCGTGAACCTAAGTCACGTGAAAATTGATGATAGAGAAATAAATGTTGCTTTCACAATAAATTGATCTGATCATAATTTAATTTTTTTTTCTCATCTTCCGTCTCTATAAATTCAAGCCACTCAGCTTTGCTTTTCTGCCCACAAAAAAATAAAAGAGAAAGAAAGTCTTGAAAAACATCAACAAAATGAAGAGCTCACTGCTGCTACTACTCTCCTTCCTTCTCCTTTCCTTGCTCCCAAACCTTCTTATGGCTGATAATCCTGAGCCCTTGTACGACTCCTCCGGCGATAAAGTCGTCACTGGCACCCGATACTACCTCCTACCAGCGTTTAGTGGAGATGGAGGTGGTTTTTATACCACAAGTCCATTCTGCCCAGGGGATATCTACCAAGAAAGTTCAGATTCATCGTTGGGTCAGCCAGTAGTATTCTACGGTGCCAACTACAGTACCTATGATTATAAAGTAGGTAATGTTATCTATGAGTCCACTGATTTGAACATCCACTTCCCTTCTCAACTTTGTTTGCTTTTACCAAATGCGTGGATTGTTGGCCCATATGATAGCACAGTGGGTGCATGGATCATTACAGCAAGTGGGAGGATAGGATTCCCAGGAGGTCCAGGACCGATTTGGTTCAAGTTTGAGAAATTCAGAGACAATGAATACGTCTTGCTTTTTGATCCCTCAGTTTGTGAGTTTTGTCAGAATATACCTAAGAGCTATGTTGGGATCGTTTCTGAGTTCGATAGGCGTCCTGCTTTAAATAATAACTCACCTTTGCGTTTGAAGATTGTCAAAGCGTCAGATGTTCTCCAAGTTCAAGAAGCAAGACTCAACAAGGCAATGATTGCTAGTGTGGTTTAGTGCCCACTCACAATCTAAATAGTTTATCCGAGTCCTCCTTGTTGTTGTTGGCAATAAATTATAAGGATACCAGTTTGAGATCCTTGTACTATATAAATTTAAAATCGTGGTCAATAAATGGACTTGGTACGATTGCTTCCAATTTGATTAAATTGAATTATTATTTTATTTTGCTAAAAAAAATTGATTACTTTTATTATTTAATTATTACAAATCCGAGAATTGTGAGACGACGGAATAACTCTCAAACTTTACAATGATATCATCAGCATTTGTTCAAATTTTTATTTCTTTTAGTTAAGAAAAATATTAATAACAGTAACAATTCTAGATAATTCATGACATTATTTCACTGTTCGTTGTGACTACTTGTCTTTGTAATTAAATTTATATTTATACATTTTTATTTAATCAAATCATACATTGGTCATAACGTAAGCAACGATATATAAATTTACAATATCTTTTTTGAAAGAAAAAGAAATGGAGATTAACTATAACCTCTCTTAAATCAATTGAATTATATGTAAACAAATTCTGACAATTTCTGTAAGAGCTACTGATTTCGATTACTAAGTTGCTCAATTTACATATAGATAATATATAAAACTTCATCAATTAGAAATTTTTTGTATATGTTGGACCACACACCCCATATAATTATTTTCTCTTATATGTAAAATGATAGGGGGAAACTAAATCATATCTATAAACAAGATCATACAACTTTCACATGTCCCATATATATAACTAACTTACAAAAATAATGACAGCCAAACTAAATGATTTTATAGTAATGATCCGATGTATATTGATTAATGCACAAACGAGTAATCAAACCAGTATACAGTGACTTAATGTAATTTCCATAACAATCTTTATATATATATATGAAATTCAATGAATATCAATGAATTTGATATGACTCTTTTGTGAATCAAAAGTTTAATGAAAAATACATGTGCACAAAATTCTAATGTTTTTGAATAGTGCAACTATTTTTTTCTGATTTTGTTTTCAAAAATCAAGCATTAAAAAAGGCATAAAAATTAGAAAATTGAGGAAAAAAAGAAATAGTGCCACAACTCTGAATTTTTCACACATTTTTTTATTGAATTTTTCATTTAAAAAAATAACAATCACATTAAAATTGATTGGATTTGATCACGATATTTACAAATTAAAATTAACTCAATGAATTCTTCACGAGAGAATTAATATATCACAACAAAATGAGAATAACGCAATAATAAACCTCTCATACTCATAATTTGAAGTTTTTTAATTCAAATCATAATATTAATTATTCATTAGATAAAAAAATGCATTTATCACAAAATTTTTAATGCATCAATGTTCATATTTAACATAAATGTATGTACACATGGGCCAGCCGCCGGTGTAGTATAAAAAAATTGTACACATGGGCCCACCGGTGTGGTGGGTACCCGTCCCATCATATTTGTGATTCTAGGTGGGATAGCGTGGGTTTTGTGTTTTCTAATGAGACTCAAGCTAATGACGATTTTTTTTAGGTAGATTATATCTTCATAGGCTTTGGCCCGGGATTGAAGAACTCAATTTCGCCATCACTTTTAGGTAATCCATTTTAGAAGTTGGGCCACAATCCCTATTCCCATTTTGGAAGAGAAATGAGCCTCAACCCATTTGCTCAAGTGGGAGAAGCCCACTTCCTCGGCCCATTATCTCCTAAGCCCTAAGTCCACATATAAAAGCCCTTTTGTTCTGCCCATTCTCTTGGTGTTTCGTTTTTTCGACCGAACCCTAGCCTATTTCTCTCTCTCTCTCTCTCTCTCTCTCTCTCTCGTTTCCTTGTGTAATACCCCATGTTTAGATAAGGTTGCCACATAATTTTAATAAGTTTAGAATACCGAAAAATTAGCTTGATAGCAATTATAAGTACCAAATCAACTGCAGGGAGTGCTTCGGAGTGAAATTGTCTAAGAAAAATTATATGGTCTCTACGAGCGTATCGAGATAAGATTTATGGTATCGAAAAAAATCGAATCAGAAACAGTTTTCGGTACAGCTAAAATACAGCTCCCATTTAGGTTGTAAAACCGAATCGTCGTATTGGACTCCCAAAAAATCAACGGAACCCTAGGGGGGCTTCAGTTTTGTGTGATGGTCAACCCTTTAGTGGTTTCAAGATGAAGCGATAGCCTAGTGAGGACACTGGGGCAAAGTCGTCATTATTGAGTAACTTTGAAGTTATTAATTTTGTATTTTTGGCATTGAAATGTAAATTTAATCGATATTTGAGGGCATGGTTGCAATAAAAAAATTACCCAAGTGATATTAGATGAATTATGGGAATTAAAAGTGTAATTTCTCTTATATGTTAGTGTATTATATAATAGTTATAAATATATATATATATATGCATCGTGCGTGTGTGCAAGCTGGCCTTGCGAAGCTTCTGTGAAGCTTTAATGGCCGAGATTTCGGCTGCAAAATGGAGAAATTATGGCAGTAGGATTTGAGCAACGGGATTTAAGGAAGATATGGCAGAAAGATTTAAGGGATGGAGCAATAAATATGATAGATATATACATATTTATACACATTCAAATGGAGTAGCGGCCAAGGCAGTGGAGGCTATAAATTGGCAATGGTTTTGGCTGATTAAGAGCAGCAAGCAAGTGGGAGAGAGAGAGGGAGAGATAGAATGGTGGCAATGGAAGCAACCTGCAATGGCCAAATTCGGCCATAGCAGCAAGTGGGCGATGCGGCCAGCATTGTAAAGGAGGCTGATAGCAGCAAGGAGGCAACGCAGGCTGTCAGTGTCGGCCTTGGCAGTGGCCGGCAAGGTTGGTGACGGCAATGGAGGCCTGAGAGGCTGCCGAGAGCAGCAAACCCATGGCCATGGCAGCCATGGCCGCAGGCTCATCAAGCTGGAACAGCTGCCGCGATGATGGCAGCAGGGTGTGACCGCGATGACGGCTCATGGCGACGGGCGATGACGTCGATGGTGGCCGTTGGGGTGACCGTGATGGCCCACGGAGCAAGGTCGTGCGCGAGCATGGCTATTGCGAAGAAGAAGGAGCAGAGAAGTTGCAGAAAGGAAGAGGATGAGAAGAAGAAGAAGAAAAAGAAGAAGAAAGGAGAAAGAAATGAAAAAGAAAAAGAAAAGAAGAAAGAAAGAAAGAGGAAAGAAGGAGTTGTAGGAGCAGGGGAGGAGGAAGAAGAAGAAGGAGGAGGAGGGAGAAGAAAAAAGAAAAAGAAAAAGAAAAGAGAAAGAAAGAAAAGAAAATAGGAAAATAATGGAAAAACTCCTAGAAAATTCTGAAAAATAGAAAATTATATTTCAATAATATCCCAGAGATTTTAGGCAAGAAAATAGTTCGGGCACGCGTTTCGAGGATATAGCACGCATATCGAGGAAGCCGAAGAGGCTAAGTCAAAGTAAGTAAAATTCTCTAGAAAATTTCAAAAATTCAAGAGTGTTATTTTATGAATTGTCGTAGTGAAATATTTGAGAAAATATTTTAGAAAAATTTAGTTTGGATTTATTGAGGAAAAATAGGAAGAAATAGAGAGAAAATTATAGAAAATGCTAGAAATTATGAAAAAATAGGTTTTAATGTTTATTTAAATAATTATGGTGATTAGGATGCTTTGAGGAATAAGTTAAAGTGACTTATGCAAATTTTGAGGTCAGCATGCAAATCGAGGCGATGCACGTATTTCAAGGCAAGCGCAAATATCGAGGTAGCCCGATAAGCTTGAGAAGGTAAATGGTACTTCCCGATTAAAGTTAGTTTTATGAAAAATACTTGGTTTATATTTCTCGAAAATGTTTTCATTATATTGACATACTCTGATATGTACCATCACGTAGACTGCATACATGACATGACTATAAAATACATAAATACACATTGATATCATCGATCACGCTCATTTGTGGCCGTAGGGAGTACAAACTGGCATCGCTGCTTTACTAAGCGTGCACCCATACACCCCGGCTTCGAAAGAGGTGGCTGCAAAAATGGTAGGTAGCATGAGAGGTGCAGTTAACACCTATGAGGAAAAACATTGCATACACACATGACATAACATTATGTACGCTTACTTAGATGATTCATCATCTAACTTGGGTTTTGTCCCTGGAATATTCAAACGTTCCAGATGGAGATTGTAGCAGATTCGAGGATAAATGATGCATGAAATGGCACTTAGTAGAGTGCATGAAGAATGAAATGTATGTTACGTAGCCCCTATATTTAAGTTCTGCTACTTTAGATTCTGAATGTTTTGAGGAATGTTGATGTATATCCTTGTGGTTAATGAAGATGTAAGAATTTGTTTTATGAAAAATGCTTGGTTTATATTCCTCGAAATTGTTTTTATTATATTGACATACTCTGATATGTACCATCACGTAGACTGCATACATGACATGATTATAAAATGCATAAATACACATTGATATCATCGATCACGCGCATTTGTGGCCGTAGGGAGTACGAACTAGCATCGCTGCTTTACCAAGGGTGCACCCATACACCCCGGCTTCGAAAGAGATGGCCACAAACATGGTAGGTAGCATGAGAGGTGCAGTTAACACCTACGAGGAAAGACATTGCATACACACATGACATAGCATTATGTACGCTTACTTAGATAATTCATCATCTAACTTGGGTTTTGTCCCTGGAATATTCAAATGTTCCAGATGGAGATTGTAGCAGATTCGAGGATAAATGATGCATGAAATGACACTTAGTAGAGTGCATGAAGAATGAAATGTATGTTACGTAGCCCCTATATTTAAGTTCTGCTACTTTAGATTCTGAATGTTTTGAGAAATGTTGATGTATATCCTTGTGGTTAATGAAGATGTAAGAATTGATTTATGATCAATGTTAAGATATTAGGTTTCGATCATTGCTTCCGCATTTGATATGTATAGTGATTCTCTTTCAAGATTAATGTATGGGAATTCTGGGACGGATTCGAGGGATGATGTGGTTTAGCTTTAGTGTTTGGAAGAAAAAAAAAATTTTACTGTCCCGGAATTGTCCCAAGTTTATAACGCGCCCGGGAAAGCGGGGTGTTACACCTTGCTTGGCCGATTACTTCCTTCGTGGTTTCCTTTTGCGGCTGATCTTCCATGGCTTCGTTTCCATGTCGGTCCGATGCTTCTTTCCATGTTGAGAGACCGCATCTGTCCTTGTTGATCTTGACCTATTTGTTGGTGATGCGTGTGCCTTATTTAGAGGGGTTTCGATTTGTGCTTTCTACCCTATGGATGCCTTATTTTGTTGAGAGATGGCATCCATTCTTGGGTAAGCTTTTCTCTTTAATTTGTGCTTTCTACCCTATGTCCTTGTGACCGATCTACGTCCTGTGGTAACCTACTGTGTGTGGCTTTGATCGATTGGGTGAGAGAGGGCTTCGTTTGTGTTCGACCGAGAGGTGTTGAGGCTTTCTGGGCATTCGGTTTGAGGGCTTCGTTGTGGCTTGTGGTTCCTATTTGTTGGCGTTACCAAAGTAGTGAACGAACTCTTCAAATCTGAGCCTTGAACGTTATCTAAACAAGGAGTTTTTTTACTTCGTGTTCATCTTCTTGTTGCTGTTATCGGTACTTTGTATATTGTCTTAGTTTTCGATTAAATCCGATTCGATGTTATTGCACTAACCCATTTGTTTTGTAGAGATTTTTCGCAACAATTGGTATCAGAGCCTCGTTTGGCTCCTGGGTAGTGCTTGTTCGAATCAGATCTAAAAAACCCCCATCGTTTTCAGATTCGATTTCACAGTGAGTGAGTTCCATATCAAATCTTATCTCAATTCGATTATTCTTTGCAAGTTGTGAGTTGGGTTGAAAGAACCCCAGATCCGGATCTAGCAAGTCATGGGTCATCTTCTTGAACGACATGTGGCTGCTTACTCGCCTGTCGGCCAGCAGCGTGTGGCCTTGCATGCGGCAGTGTGTGGAGATCGAGATGCCCTTCTTCTATTCCAGATTTGATCCTACATCACTCACAGATCTTAGCCCTGAGATCTGTACTGGTAACCTCTGTGGTTTTAAATTATGTGATTTTCTTTTCCAACAACTAGCAGGTCATCGTGTGGGGGTGGCCATTAGGTTTGGGGGTTATCCTGTGGTGGTAACCATTGCTTGTTGGTAGAATTGTGATTACCTGTGTTAATCTGTGTGATTATTGAAATTGCTAAGTGCTTGAAAATTTTGTTTCTAATTAGTCTTTGATTCTTTGTGAATGTGCTGCCTAAGTTTTTTTTAAAATTAAAACTTTTGTGTGTTTTTTTTTTTTTTTTAAAGTCTCCTTAGGTTGCATGTTTAATTTCTTATACTCTTAGTGGGTATCCAGTGTTTTGTTTTGATATTTTATGTGTGATTTACTTGTGGCTGTTTTAACTGCTTAGTGCTTTAATATACTGCCTAGTAAATCAGTATTATCCCTGTTAAAAATCTTCCCCTTGAATGAATCTGTTTTGTGCATACCCAATGTTTAGGATACAGCATGAAAAACTTAGTATTTTGTAGGTTGCACTACTTATTTGTGTGTTGAGCATATTCTTTGTGAACATGGCTACACATTATGAAATGGGGATTTTCAATGGGAATGGTGATTTTTCTATTTGGCAACAAAAAATGAAATGAATTTTAGTTCAACAAAAAGTATTAAAAGTCATCGATGACAAATATCCTAAAAACACAACAACTGAACGAAAATTAGAAATGGATGAACTTGCCTATACTTATATAATTTTGCATCTCTCTGAGTCGATTCTAAGAAAAGTAGGAAAACTTGAGATCACTAAAGAACTTTGGGAAAAATTGAAGAAATTATTTGTTAAGAAATCCACCACTAATAAGCTTTATTTGCTTGAAAGTTTCTTTACTTTTAAGATTGACCCCTTTAAGGACCTGGATGACAACTTAGATGCCTTTAACAAGTTGGTTCAAGATATCATAAATTGTGGTGAAACAATCACTACAAAAAATTGAGTATTTTGAGGCGGTTTTCCAACCGCCACAAAATATGTTTTTTACGGCGGTTTATCAAACATTTTGTGGCAATTCTCAAAAATCGCCGCAAAATTAATTAATCTAAAATTATAAAATTAAATTTAGCAGCGGTTTTAAAGAACCGTCGCAAAATTTAGGACTAAAAAAATTAAAAATTAAAATTAGCGGCGGTTTTATGAAAACTGCTACTATATTTATTAATAAAAAAATTAAATTTAGCGACGATTTGAGTGAAACCGCTGCTAAATTTGCGGCTGTTTTAAAACTGCCGTAAAATTTAATTTTTTTTAATTTTTTTATTAATAAATATAGCAGCAACCGCCGCTAAATTTAATTTTTAATTTTTTTAGTCCTGAATTTTGCGACGATTTACTAAACTGCCGAAAAAAAACCCGCTACTAAACCCCTTTTTTCTAGTGGTAATATAATAATTAAAAAATTAATTAATATTAAAATTTTTTATTGATTAAAAGATAAAATTTATCAACTATTTTGAAAAGAACCATAAGAAAATTTTAGAAAATAATCTAAAATTTATATTAAAAATATATAAAATTTTAAAAAATATGTTTAACTCTAGTTTTAAATTTTTAATAAATTTATTTAAATTAATTCAATGAATTTATTTTTAATTAGTTTTTGGAGTGATTTATCCATAAATGTTATATATGTGATTTCTTACTTAAATTACAAAATGAAAATAAATAATACATTTGAATGTGTACAATTATTAATAATAAACACACACTATATATGTATAAATGTTATATATAATAATTAATTATTAGTAATATTTATTAAATGCACGTGTTCAAAATTAAATGTACGCAAATACTACATTTGAAAAATATCGAGAGATTGTATTATATATTGTCGACGTTCAAAATTAGCCAACCGTAATTCATAGGCTCGCAATGAGGACATAAGCCCAAAATGCAATAAGGAGAAACGAAACTTGTTTTTCTCCTCATTGCATTTCAGAGACAAAACTGTGATTCAACTAATTAAATTAATATATGTTCACAATCTAAACTTGTTTTTCTCTTTGCAAGTATTTTGGAGATGTCAAGAGACACTTTTTTGCATCTCGATCGAGATATTTTTTCATATAAAAAAAATTATTATTATATCTTGACTATAATAGCGTAAATTTGTCATATAATAATAATGTGTTAACTCCAACATGCAATTTTTATTAGAAAAAATTATTTTTAAAATAAAATCATGAAATATCTCCTTATTTTTTACACATGTATTATCAAAATCATTTCTAAACTCTCTCAATGATTGTCTTTGTGTGTCGAGCTCTTTGTTTTTTTTTGCTAATCATCGCTTGACCTCTTAATTTGTATAACAGTCATATATTACTAGTTTTTTAAATTTATTCTTTCTCTAGTGTTTATTTTTACTTTCATTATTTACAAGTTTTGTTTCATTATTTATTTGTGAGACTCGAGATCTAGCTACTTTAGTAATCTGTAAATGCTTTGCGATATTTGTTTAATTTAATTCTTATTTATAAAAAAAATTAATTATTTGAGGTGAGAAACTAATAATAAATAATTCAATATATCAAATTAATTTACTAATTATTAGATTTATAATATAAATATATTTTTAAATAAATATATAGTAATTTGATGTAATAATCTAAATTATTTTAATATCACATTTTAGATTATTATTTTAAATTATTAATTTATTAATTATCATATTCATAAGTTATTTTAATAAATTTCAATAAAATAATTAATAATATTATTTTCATAAATAATTTTATTTTTATTTTACAAATAAATATGTTAAATAAAATAAAAAAACCAAAAAATTCCCCCCCCCTCAAATTCCCACGAACTTAGCCCAAATTCCCCCACTTTCCCCTCTGAAAAAACCCTAAATTCCCCCCTTTCCCAACTCACTCACTCATTCTCTCTCTCTCTCGCCGTAGACCCATCTGCCTCGGCCTCCGCCTAAGCGTCCGCCTCCAATTTCGCCGCTACATCTGCATCCCATTGTCATCGCGATCTCCGCCTCCACCTCTGGTCTTCGCCGTTGCGTCTGCGACCCATTGTCATCGCAGCCTCCGCCTCTGCTTCCACCTTCGCCTTCGGTCTTCGTCGTTGCTTCTGCCTCCAGTTGTCATTGCAGCCTCTGCCTCAAGTAAATCATTTATTCCTCTATTTTGTACCGAGAATTTTCATCTACAGCACTCTCTAGTTGTATTCACACCTCTTTGTTGCTTACACGTATTGTTGTCATAATCATTGTTTTCAGTCATCGATTTGGTTGCACACTGGAATATCCTTCTAATAACCTTTCCCTTTAGATTACAAGCACCTATTCCTACAAACTTTCGATGTTGAGTTTGCAACTTGATCTGTTGATATCCAAACTCACTTGTTGTTATTATATGATTGAGCTTGATCATTTATTATCTCTGGTTAGAGTTATGAGTGATGAGAAATTGCTATTGTGAGTGAAGACTTTGTATGCGAAAGAATATTGTCGTCGGTGTGCTTGGGTGATTTGTGATCGATCGGGAGTGCCAAATGCTTTGCTTAGATGGCTTCTATGGTTTTGTAATCGAATAAGATATATTTTGAGTATTTACTGTTGTACATTACCTTACTAGCTTCTCTTAATACACTGAATACGTTGAGGGATAGAGAAAAATCAAGTTCATGGTATCTCTGTAGCACTGCAAGCAAGTTTGAATTATTTGATTACTGAATTAAATTGGTGTTATATAATAATTTTAGTTATTGTTTTACTGAATTAAATTTCATTATCTCAGATAAATATTCAATAATCTCATTATTAAATTAAAAAAAAAATTGAATAGACTTCCAACAATATCTGTTTCTTTGCTTAAAACAGCTTCATTATTCAAAATCATTGTCTTCTCACAGACAATATTTCCCTCTCCTCTCTGCTCCTCTTAACAATAACGCACAAATGACCGAATGAATAGCAGTAGTTCTTCACAGTCCTTCTCAGAGGCAGATTTGGGGAGAGTTGCACTGGGCTTCAGCCCATGTCACTTTTAGCTTCATGTGAATTAATTTTTTTTTAATTTTTAAATTATTAGTCTGTATTTCCTTTAACCTTTTAACCCGCACGTGTTTCTCGAACATTACAACAAGAACTTAATGAACTCGGTACCAACTACAGTAATCTTAAACAACCCCAACCAACTTATTAATATTGATAGAAGTAATAAATCGATAGAAATTTAAAGTGATCAAAATAGCGAACTAGGAATTAGTGAGATGCAAATTGCAAATGCCTGGAAAGACTCCATCATGATTGTTACAACTGGAATGTTAGGAAAATAGGAGAATGATTGAGTCACACTGTTGCGCTGTATTAAAGATAGTAATCGTCTTGCGTTGACGACAGGGTCGGCCCAAGGCCTAGTGGTCTATGCCTAGGGCCCCCAAAAATTTGGGGCCCCCAAACCCCCCCCCCCCCCCACCCCAACAGCACCCCCAAAAAAATACCCCCAAAATTTGGGGCCCCACAAACCCCCCACCCCACCCCAACAGCACACCCAAAAAAATTGGGTCCAAAAAAATACCCTCAAAGAAAAATATAGTAGAGAACAAAGCACCCTGAAAAAAAAATTGCTCTCCCCTCCCCCCCCTCTTATCCCCCCCAAAAAATCCCTCCCTCCCCCCCCCAAAAAAAAAAAAAAATACACCATGCCACTCTTTTCTAAAAAAAATTTATTATCGCCTAGAACCCCATTGGGCCTTGGCCCGGCCCTGGTTGATGATAAGTACACTTTGGCGACTATCTTAGCAACATAAAACCATCGTGTTCAGCGAATTGGAAGTGCTAGGGAGGGGTCTTTATACCCTTGAACTATCCTTTATCCCACCCATGTGGGATACATCTTAATAGTTTAGGGACATTTTTTTTTTTAATAAATTGAAGTTATAGTTTATGAGTAATGTTATTTATAACAGTAGTGATGTGACAGTTCATGTAAAAGTATTTGATTGATATTAGTTATCTATTCAAGAACATAAAAAATATATTTTATTGGGTGTCTTTTCATCTTTTCTAGACAAACACTTTTATATAAATTGTTACATTACTATTATTTATCTGTACCGAAGATGAATAACATTACTCCTAATCTATTGATAGTTGATAAAGTTAATAAATGCAGTGTTTTGGGTTCAGATTTACTTTGAGTATTAATTACCATCTTCACTAAGTTTAAAGTGATAATCTTAGTGTATGTAACAATTTTTGTAATGTTAAAATAATAGATTCATAATCATTCACATCATTTGTAATCATCCAATATGACCCTTTAATTCTTCATATCACAACCCACTAATTATAGCACAAAAAAGATGGGGGTGACAATCAATCTTTCTGTGCCATGCCACCAATTTGACAATAGCTAGCTACTAGCTGAAATGTTAATGCCTTTTATGTATGAAGTACATAACTTAAAACTAATATGGATGTAATGTTTTCATATTGAGGTGTAGATTAGCGAAGCATAATACAAGCTATAAGCTCTGTTTTAGCTGCATGGATAAGTCTTGGATTACAAAACCACGAAATATACATGAATTTCAGGAAGGGGTGCAGGGATTTTTGGAATTTGCATTTGCCCATCGGTCTGTTGAAGGCAAAATCAAATGTCCTTGTCCTGATTGTGTTTTTAGAAATTGGGAGAGCAGAGCAATGGTGTATGATCATTTGATTTGTAGAGGGTTTCCAACCACATACACTATTTGGTTTTGGCATGGGGAGTCAACTACAGGGGAAACTTCTAATAGCACACATTCGATACAAAATCCCTTATACAGTCATGATCCAATACACAATATGATCAACGATGCTTTTGGGATATCTAGGGACCATGTGAATGTAGAAGCCTGCACATTGCATCAACCAGTACATGAAAATGAAGAAAGGATGCTAGAATTGAACCAAGACCTAATGAGGAAACTAAGGCATTTTACGATCTAGTTATGGTCTAGTCTAGTTTAGTTGTAATAAATAATTAGTTTAATGATAAATAATATGTTTAAATATAACAGTTAAATATCAATAATATTGTTGTTGAGTTAGTTATTTATTTAACATAATTTAAAAATTATAACTACAAATATAATGTTATTATTTGGTTAAAACTTTTGTTACTTGGTAAAAATTATAATTACATTGGTCTATAGTACTAAAAGATGGTTTTGTGAATTTTCATGATAGTTTTTTTCGTCATACATATTATTGAATTTAAAATAGAAATTTTGTCACATCGTAAGTGGATTGATAATAGTGTAATGCAAGAAGGGCGAGATTAATAGAGAATTTTATGAGGGTATCGATGAGTTTATTCAATTTGCGTTTACTCAAGAAAGTTTCATAAGACTGGAAAGAAAGTTAAAGTTCCCTTGTATGAAATGCGGGTATCTAAGGTTTAAATCAATCAATGAGGTGAAAAGAGATATTTGCAAACATGAATTCATGAAGGGCTATTATTATTGGACGCATCATGGTGAAAAAGTGTCCGTTATGCCTCTTCCGGTTGTTGAAAATAAATATTATAGAGAAGATAATTTTAGGGATCAGTTTAATTCCTATGAACATATGGTATGATGGATACGGTTGGGCCATTGAATGCGTCATATATAATGCAAGATACTAGTAGTGGAAGTGGTTATCAGACTTACAATATAGATGAAGCACCGAATGAAAATGCACAAGCATTTTATGACATGTTATCTACTGCACAAGCTCCATTGTATCCAAACTGCGAAGTAGAAACTGAACTTTCTCCTGCAGTTAGGATGTTGAGTATAAAATCTGATTACAACATTCCAGAAGGTGGGTAAAATGAAATTATGCAGTTTATGCATCAAATAATCCCAACTAGTAATTGTGTGTCAATTGATTTTTATCATAGCAAGAAGTTGGTTTCGCAGCTTGGCCTTGGTTATCAGAAGATTGATTGTTGTTTAAATGGATGTATGTTGTATTATAAGGATGATGAATCTGAGATGAGTTGTAAGTTTTGTGGCCATCCTCGTTTTAAACCTGTAAGAAGTGGAAAGGAAAAATTTAAACAATTTTTTTATAAAAAAAATATGGTATTTACCTTTCATACCAAGAATGAAAAGAATATATGCTTCTACGGTTATAGTTGCGAGCATGAGATGGTATCATGAAAGTCGGAGGGAGTCTTCTATATTGTCTCACCCATCTAATGGAGAAGCATGGAAACATTTTAATCAGAAATATCCTAACTTCTCCGTCGATTCTAGAAATGTGAGACTTGATCTTTGTGCAGATGGGTTCACCCCGTATGGTTAATCGAGTCACTCGTATTCTTATTGGCCAATCATTGTGACGCCATATAACTTGCCTCCTGGATTGTGTTTGAGAAGAAAGTTTCTTTTTCTGACTGTAATTATTCCAGATCCATCAAACCCAAAAAACAAGATAGATGTGTTCTTACAGTCTCTAATTGATAAACTTAAATTATTGTGGTACGAAGGTGTTCTGACTTATGATATATCAACAAAGAATAATTTTTTCATGAAGGTTGCGCTATTATGGACCGTCAATGATTTTCTTGCATATGGAATGTTATCTGGTTGGATGACATTGGATAGATTATCATGTCCATATTGTATGGAGAAAACTAAAGCTTTCAACCTCAAGTATGGTGGTAAAACATTATTTTTTGACTGTCACAGGCAATTCTTGCCTATGGATTGTAAGCACCCCCGCCCGGATATCACAACCACCAGGTCTATCCGAACGAAAGCACTTACGTAAGAGAAGAAAAATGAAACGCAAGACAAAAATACCCTGGCATGCATACATAAGAAAAAAAAATACAATAGCGGAAGCAAAACGATATACATGCACGCCCACAAGTATCTCGCTGGAATAGCGGGCAAGGAGTATATAAAAATATACAGACACCTGTGCCAACAAATAAACGATACAAGGAGCAACCCAACACAGTAAATGTACACCTACCGACACGGCTGGCTGCTAAGTGGAACGATCCTCGCCCTCGGCCTTCGCTTTACCCTTACCTGGAATGATGGAAAGCAAGGTGAGTCGCAAGACTCAACAAATTTATATGAAAAGGAAAGCTGTACAGTAAATAGAGGAGGTCACCCCAACACAGTCCCACACGTACACACAAACCATGTGACGCAACAATACATTAATGCAATATAATAAAAGCACATACCGGTCCTAGGGGCCCACATAAGACACCTGGCACCCAAGTCCCATACCAACCTGTCGCTATCCTGAAAGGCAACATAGATCTCCAACCACTACAAAAAACAGGTTTTTTTGCGACGAATTTTTAGCAGCGATTTTGAAAACCGCCGCTAAACGCCAAATTTAATAGCGGTTTTCCAACCGCCACTAAATGCCTATTTAGCAGTAGTTTTCTTAGAATTTAGCGGCGGTTTTTGGAAAACCACCGCTAAAATACAAAAAAAAAAAATTAATAAAAAAAAATTATAATTTTTGCGGCGGTTTGAAACCGCCGCTAAATTCAGTAAATAAAAAATTAAAATTAAATTTAGCGGCGATTTTCAAAAAACCCCCGCTAAAATACAAAAAAAAATTAATAATTAAAAAATAAAAAAATTAATTTTTGCGACCGTTCAAAATTGCCACTAAATTCATTAAATAAAAAAATTAAAATTAAATTTAGCGGCGATTTTTCAAAAATCGCCACTAAAATACAAAAAAATTAATAATTAAAAAATAAAAAATAAATTAATTTTTGCGACGGTTTGAAACCGCCGCTAAATTCATTAAATAAAAAATACAAAAAAATTAAATTATTAATAAAAAAATTAAATTAATAAAAAGTAAAAAAATTATAAATTAAAAAATTAAATCTGAACATATATTATGCATAAATTAAATAAAAATTAAATTAAATAATTAAAAATACAAAAAAAAACGAAAAACTACTCCAACACGTTAAAATATAAAAAAAAATTAAAAATTAAAAATTAAATAATTAAAATAAAAATAAAAAATTAAAATGACTCCAACTGAATTCATAAAATTAAATTAATAATAATTAAAAAATTAATAATTAAAAAGTTAAAATAATATGAATATATATTATACATTAATTAAAAAATAAATAATAAATCTGAATATATTATATTCAAAAAGAATTTATTTATTTGTATTAGTTTTTTAACTTTATTAATTCTATTTCTTATTTTATTACAATAATTTTTTAATTAAAATAGTACAAAAAAAGTATATGTTTTTTTTTAATTAAAATAATTATATATTATGATATATTTATATTATTTTTATGTAATATATAAATATAATATTTATTATTTATCATATATCATATATTTATTTATTACATATAAACATATATATATAATGTATATTATAATTATATTGTATAATATAATATAAATATATATGGCTTGTTTACTATAAATATTATTTGCGCGAATATACGTTGAAAGAGCTTGCTGGATCGAGTGGTTACGCGCGCGCAGAGCATCCCGGCCACCCGGGCTCGAAACTCAGGAGCAACAGATTCAAGACTAGGTCCATGTAGATTCAAGGATAGCCTCGAATGCGAATTGTAGCAGCGCGCGCGGCCGCACCCGCGCGCTGGTGCGGTCAGCCAAAATTAAATTTTTTTTCTATTTTTAAAATAGCGGCGGTTTTAAAATCACTGCTAAAATATTTTTATTTTTTATTTAATTAAAATATGATTTAGTGGCGGTTTTAAAATCGCCGCTAAAATCAAAATATTTTATAAAAAAAATAAAAAATATTAAAATTTAAAACCGCTGCTAAGTTTAACAAAACCGTCGCGAAATTATGCATTTAGCGGTGGTTTTAAAACCGCCGCAAAAAATTTCATTTTGCGGCGGTTATTCCAGCAGTTGCTAAAAACCGCCGCGACCCCTCATATAGCGGCGATTTTCAAAACCGCCGCTAAAACACTTAGCGGCTGTCAAAAACCGCCGCTAAATGACAAAAAAATCGCCGCTAAAACCCAATTTTTTTTTAGTGAACAAACCTGTGCGCACTGTCCCGGGTCGGTACTCCCGTCATCCGTATCCATATCGGTACTCCCAACACCCGAGCCATAGGCTCCCTCGGAATGGTACTCCCGTCCGAGAACTAAATACTACCAGTAATCATGCAATGCACATAACAATGCAATGGCATAGTAAGCATCAACGTGATACATGGCGCCCATACATCCAGGCATCAGGCTATGCTCTGCCCATATAGTAAACCACACGCGATGCATATTGTAACATCCCGTATCGAGCGATAGGAAGGACCGGAACAACTTACCCTGATGGACCTACACGAACTTCCCAGGGGGGTCACCCATCCTTGGATTACCCCAGGTCAAACACGCTTAACATGGGAGTTCTTTGCCAACATTCAGCCCAAAAGGTATCCAAGTGGTGTTGTTTCCTTTCTTACACTATCCTCGATATATATTAACTCATCTGGGCCCTCGGGGTATTACACATATGCTCGTGTTGGATGCATCATAATCAAGCTAGGATGTCCGTGACCAAGTATAACCAGATCATGAAAACCCCAACATGCAGCCCGTACCCATGTGCACACCAAAACATGCAACAAGAATAAAATGATACCGGTCATGCTATAATCACGTATCGGCAGAGCTAGTCAACAGTGCTTGGCACCGGTCAACGGTCAGTGACTAGGAGAGACCAGCCGACTGCCTAAGATAGACCGTACAATAGTCATACCGACACCGAACCGCCGATCCTTGTCCCCACTGCTCAACTGCTCTAGCCTATAAGCAACCAAAATCCATAATAATACCCGATCAGCTAAGAACCTAACCCTGGGTGAGTACGGCATTATTCCCATAGGCTTGGGGGTGGCACAAAGCCCCGTAGGCAACCAACAAATAAAATCCTTAAGACCAATTTAATAAATTAAATTTTAAAACAAACCATTTTAAATTCCACAATTTATTGACAACCGAAACAAATGAAGGGAGGTCAAATAAGTCGACAACGAAGAAATCGACGAATAGGGTATAAAGAACTTGCCTTTACGAAGATATCCTTAGACTTGTTTCAACCCAACACGGTAAAAATTATACACACTGCAATACCCAAAATTATCTGTCAAAATTAACAAAATTGGGCTCTAAATGAAATTTTGACCGCATAGAATATTAATTACTAGTTTCTCTAGATACCTAGAAAATTAATTCCTTGATTAAACTTGATTTAATCCTGAATTTCCACCAAAATCTTCCAATTTTTCTCTCGCGCGCACACTGCTTTTCTTCCAAAATTTGCTGCTGATTCTACTGCATTAAGAATGCCCGATTTAGGCTTTAAATTCGTGCAAAAAGGAGTGGAAGAGAGGGCGTCACGTGGCAGCGCGCGGGCCAGCTGCTGGGAGGCCACCGCCTCAATTGAAACAATGTCGTTTCGACGCCCAGTAACTGAAATAAATCAGCCAAAATTCCAGCCTCGCGCGCCTGCCCACCCGCGAAATCGAACCCACGTCCACTGCCTGGCCACCTCGTGCGCGACCACTTGCGCCCGCACGCGAGTCAACATATATATGCCTTACGTTATATTTAAGGTGACTTTTCGGCCCTTTTTGGAATTCGCTCCAGCACCCTCCAACTTCCATTATTCACACACACCCCCCTATAATATTTACACTAACACTCGAAACTTCTAAAAATCCTACAATTTAACTTATTTCAATTTTTTTCTTATTCCAGAAAATTTCTAAAATAACATAATTAATTATCTTAATTTCTTATTTCCTTAAAATCACATAATTTATTTTTATTTATAACAACAAGTTATTTTAATATTTCTTTTAAATTAAATTACCCCAATAATGAATAATTAAATTAAATCGCAATTTACGGGTCGCTACATGGATCATGCCTTTCAGAGAAATACAAGTGCATTTAGAAAAAAATAGAGTAGATAATTCTTCTTCACCACCACGATTAATTGGAGATACCGTTTTCAGAGAGTCTGTAATTTTCTATCTATCCTCCAGCTACAGGACTGTGAGATTCCTAGGTATGGTGTTGAGCACAATTGGACAAAACGGAGTATTTTCTAGGAATTGCCATATTGAAAAAATAATACGATCTGACATAACTTAGATGTCATGCATATTGAGAAAAATATTTTTAACAATCTTTTAATACAATAATAGATTTGAAGAGTAAAATTAAAGATAATAAAAAGGCTAGAATGGACCTTAAAGAATATTGTAGGCGGAAAGAACTTGAACTAATAGACCGTGGCGGGGGTAAGTATTGGAAACCCAAGGCCCAATATACATTCACAAGGGAACAAAAGTTAAGTGTTTTTACGTAGATAAAAGAACTTAAACTCCCTAATGGATATGCTTCCAGATTGGGTAAGTGCGTTGATATGAGAAACGCAAAGTTATTTGGATTGAAAAGTCATGATTGTTATGTTTTCATGGAGCGATTACTTCCAACGGCATTTTTAGCATTACCAGATCGAATTTGGAATCCAGTCACTGAGTTATGCCATTTTTTCAAAGACATTTGCTCAACGGTATTGAGGATTGAACACCTAGATGTTATGGAACAAAATATACCCATCATTTTATGCAAATTATAGCGTGTATTTCCTCCTAGATGGTTTAACCCAATGGAGCATCTCCTAGTGCACTTAATTTATGAAGCAAAAGTAGGGGGCCAGCACAATACAGATGGATGTATCCCATGAAAGGTATGTTTGATATCATTTGAATTGTTTATTTTTAAAGATACAAAAATTTTCATATATTGAAGAGATCTTTGACTAATTTAGGTTACTCAACACTTTAAAAAAGAAGGTCCGCAATAAAACTCGTGTAGAATGATCTATATGTGAGGCATATTTAATTAAGGAGACGTCCACATTCAGTTCGTATTATTTTGCACCAAATGTTCCATTAAGAAGAATGAGAGTCCCTCGAAATGATGATGGGGGAAATTCTTTATATCCACAAATTTTCGTGTTCAATTATCCAGGCCGTGTTGCGGGAGTAGTGAAAATCAAGTGGATGGATGGGAAAGAGTTTGAAGCTGCCAAATTATATATTTTGTTGAATACTCTAGAGGTCGAACCTTATATCAAGTAAGAATTAAAATTTAAATTAATATATTTATAAGTTCATATTATTTGATTGATACATCATTTAAATGTTTTAGCATATACATCAATCTATTGCTTCAGCTATCTTCAAATATCACAAACGCAGAAATAAACAAACAAATCGAGAAAGATTTTCCTAAGTAGTTTCATCATCAAGTATGTTAATTACTTCATACTATATTATTTTTTTATTGAATTTTAAAAATACATTAAGTGATTCAAACGTTTTTTCAGGTTAATTCGAATACTCAAGTTATTACAGATTCATTAATTCAGAACATAGGATAGGGACCGACTCCAAACGTGTGGTATTGACCAATGTATTTCGTGAATGGATATAAATTCTATACTGTCGAATGGAGTAGTAGTAGATCTACCAAAAATTTTGATATTTGCATTCCTCGGACAAGGGTTGGATCCTCAGAGACCTATTATTACGGAAAAATTGTAGACATAATTGAATTGGAATATACAGGTTTACCAATCAAAATGGTAGTTATGTTCAAATGTGAATGGTACGATCCAAGTCCTCAAGGAACCAAAAATCCATGAAAAGTATGGTATTGTCGAGGTTCGATCGTCAAGAAGGTATAAGAAATATGATCATTTTATTTTTGCTCAACAAGTTAAACAAGTATATTACGCGTCATACCCCAACACTTGCCGTGATAAATGTGATTGGATGGTTGTTATTAAAACAAAGGCACGACCTACAATAATGGCTCTCGAAGCTAACATGGAAGAACCTTTTTAGGAGGATATTGAAATACTAGAACTCCTGCAAATTGATCAAAATGATGACTTTAGAGGAAGTTTATAAGATTTATATGGGATAGTTGAGGAAATAAATGTTTCAAATATTGTTCAACAAGAAGAAGATGATGATGTAGAGGAAGAATCTATATCAGAAGATGATGAAGAAGAGTTATTGTCTGATGAATATTGATATATTTATGAATATGTGAATGCACTTATATATTGATATATTGTCTGATGAATTTGTAGAAGAATATTGATATATTTATGAATATGTGAATTCACTTATATATGTTATAATATAATATCTTTTGTACTTTTGAATATCTGTGACCTTGTACGTTTTACCATATTTTTATGTTTCATGTAATTATCAAAAACAGATGTTAGGACATTTATTGCCTGAACCAAGCAAGGGTAGTAAGGGTAGAGGAAGACATCGATCCTATAAGGACACACCTTCCCCAGATCCTAGTAATGCTGGTTCACAGTCTTCTTCTTTTGTCTCCACACATGTTCCGTCTACTCCTTTATATCCTCAACCATCGCACCCACATGCTTTTGTTCCCATGCCTTAGTTCCAACAATCATTTCCCTCTATGCCATATCATATGGGTTATACTACAGTCTCATCCACATCCCACCCACTTGAGAGTGCACCACATTTTGTTCTCTATCATGGGTCTACTTTCATCCCCTAGGAGGTAACCCATGCTCATTTATGCCTACACCACATGCACATCCTTCGACATTTTTTCTTGCGCAGAATGTTGACCCCACTCCATCTGAGCCAGTTAATACCGACCGAGCTGATCACCGAGTAGACTTATCGTGCAATTAGAATTGTGATCAGTGAGTATCTTATATATATTATTTTTAATTATTTGTTTGTGATTGTTATACACAAAAATGCAATTTCTTACTTGATAAATATTGGTTTTAAAGTTTTTTCTTTGAGGTTGGCCCACCAGGTGTACAATCAAAGCTTTAGAAGAGACGGTACACTAAAGCTTGGCTTCATTGGGATGACGTGCCTGAATTAACACGACGGATGTGGCTGGACGAATTTAGCATAAGTATAATTGTAATTATTAAATATAGAAAGTTTCAAAAAAAAATTATACATGTTTATTTATTTTTTATTTCTTGTAGAAGGAGTTTAAGTGGCAACCCGATGAGAGTGATCATATATGGATCACTTGGAATAAATCTAATCGGAGAAGTTTTAGAAATAATTTGAATAAAATTAAAGGAAGTGCAGATAAGGGCGAGTGGATGGATCCGATGATGCAGCGAGCATTACAGGGTAAGTGGGATGAAAACGAATACAAGAAGCGAGTAGAACAAAAGAAGAAGAATCGCGCCTCCGAGACTGATGGGTCAGTCCACACAGGCGGATCCATTACTTTCACCGAGAGCCGAAGAAGGATGTGTTGGTTCCTAATGATGGCAAATATATCCCAAGAGGGGGGGTGAATTGGGATTAGGTAAATTTTTGATACTTTAAAACTTTGATTGATGGCAAAACACTATGTTTCGAAATATAGGATATATGTTTCGAAATAAACCTTTCTGTTAAGTAGGTTTCGAAACCTACTTCATATGTTTCGAAATATACTTTACTGTTTTGCTTGATTCGAAATTTTTTACCTTATATTTCAAACTAATGATCTTTAGCAATGATGATTTACATAAGTAAGAGTATACCAAAGATGTTTGTATATCAAAGATAGGTTTTCTATGTATATATATAAACTTGTTCTCAAGAAAACTATTTTAGACTTTGATAACAAAACTTATGCAAGCATGTGCAATAGGCAATAATGATACATGAAAGCTAAAGAACACTTTGCACACAAGATATATAGTGGTTCGACACCCGCCTACTCCACTACCTTCAAGCTTACCCACTTGAATGATTTGCAATCCCAATCACTTTTACTAGTGATCACCACAACAAGGGTTTTATCACGATTCATCCAAAACCTTACAATGTGAGTTTTTACAGGCTTAACTCAAATCTAGCACCAAGTGAGTTTTTACGGGATTAACTCAAACCTTATACCAAGTGAGTTTTAAGGCTAAACTCAAACCTTTGACACAATGAGTTTTAGGCTCAACTCAAACCTTTACACCAAATGAGTTTTTAAGCTAAACTCAAACCTTACAATAATCATGATAACTAAAGTTTATCTTTACAATCCAATGGAATGTATAGCAATGAATATCTTACTAATATGGTTGTACAAACCTCTTAACTTGAGGTGAGGAGAGCTGGAGGATGATACTCGTTGTTTGCACTTGCTTCTCCTTTTTTCACATCACAATACACATCTAGGAATGGATGGATCTTCTTTGAAATCTTGTCAAACGGATTTAGATTATTTGTGCTTGTGTGTGTGTCTCTAGTGTGTGCTCACTTGTTATGTCTTGTTGTCTCTCTATGGATCTCATCTTGTCTTCAAATACCTGCTATTTATACCAAGAGATAGACAAAAAAGTCTTTGGAGACAAGACAAAAAAGTAGGTTTCGAAACATGGACAATAGGTTTTGAAACATACAAGCTTCCAGCTAGACAAAGCACTTGGAGACAACATTGAGTGGGAGTCAAAGTCTTATGCCCACTTTGAATATTTTATAAGCACTCACATTCAAATTCAAATTTGAATCTCTTAGAGCATGGAGAATGGATTAAACAAATGATAGAGAGTAAAACACAATTGCAAAACAAATGCATCTCGGTTTTCAAATGATTTGCTGACAGAATGTCAGAGGTTTCGAAACATGACATAATAGATTTCGAAAAGTACCTCTCTAGAAATGAGGTTTCGAAACATAATGCATATATGTTTCGAGATATACCTCTCTAGAAATGAGGTTTCGAAACATAGACATATAGGTTTCAAAACATGGTTCAAAACCTGAATTGAGAACACATACATTGCATAGATGTTTCGAAATAACATACACTGAAAACATTGAAAAACTTTTCAAAGGGGTTTCAAAACATGCATGGAAACATGACAGATATTTAGAATGATTTGCTTGAAAGCACAATCCACATTTTCTTTTATTTATATTTTACCTCCATTTACTTTAATACATAAATGTAAATAACAAAGTACCCCCTATTTGGATTCAATAAAAATACTTAAAAAATCAAAATCCAAATCAATAAGAAAGTAGATTTTGAGTTTTAGTCCAAACTCAAGTTTTAACTGTAACAGCCCACTTCTTCAGGGCGTGTTATGCCTTAGGAAATTTGGTTTATTTATTTATTTATTTTTTTTTTTTTTTATCTTTACATTATCCTGAAATTCCCTAAGACCTTATCTAGTGCGAGATATCTACACTAGAAATAAATACAAAGCGGAAGCTGAATCGAACCTGCTCATATAATAATAACTAGACATGACATTCATTACAAAGTTAATTCATAAGCGTCTGACAATAAATACAATATACATAATTCTTAGACTACTAACATAACATGGTACATTTGCTCGCTTTTCGACGTCTCGCGTCACCACATATCACCAATCTCGGAATCATCTCTGCAAGTCCCAACTGGAACGTTAAATGTTCCAGGGGCGAACCCAAGTTAGATGATGAACCATCTAAGTAAGGGTACATAATGCTATGTTATGAGTGTATGCAATGTCTTTCATCGTAGATGTCAACTGAACCCCTCATGCTACCTACCATTTTAGCGGCCACCTCTTTCGAAGCCGGGGTGTATGGGTGCACCCTTGGTAAGGTAGCGGCGCCAATTCGTACTCCCTACGGCCTCATATGCGTGTGAGCGATGATATCAACGTGTATTTATGCATTTCATAGTCATGTATGCAGTCTACGTGATGGATACATATCAGGGCATGTCAATATGATGAAAACATTTTTGAGGAAGTACCACTTACCTTCTAGAACTTATCGGGCTATCTCGATATCCGTGCCTTGCCTCGATTTGCGTGCCAATCTTAAAATTTGCATGAGTCTCTTCAACTTCAGCCTCAAAGTATCCTAATCACCATAATTATTTAAATAAACATTAAACCCTATTTTTTCATAATTTTTGGAATTTTCTATAATTTTCTCTCTATTTCTTCCTATTTTTTCCTCAATAAATCCAGATTAAATATTTCTAAAATATTTTCTCAAATATTTCACTACAAAAATTCATAAAATAATATTTTGGAATTTCTGAAATTTTTTAGAGAATTTTACTCACCTTGACTTAGCATCTCCGGTTTCCTCGATATGCGTGTCATATCCTCGAAAAAGCGTGCCCAAACCATATTTCTTGCCAAAATCTTTGAAAAATTACTAAATTCCCAAGTCCTATTTTTCAGAATTTTTCTAGCATTTTTTTCTATTTTTTTCTCCATTTTTTCTTTCTTTTCCTTTTTCTTTCTTTTCTTTTCTTTTTCTTTTTCTTTCTCTTCTTCCTCCCTTCTCCTTCTTCTTCCTTCTTCTCCCTGCAACTTCCCGCGCCCAGCGCCTGCGGCCGCCGCTGTTGCCAGCGCCTCCGCGCGCCTCGACCGCCGACCGCTTCGGCCTTCTAGACCGCCGCACCCCACACCGCCGCGAGCTGCTGCTCGCGGCCGCCGCTGGTTCGCTGCCCAGCCACTGCGAGCTCGCGGCCATGGCTGCCGCCGCGAGCTTGCAGCTCCTCCGATCGCCTGCCAGCCTTGCCGCCGTTTGCCCGTGTCACCGCGTGCCTCCTCTTGCGCAGCCCAGCATCGTCGCTAGCCTCCGCAATCATCTTTCTCGCTGCTGCCCTGTTCCGCTCGAACTTGCGGCCATGGCCGCTTGAAGCTTGCGGCTATGGCCGCTTGCTGCTTTGGGGCAGCCACCGATCAGCCTCCCTCTCACTTGCGACTCTCTCTCTCGGCTCTCCTCTCAGCTATCGACCACAACTCCTTGCTGCAAATGGCCGATTGCTTCTTCTCTATTTATAGTCGGCCACTGCTCACGATGGTACATACATATAGATATATATTTCATTACATTAATTGCATAATCCCTCAAAATCGGCTGCCAAATCTCCTTGAATCCCGCTGCAACCATTTTCCTTAAATCCTACTGCCATGATCGTCCAATTGCAGCCCAAAATCGCGGCCATTAATGCTTCTCAGAAGCTGGCCGCGCACATGCGTATATATATATATATGTATAATTATGTATTATGCTAATAAATTACATATTTAAACTTAAGAAAATTACATATAATCCCTAATTTATTTTAATATCACTTGAGAATTTTCTTATTGCAACTATGCCCTCAAACACCGATTAAACTTGCATTTTAATACTGAGAATTCATAATTAATAACTTAAATTTTACTCGATATAGATGATTTGGCTCCAATGTCCTCACCGGGCTGTCGTTTTATCCTGAAATCACTAAAGGGTTGCTTATTACGCAAAACCGGAGCCCCCCTAGGGTTTCGTTGATTTTTCAGGAGTCTCCTATAACGATTCGGTTTTGTAGCCTAAATAATAGCTGTATTTTAGCTGTACCGAAAACTGTTCCCGATCCAATTTCTTTTTATACCATAAATCTTATTTCGGAACGCTCATCGAGACCATATCATTTTTCTTAAACAATTTCACTCCGAAGTATTCCCTACAGCCGATTCGGTACTAATAACTACTATCAAACCAATTTTTTCGGTATTCTAAACCTATCAAAATTACGTGGCAGCCTCATACGAACATGGGGTATTACATTAACAATAATACCGCCTCCAAAATATATACTTTCTATTTATTGAAAAATTCATTAAAAATCGTTTTAGCACTAATGAATGTTAGATATCAAATTACCAAGAGTTAGTTTTCTAAAAAGAAAACATTATCTTATACTTCTCCTTATAAGGTGCTAACCTTCCAGACTTAGTCAAAACAGGATTTTCATTTTCACATAGTGAAACTTGATATTGAAATTGATATATATTGAAAACCACATACTTGACTCGTGACTTAGGGATTAAACCAATATATGTTTTTCATCATTAAAACTATTGTACAAAAAGTACAATAGCCGGATGATAATTAATTTTTACACTTAAATGTAAATTTTATAAACTTATATAATGATTTATATATTTTTTATTTACTTCATATATTTGTCATGCAGGCAAGAGAATTAGACCGTGAACCCAATGAATTTGAGATTTTCAGGAGAACCCACACTCGGAAGGATGATGAAAGACAAGAAGTGTGGGTTGATAATAAATCAAAGGCTGTCGCGGTAATTGTATTTATGTACAATTTAATTAACATTACAATTTAATTTTTTTTATTAATTGACAACGTCAATGTTTTAATTTATATATATATGAGGCGTTCGAGAGATTAAGTGTAGAGGCATCTTCGGCATCAGCCGGCGGTAGTGAGTTGTCCTCTCTACCTACAGTCGATGAACGTCAGATTTTTTATCAGGCTGTCTCTGGTAGGAATAAGAAGGGTCTCAGCTCTCAAGGTAGGTAGTTCTTCCCGGTTGGATCCGATAATAGCTCTAGTGGTTCATATGAGTTGTTGTCGAAATTAGAACAAATGAGATTAACAGTCACCCAGATGAATGAGGAGTTGTATTCTGCTCGGACCCAGGTGGTCGAGGTGCAAAATGAGCTGCATTCTGCTCGGACTTGGATGGATGAGGAGTTGTATTCCGCACGGATTCGGATGGATAAGGAGTTGTATTCCGCTCGGACCAAGCTAACAAAGGAGAGAAATAAGAATGTGCAGCTACGTTAGTGGCAGGAACAGATGATAGCGTGACAACCTAGCACATCTTATTAGCAACCTGGACCGTTGATTCAACTAGGACCTTGTAATCAATTTTCTAATAATAAGGAACAAATTGATGATTGTAATGATGATGATTATAACTGAATATTTATAAATTAATCAATTTGAATTATAAATTCAGTTTTGTTATTTTATAAATTTATATAAATTTTAATTTTTTTTAAATTAATGATTATAGTAAAGTTTAATTTTTATTTAATTAATTAATGAAAATTGTTAATTATAATCCATTTTATTTATATATAAATTTTATTTAAATATATATAAAATAAACAAATTTTGAATAATAATTAAAAATGAATTTTTTTTATATTTAAATTTTTATTTATATAATTTTTTTAAAATTTTATTTTTGATTTATGTTTACAAATTTTATTTTTATTTTTTCTTTTAAATTTATTTATTTAGAAAATAATTTTTTTTGTTAATTTTTTTACAATTAAAAAAAATTATATTTATATAAATTTTTAATAATTTTATTTTTTATTTACGTTTAAAATTTTTTTATGTTTTAGCGAAGAAAATTTTCGTCGTTAAAACTGTGTTTTTTTGTAGTGTATCTTGGCAAGGTTTTCATTATGACTTATATGTTATTTTGTCAGAATCTGTTAGTTGAGGTTCGTCTTAGCTTGCCTAAGTAAGGCTGTTGGCGACCTACTGGACATGCATCCTGATTATCAATTATCATGTTCATCAATCATGAGCTGTTCAGCCATGGTACTTTAGCTAAGATTGCAAGGCGATCTATATGGACGTATATCTCGGCAAGGTTTTCACTATGATTCAAATATTATGTTGTCAAGATGTGTTAACTAAGGGTTGTCGTGCTTTGTCCAAGTATGGTTGTTCGCAACTTATCAGACACATATTGATTATTGATTATCACGTCTATCATTGATGAGCTATTTCAAGCTTGCTAAGATGCGAGCTAGGAATTCTATGGATTTAACTTAACTTATGTTCGGAAGATTCATTCTCAATTCATATTCTTAAAGACTTCTTCCAAATTATACCTTTGAGCTTATCCTAATATATGAAAGCTTCTTGAAGCTCGTTTTAAAGTTAAGTCACAAAGATCAGCTCAAGTTATATTATCAAGATTGTCTCATCAAGTCTTATTTAAACTTTGAGTCTAATTGGCTTGAGTTCGCGGTAGAATTGAAGCAAAAGATACAAGTTCATAAAATATTCAATTTCATTGATGAAAATGCTTATGTTACAAAAAAACAAAAAACAAAAAAGAAAACCTAACTAGTAGGAGCTACTACTTCAGTTGGCTGGACCTCGGCATCGGCGGTTGGTGGGACGACCTCAGATGGATCCAATGAGGTGGAAGCCTCGGCATCCTTAGCAGCTTCAGCCACATACCATTTCACCTCCTCAACAACCTCTTCACCGAAGAAGGAGAAGTCAATTTCTGGATGCTTCAACCATAAGGTGTAGAGGAATCCTGAGTAGGTGTCAGATACGGCTTCTTCGCGTGCTTGGTTTATCCGGGGCTTCCACACCTGCCTTGATCTCATCGATGGCTTCGACCGCCATTCGCTCACATTTGTCGGCTCGAGCCTCGGCCCGCTTCAGCTCGTTTTCGACCTTCTGCAGCTCCTATTTGGCTTTATTTAGCACGCTGGTGAGCTTGGAGTTGGCAAACTCCCACATGTTCTTGTCCCAGTGGAGCTCCTCATCAAGGTTCTTATTTCTTTGATACACCTCTCTCAGCTGCATCTCGAAGCCCTCAATCTTCTTCTAAGCTTCAAGGAGCTCGGCAGGTTGAGACTTCTTTTCTTCCTCGAGCTTTTTTACTTCGCCCTTAAATGAGATGTTCCCTACCTGGAGCCGTCCCTCAAAATCCACCTGCAGCTTCTTGGCTTTCATGGCAGCAAGAGAGGTCTACAAGACAAAAAGGGTTAGCTCATGAAAAGAACAAAGCAAAGGGGATGAGAAATAAAAGAACTTACCAGGAAGTTGTAGCAAGCTATATAGTCATAGAGCGTCGTTCCCTTCATCTCCTCCCGCTCCAGAGGCCTGGTGGACGTGCCCATGAGTGTGGGCATCTCGTCCAGGAGGGCATTGAAATAGGCCGCTCCAGCCATCATCTCAAGAGTTGCCTCTGTCTCCGGGACTCTAGCCCTTTTGTTCCTATCATCCTCCCACTGCTGTTGTTGATCTAGCCCTCTCTTTGACCCAATAGCGGGAGCATTTGAAGCCTCATTTGTGACCTCTTTTCCACAAACCTGGCTAGCCTCTCGTTGTTCTACTGTTGTTTTTGCTGTGAGTGGGGCCATTGCTACTGTTGTTGTTAGTGTTGTTGAGGTCAAGGCAGCGATTGTGGCTATTTCGACCTCCCTCCCAATAAGTTGGAGCTTAGGGTCGTGGATGGAGTAGTACCTAATCTGGGCTTAGACTTCTTCAGCATTTTTAATTTTTTTATTATTAAAACTTAGCGACAGAAACACCTGTTCGTAGCGAATTTTAGCGATGGATTATTATTTTCGTCACTAAAAAATTAAAAATTTATTTGTTTTTATTTTTTTAATTACATTAGCAACAAAATATTGTTTCGTCACTAATCCATCCCTAATTTTATGAAATTCTTTTTTCATAATTCGTTGCGATTCCATTGTTGTTCGGCCACAAAATAACAAAGAAAATTTTCATCTCTAAATCTCGAATTTCTTATAGTGTTACTCTATTGTTTTTTGTGACTCTACTTGTCTTTGCAATCAAATTTTTATTTATACTTTTTTATTTAATCAAATCATACATTGCCCATGACGCAAGCAACGACATATAAATTTATAATATTTTCTATGAAAGAAAAGGAAAATGAGGTTAACTACAACCATTCTCTTAGATCAATTGAATTATATGTAAACAAATTCTAACAATTTTTGTAAGAGCTACTTGAGCTATTGGTTTGATTATTGATGATTCTATATTAAGTTGCTTAAAATAGAATCATTGCGTGCAAATTTATATATAGATAACATATAAAATCTTATCAATTAGAAATTTATTGTATATGTTGGACCAAGCACCCCATATAATTATTTTCTCTTATATGTAAAATGATAGGGGAAACTAAATCATATAATTTGCACATGTCCCAAATGTATAACTAGCTTAAAAAAATAACGACAGTCAAACTAAATGATTTTATCGTAATAATCCGATGTATCTTGATTAATGCATGAAAAGATAGAATTTCTAACAAATGAGTAGAAGGATGATGAGTAGAATCGTAGAATTTTCACTTAAATAAATAAATAACTTTTGATTAGTAGACAAAAGTCATTGTTAAAATTTAAAATGTATTCTGATCATTGAGACTTATTTATCTAAATCTAAAATTTTGAAATATCTAATCTTGGATTCAATTATAAAAGATATATATATATATATATAAAGAAATATTGGTCCCTTGACACACACAATAGCCACTCAAAATAGGGGGTGAATTGAGTGATTAAGAACTTATTGAATTGATTCTTTCCTTTTTAAAACTCTTGAGATTTTCTTATACACAAAATACACTTGTTATAAATATATATGTTGTTTGGAAATAATAGCAATATAAATACACAAACAACCACAATATAAACACAAGATATATAGTGGTTCGATATATCCAACACCTACTCCACTCTCTCAAGGTCAAACCGACACTTGAGGTTCCACTAAAACCACCACTAGGTTTCCACACAAAAACACCTAGCAAACTTGTACACCCCGAGGTTTTCCCTTAGGTCACCTCGAAAACTAATACAACACAATAATACACCTAAATTACTTGGGCTCTAGGATGCCACTCACAATCCACAATCTAATACAAATAAATCAATCATATGTCCAACACACTTGGACTATAATGGATATCAATACAAGAACAATATACAAGGCAAAATGAAATGATACAAGTTACCAATAAGAAGAAAACTTCTTCTTTGCCTTGAGGCTCCAATAGATAGATCTTAATTTGAAGCTCATTGGACCTTGGATTGCTTTGATTGATTGCTTGAGAGCTTGGGTGTGCTTTAGGAAGATAGGAAATGGTAGAGCATTAGCTTTCTCAAGATTTCTCCTTTTGATATTTATATTGAGGCTCCCAAAATGACCTGCAACGGCTCCAAAAATCCGACCGTTGGAGTCTGGCAGTCGACTGCTCTAACTAACAATCGACTCCGTGACACCCACAGTCGACTCGACAGTCGACTGGCCAAAACCCACTCTCGGCTACATAGACTCTGCACAAATAATGCTCGGTTATGTTGACTGATGCACATCCACAGTCGACTGCCATTTTGACTTACAGTCGACTGTCCCTCACCGGGAGTTGACTATCAGTCTAGATTTCAGAAAAAAATAAGATTTGCTTTGATAATACAATACATAGCATAAATTCATTACAAGATATTTACATTTATTTAGTTTAAGTAAATGTCCACATTTTTTTTTATTTATGTTTTACCTTCCATTTACTTTAATACATAAATGTAAATAACAAAGTACCTCCATTTGAATTTAATAAAAATATCTAAAAAATCAAAATCCAAATAGATAAGAAAGTAGATTTTGGATTTTAGAACAAATTTCGGTTTTGACGATTTTAGTACTTCCAAAAACATATTTTTCATTACTTGAAAAATTCACTAAAAATCATTTTCACAATAATGAATACTAGCTATGAAAATACTGGGAGTTAGTTTTCCAAAAGGAAAACATTTTCTTATATGTTCCCTTATAATGTGCTAATATTTTACTTAAAATCAAATAGTATTTCTTAGTTCGTTTTGATACACAAAATACTATAATACTTAACAAGTATCAAAAATTCATTAGGGGTTTTAAACATACTAAAAATAATTTTACTAAAATTATATTTTATTAAATATCAAAATACACAATAGGTTGATTGGAACAACTTGGTTCAACAAGAAAATCCAGCTAAATATTTATTAAATTATTGATCAACTTTATCCCTTCCCCGAAAATTTCTTCCCTCCTTTGGTGGACCTATTTTCTTCATTAGAAAAAGAAAAAAAAGAGAGTAAAATATGAGGACAAATAATTAAACCTCAATAAAGTGAACTATAAATTGTTAACAAGTGTTAAATCATCCCCAGCTCAGTCTAACTCAAACTAAATCTCGTAAATTCATTCTGCAGCTTAAGAAACTCTAACTATTTGATTATGTTGTTCTACATAAATTAATGTACGTTGAACCACCTTATAATTATTTTGTATTTAGTTTATATAGACAAAACTACCATATACATTTTATACATTGATATACCATTTAACTATTTTACATACAATTTACCAAAACATGTTTTACACATTAATGTAATAAATTCAAATTTTGAACAGTATATCAGTAGGATAATCATAGGTTACATTGGAAGAATAATTAATAATCCATTTCGTGGACAGTCAGATAAGGAAAAAAACAAAAAAGCATAATGCATAAACAGTACACATACATCGTGAACCTCAGCTTTCATTTCTATTCAGTTTTGATTTTCTCTACCCATAATAAAAAATAAAAAAAATAAAAAACCCTTGAAAAACATCAACAAAATGAAGAGCTGATCACTAGTATTGGTACTCTCTTGCCTTCTCCTTTCCTCGTTCCCAAACTCTCTAAACCTTGTAAATTCAATCTGCAACTCAGGAAACTATAACCATTTGATTGTTTTATCCTACATAAATTAATGTATGTTGGAACACTATAATTATTTTGCATTTAATTTATATATACTGAACTACCTTACACGTTATACACATTGATTTTTTATTTAACTATTTTACATACAATCATGTATAATAAATTAAAATTGTAAGCAATATATATATCAGAAGGATAATCAAAGACAATATTGGAAGAATAATTAATAATCCATTGCATGGACAGCCAGACAAGGAAAAAAAAAAAAAACAAGCATAATGCATAAACAGTACATATACATCATGAACCTAAGTCACATTAAAATTGATGATAGAGAAATAAATGTTGCTTTCACTTGGTCCCGGCATCTCCTCAACTATAGTCTCCTCCACAATAAATTGATCTGATCATAATATAATTTTTTTCTCATCTTCCATCTCTATAAATTCAAGCTACTCTAGCTTTGCTTTTCTGCCCACAAAAAAAGAGAAGAAAGTCTTGAAAAACATCAACAAAATGAAGAGCTCACTGCTGCTACTACTCTCCTTCCTTCTCCTTTCCTCGCTCCCAAATCTTCTTATGGCTCATGACATGTTAATTAAGTACAAATTATTTTAATTTAAAATCTCAACGAATATTCTAGGAATTTAATAATTTGAAATATCATCAATTGTATCAGTAATTAATGATGACATGTGATTGGTGCCATGGCACAAGGCATGACCGTGAATTATAACGACAATTAAAAAATATGCACTAATCAACCATTAATGAAGTCACCCTAATCTTCATTTACAGAGATAATAAAGAAATTAACAATAGACACACAACTAATTACACGTGCATTAATTCAATTTTACTGACTAGCTGTAGGGACGAAATGAGAAATAATTAAAGGAATTATTTTATTAAAATAAAACATTTAATTAAGTCTCACTTATTTTCATTTTGACCCATTAACTCAATAAATAATGTTTAATTTAAAAAGATAAAATTGAAAGAATCCAATCCAACCTCTAAAAATGCAAGCTACATCATTTTTTAAGAAAAAAAAGCTACATATATATATATATATATATCCACAAGCCACATTCTTAACCTACCCTCTATCATGATTCTTGTAGTATAACACACCGGCCAGCTCCTAATGACACCTCATTCAAACATCCCTTTTCACTTTAGATTATCTGTTTTTGTGAGCCAAATTTTCAACAAAAACAAAAGGCTAAATTAATAATCCATTTCATGGACAGTCAGACAAGGAAAAAAATATTCAAATTTATGAATTGTAATCTAGCTTAGAAAAATAATGACAACTAAACTAAATGATTTTATTGTAATGATCCGATGTATGTTGATTAATACATAAAAAGATAGAATTTCTAACAAACGAGTAGAATGATGATGAATAGAACTGTAGAATTTTTACTTAAATAAATAAATAACCACTGATTAGTAGACAAAAGTCATTGTTATGATTTTAAATGTATTATCATGATTGAGACTTGTTTATCTAAATTTAGAATTTTGAAATATCTAATTTTGGATTCAATTACAAAAGATATATATATATATATATATAAAGAAAAATCCAGCTAAACATTTATTAAATTGTTGACAAGTGTTAAACCATCTAAAGCTCATTCTAGCTCAAACTAAACTTTGCAAATTCATTCTGCAGCTCAAGAAACTTTGCCCATTTTATTATTTTATCTTATATAAATTAATGTAGGTTGGATCAGAACTGAGATTTGTTGTCCTCAAAGTCTGTCTCATTTTCTGTCCACCCAATCAAATACAATCACATCATCCATTTTCAAATACTATTTTTTTAAAAAAAATTATAAAATCAAATAACATATATATAATCAATATATATGTCATTTATAATTTTTTTGTTTGATATTTAAAAATGGATGATGTGGCTGCATTTGATTAGATGAGCAAAGAATGAGACATCTTTTGAGGACAGCAAATCTCAGCTCCATTGGATCGTCTTATAATTATTTTTTATTTAATTTATATATACAGAACTACCATAACATTTTTCACACATTAATGTACTATTTAACTATTTTACATACAATTTACCAATACACGTTCTACACATTAATGTAATAAATTCAAATTTTGAACAGTATCGGTAGGACAATCATAGGCAACTTTGGAAGAATAATTAATAATCCATTTCGTGGATATATAGTCAGACAAGGAAAAAAAACAAGCATATATAATGCATAAACAGTACATATACATCATGAACTTAAGTCACGTGAAAATTGATGATAGAGAAATAAATGCCGCTTTCACTTCGTCCCTGACATCTCCTCAAATATAGTCTCCTCCACAATAAATCAATGATTGAAGTTTTTTTTGTTTTTTTTTTTTAACTCACAGTATGTCACATATTATACTATCGCAAACTCTTATCAACATAAGAATAATAACAAAGTTGCTTTGGGCGTACATCAAGTGAAAAAGGAAGAATTGTTGGGGTGTTGCTCTATGAGTCCCTAAGTTTCATGTTCAAGTTCTATCTAGGAGATAGTTCAGTAGACAAAAAATAACTCTAAAAATGAAAAATATTTGTTGTCCTTACATTTGCGATTGTGCTAAGGGTCAAAACCTACTTGCTAGGTTCTCTGATTTACTTCTTCTACTGAAATCGTGAGACTGAACAGTGGGGGCGCTCGTGATGGTGCGATAACCAAAAGAATAATAACAAAATTATGAACAGTATATCCGTAAAGAAAAATCAAAAGGTGATCATGCATGTAATTTTTTATTAGATTAATCATTAGATGATCTTATTTATCTGAGAAATATTATTTAAATCATTAAATAATTATCTCCCAATATTTATCTATTAGAAAAAAAATAATAATTATTTTTCAAATTGAATCAAACTAATTTGATAGGATTAGTTTGAATGAAGATAGACATTTAATCAATCTATAAATAGAGAGTTCCTCTATTATAAAAATAACACAATTATACAGACAATAAAAGCGGATTGGATCCCCAATCAAGTCCAAATTTGAAGGCACACACCATTATTGTATATTTGACTGATTGATTGGAAGCATCCTAATCAACTTTAATACAGGTTTTTCATACAAATAGTGGTTGGAGGTAAGTGTGTTTTATTTAATTTTTCTAAGAGTTGGTATCATTGCCTATTGTATCTCTACCTTATTTATTGAAAATATCATTGTATAATGATTTTTGATTGGGGAAATATATTGTTATTTTCTGCAAAATTTTGGTATGTTTATTGCTTGTGTTTGAGACAAGCTGGAATGTCGCTGGCAACCACGTATGTCGCGGCCATTCATGTCGCTGGTTACCATGGGTTGCTGCCGATTTTGGGTCATTAAGCATGGCCGCTATGAGTCTCTTGTTTTCATCCTCCGCCATTGTCACCGATTTCAATCCCTCAGACCGCGGCTTTTCGATTGCTTGGCCATATCTGAATGGCCATGGCTTTAAGTTTTGCCATGGCCGATGGCCAAAGCTGACAAAAATAATGACATAAAAATCAAAAGCTGAGAATAATAACAAAGTTAGGAGCAGTATATCCGCAAAGAAAAATCAAAAGCTGATCATGCATGTGGTCCTGATGTGGACAGACAGATTTTTAATCCAAGAAACAGGACCTGGATAGGATAGGTAGACAAGAAATCAAACGGAAAACAAAAATCATAAGAAAGTATATAATTTCAAGTCCACGAATGTCAACAAGACAACAATATTGATAACCTTAAAATCAATTCAACTTCTACCGGTCCCCAACATATAGCTAGCTGACAAAAATAATGGCCTCCAAGAAAACAAAGCAAAATTGATATTATATATATAAATATATATATATATATTGCATGCATGAATATACATACATACCGTGACACTTTTTCAAGCTCTATAAATTCAAGCCACTCAGCTTTAATTTCTACCCGAACAATTAAACTTCAATGGAAAGTGGCATCTTCCTATCCTATTTGATCATTTTGTCGTATATAAATTAATGGCCGAGCTTTTTTATGACTTCTCTGGCAACAAAGTCGTCACTGGAACCGAATACTACCTCGTACCAACCATCAATGGACACGATGGTGGTCTATATGTTGAACGGATTCATCACTGGGTTAGCAAATGCTATTCCATCCTACCGACTACAACTATGAAGTAGGCATTGTGTTGATAGCAGAAGCACCTACAAAACAAGGTTAGTGTAAAAAATCAAAACTAAAAAAAGTAAACCGATAATAGTAACAAGAAGAACACGAAGTAAACTCCCTATTTCGGCCAACGAATGATAGTCACGAAGACAGTGGATCAAAGCTCAGATCTAGGCTATTGAACCACCACTTAGGCAATATCGAGAATAGATGCACCAAGCCCGAATGAAAAACCCAACCACCCAAATCACCCTTCTCTCTCGGCCAAAATCGAAACCCCCTTGCCAATAGAATGCTCTACACAAAGTAGACTCCACAAAGGAAAAAGAATCACGAAGATAGGGCAAGAAGCAAGAATGAATCAATCGTAAAAGCTTACCTCCTAAGATTCGGCCATATCGAATATATAGAGAAGAAAATTGACGAGGCATGGTCCAGAAAATGGCAAGGAGATCACCGCATACATCATCAAAAAAATAAATTAGCAAAGAGATGTTGCACGAAGCGGCAAGGAAAGCTGATGAATGAGGAGGAGACATCGTCACCGATAAGAGGAGAAAGAGAGATAGAGAAACTAGAGTCTCCAAAAGAAAAAAACAAGGTATTTATATGAGGCAACTAGGGCATCCAACAAATGGGCCTCTAAAAAAAGATGGGTCATCTCAACAAAATGGGCTTCCATAACAAATAGGCTTGCACAAAGCAATAGGTTGGGCTTCTCCATCTCTTGAGCAAATGGGCTAAGGCCCAGTTCTCTTCAAAAGAGATGGTAAATGGGCTTATGACTCGACTTCTAATTGTGTTGTCAATAAGTGATGATATGGGTTAATGCTTCAATCACCGGCCGAAGCCTATGAAGATTATACCTGCTCGAAACATCGTTACTACCTTGGGCCTCATTAGGAAACACAAACTCAACAATCTCCACTTTGATTCCTAATGAGGCCAACACACACAAGCAATAAGAAACTAACACATGCAACAAATGCATTCATCCACACAGGAAATAGATTCATATAAACATGCAACAAATGCATAAACTTGAGCTAGCGCTCTCTCCATCCCACTTAGGTTAGGATTTCACTAATCTTCCCACTTAGGGTAAGATCTCTCTCATCCCCTCACTTAGGCTAGGATTTCTCTCATCTTCCTACTTAGGCTAGGATCTACCTCATCCTACCACTTAGGTTAGGATTGACTCTCCACCTTGCTCGAGATGGTGGAAATAAGGATACTCGACCTTTCTCTAAAACGGAATGACGAACACACAATCCTTATCCATTGACTCATAAGAGGTAATCACATTTGCCTCTTCATGATCTCTCTCAATTTTTTTCCTTTTTTCAGCATAACAATTCTTAATGAAGTGTCCGGCTTTCCCACAACTGCAACACTTCTTACCATTCCCTTGGGTTTTGGATTTTGACATACCTTTCCCTTTCTTGCTACCTTCCTCTTGATTGACCTCACCATATTTTCTCTCATTCCTTAATTCCATTTCCTTACTCCTAAGAGAATCTATGACAATTTCATATGTTAACGTGTCCCTACCATATTTAATGGCATTTTTAACTTCTTTATAAGTATCAGGAATGACATTCAACAAAGTAATTGCCTTGTATTTCTCTGACACTGTTTCACCACAATTTATAATATCTTGAACCAACTTGTTAAAGACATCTAAGTTGTCATCTAGATCTCTAAAGGGGTTAATCTTAAAACTAAATAAACTTTCAAGCAAATAAAGCTTATTAAGGGTGAATTTCTTAACATATAATTTCTCTAATTTTTTCCAAAATTCTTTAGTGGTCTCAAGTTTTCCTACTTTTCATAAAACTAAGTCAAAAAAATGCAAAATTATGGAAGAAGAAGCAATTTCATCAGCTTCTAGTTTTTGTTTATCTGTGAAATTTTCAGGATATTTTTCATCTATAGCCTTAGAAACCTTTAACTGTACTAAGATACCCTTCATTTTCTGTTGCCATATTGAGAAATCCCCCTTCCTATTGAAAATACCCATCTCAAAGTGATGTGTGGTCATATTCACTAAGTATATGTACTACACAGGAAATATGCAGCCTAGTTAACTTAATGCAAACACATAGTTTAAATTTAACTAAGGCAGCAGATTCACAAAGGGATAACAAATCAAAATAAGAATAGGGTTAAACAAATACAGATAAACTGATTTTATTAACAAAAATAGTATTCTAAAACTGATTGCACACAACAAGCTATATAGGCACAGAATAACAAATATCACACAACAGATTATCTGAATAAATTGCACACAACAAATTATATAGGCACAGAAAGGAATTTCATAGAACAATACGGAACATAAACTGTAGAAAAAATATCAAACACAACTAATACTAATTTACTAGGCTAGATCTCAAATATGGATCTAGTATGAACACGGGTCAGAGCAGGAACAAATATGGAGCAAAATAACTGACCTACCGGCATCCATGGGCCGCCGCCTGTAACGACACGCGCCGCCGCTGGCCAGCGAGTGGGCTTGCACGAGCCAGTCAGGACGGACCTCCTCCGAAGGTCAATCTCAGCTATGGGGTTGGAACACCCCAAATCGAACTTAGCACAAAGCAATCGAAGGAACACAAAACCAGATTTTAAACGAAACCCTTACCGCAAAATCAATCAGGAAAACTAAGAGGTTTTTCAAATCTTAGCTTGAATCGAGACTACCCAAGAGGCAACCCACGCTCTGATACCAATTGTTGATAGCAAAAGCACCTACAAAACAAGGTTAGTGCACAAAACCAAAATAAAAAAAAAGTAAACCATTAATAGCAACAAGAAGAACACGAAGTAAACTTCCTGTTTCGACCAACGAATGGCAGTCACTAAGACAATGGATCAAGGCTCAGATCTGGGCTATAAAACCACCACTTAGGCAACACCGAGAATAGAGCCACCAAGCCCCAACGAAAAACCCAGCCCCGAACCAACCAAATTGCCGCTCTCTCTTGGCCAAAACAAAAACCCCCTTGCCAATAGAATGTTCTACACGAAGTAGATTCCACAAAGGAACAAGAATCACGAAGATAAGGCGAGAAGCAAGAATGAATCAATTGTAAAAGCTTACCTCCAAAGCTTAGGCCATACTGAATATATAGAGAAGAAAATTGATGAGGCGCAGTCTAGAAAATGGCAAAGAGATCATCGCATACATCATCAAGGAAACAAATCAGCAAGGAGAGGTCGCACGAAGCAGCAAGGAAAGTCGGTGAATGAGGAGGAGACATTGCCACCGATAAGAGAAGAGATGGAGAAAGAAACTTGAGTCTCCAAAAGAGAAGACAAGGTATTTATATGAGGCAGCTAGGGTATCCAACAAATGGGCCTCTCAAAATAGATGGGCCATCTTAACAAAATGGGCTTACATAACGAATGGGCTTGAGGTGTACAACTCTAATTAGTGTCCCACCCTTGAGGTTGAAGATTATCAAAGCTTCAGATGCTCACCAAGTTAAAGAAGCAAGACTCAACAAGGATATTGCTGTTGTGGCTTAGTGCCAACTATTTATCTAGATAGTTTGTCCGAGTCCTTTTTGTTGTTAGAAATAAATTATAAGGATATTAGTTTAAGATCCTTATAGAGCATAAATAAAGCTCGTAATAAAATAATGGACTTGCTATCTATTTTTCCAATTTCAATCAAATTGTTACAAATGCATACAGATATATAGATAATAACATATTGACCAATGGGTTATCTAATGCACTCCATAAAGGTTCTCCACTCACTACATTTGCAGGCTAGCTTCTAAGGACACTTTATTCACATGGGTTTCACTTTGGTTCTCTTTGCTAGCCAAATTTTCAACAAAAACAAAATATGATTTATCAAGAACATTAATTCTCCATGGATGGATTGAATTTGCCAGTTTGGAGTTTGGACCACCCAATATGTGTTAAAATGACTTTAAGAAAACAAGAAATCTACTCCAACAATTTGATGATTGAATTCACCCTCTTGCTCATAGTATACCATTCACGTGTTATTTTAACATCCTGTGTTATCAAGTTATGAGCAATATATCCGTGTTGAAAAATCAAAAGCTGATCATGTGGACAAATTAATAATAAGAAACAGGACCTAGATAGATAGAGAAGAAAATCAAAGGGAAACAAAAAAAACATAAGAAAGGATATGCTTCCAAGTCCACAAATATAACCAATATTGATAATTTTAAAATAAATCCTAACAACCACTGGGCCCCGACATATAGTTAGCGTAAAAAATTTAGGACCTCAAACCCTACAAAATTGGTTTAAGTTTGAGGCATCAATCTAAATGTACTTATATATACATATATCATGCTTAATACTTGCCTATTAGAAATTTTGTATGTTTATGCATCAATATATACATACATCTGGACCTATGAAAGTTGGGATTATTTCAAAATTATCAATTTTTCATGTTTATGCACTTGAAGATTTTCTTTACATATATAATTTAGTTTCCTCAGTCATTTTATATATAAAAGAAGATACTTACATGGGCTGCGTGGTCCAACATATACAATATTGTGGAAGACTTTCTAATTAATATGAGTTTATATGTGATTTATATGGCTTAAATTTATGTGCATATATGTTGGAACTGGAAACGCATCAGTGTACGTAACCATGTTATATGGCATGTAAGCAGCAAGAGGAATACAGTATTTGTAATTCTGTAGTATACTTTCGGTTATACACGTTGATGTATAATTACCATAAACTTCTTCTCCAGAAAAAGGATAAAATTGTCGAACAACTCTTGGTACTCTACTCAATAATTGTTAAAGTTTCAGTATATGCCCACTCATAAAAAAATATTCAGTTTTTCAATTAAAATAGTCGAAAGATTAGTTGGCATCCTTATATTCATTGGACCACATGCGTTTAAATTTGTACAAAAATATTCAAAACGATTGCATATTGGACCACTTGACCATTTGATTTTTGTCATATATTAACTAACGTACTTTGGACCAACCTATAATTATTTTTTTTTTAATTTATATATATAGGACAACCATCCACGATTTACACATTGATCCATTTCATGGACAGCCAGGGAGAGGGACCAATTGCTACATTCACTAGTCCCAGCATATACCTAGAATATATGTCCTCTAATCACCTAAACTATGATAATGTCGTGACTAAGAGAGAAAATATAAGCTTTTGATAGAGATTCACTTATACCTATATTTTATACCAATCACGTATTGTCGGCCTACCTATTGAAAGCTTGAATAAGATTAAAGATGAAACCAAAAAACAGAGAAATTAGAAGCAATATTGCTCCTCTAAAAGAATTACAAATACTGTATCTCTATTGGTGCATACATATATGGCATATAAATGGTTACAGGCTATGCGTTCCGGTTCCTTGAGATGCATATTGAATTTAGGAGCTTCTTTGAGCTTGACAAAGCTTGAGATAGTTTAACACCTATCAACAATTTATAGTTCATCACTTTATTGAGGTTTAATTATTTGTCCCTATATTTTATTTTATTTTCTTCGTCTAATCAGGTTCAACCTTTCTTTTCTCTTTTTTGTTTGGAGGAACAAAGCAAGAAAGTTGATCAACATTTAATAAATGATTAGTTGGGTTCTAATATTTCCTGTTTGTTATCTTTTGTAATTGAATCGGAAATCGTATACAAATATATTTGATTTTTATTAAAAGAGGAAACTCTAATTAACACATAATTGATATTTCATTTATGTAAGGTAAATAATATAAAATAAAAGTATACCAAATAGAAATTTAGTTTTTTCATGTTTTTGTGAGCCAAATAAATTTATTTTTTTCATTTAAAAATTCAATATAAATTATCCATAAAAAACCAACATCCAGAAAAGAGAAATGTAAAAATAAATTAAAATAAAAAAAAACTAAATTGAAACAAAATGAGAGGAATAATGACCTTAAAAGTGCTAAAAAATTAAGTTTAGGTGATTTGATTAATTTAATTGTTTATTTGTTAGTACAAAGAGATGTAGGGGTCTTTATCATGAGTGGAAACAAATTTTTAGGTGTATTTGTTGTTCTAAATTGTTTGAAGATAAGATTAAAAAATTGATCTTACTATTCAAATAAATAGTTTTTATAAAGACAAATATGTATTATTTATTTTTATTTATCTAACTAAAGATAGAATAAAATATTAATTTTATTTAATATATATAAAATTTTTCCAAAATTTCTAGGGGCCAGGGTCCCTCCTACCCGCCCCTGTCCACGAGTAATCATGTCCTCCTTCCTCAACACTAAATTTGCAATAATTCATTCATAATAATAATAATAATTGAAAGCATATTTTTATTCAGATAATTTTAAGTACCTAATCCATTATTCTATATATTACAAACCTTAAGCTAATACCCTTTTTAGCTGCATCGAGAAAGAATTTAGTGAGCTTAGAATATGAAATGACAAAACCATATATATGGTTTAATTTTGAAGACTTTCTTTATTGATATGATATAATTTCTTTTGTCATTATACATATAAAGACAAAATAATTAATGATACGGGATGCATCAACTTTAATTTCATGTGATTTATGGATCCATATGCAATATTGTTATTTGTTTTTTGCGTTCTCTTATTGTTCATGAAATGGATATTCCAATATTGCCTTTGGACTACTCTACCGGTGCTCACTTTTTCAATTTATGAAGGAAAAAAAAAATGATAGGACATCAATGTTTAAAATGTGTGTTACTAAATTCAATGTACCTAATAGTTCATAAATAATATATCGATTAATATGTAAAAGGTGTGTGGTAATTCTTTATATATAATCTTTTAAGAAAAATAATTATAGAGTGGTCCAATTAAACGTACAATAATATATATATATACGACAAAATAATCAAATGATGTATGTGGTCCAATATACAATAATAGTTTGAAAGACTTTTACAGACCTAAGTTATCAAATTTTCAAATGGAGTTTTAAGGATTTCTATTCAAATTTAAACACATACATGCAGGTGGTCCAACTAAGATAAGGTGATGCCTTTCTCCTCACATTTGCGGAGAAAGGCTAGGGGTTGAATTGACTACCGCGTACCCTAATTTACATATTCCGCAAGAATCGTGGGGCCAAATTACAGGGAGTGCTCGTGATGGTGTGTTAATAAAAAAAAAAAGATAAGTTGATAATTAAGGATGCCAAATTTTTTTTTTGACAAATTTAACCCAAAGACTAAATATTATATTTTTAACAAATACCAAATCATTGTTTGATGTTTTAAAATGTGATCAAATTGAACCCTTTTGCAATTAAGTCATTGATAATTATATATAAATTTATAATTATTATTTTTAATAGTTTTTTTTTTTTACAATATCGAACGTTATACACACATGTTGATGATATTGTAATATATATTAATTAAAATATAATTTAACCCTTAAAATAGTGAACATTAATCATCAAAAATTGGTAAGAGAAGAAACCAATATATTTGGTACTTTAAACAAACAATAAGAGGATTAATTTGATAAAAAAAATGAAAAAGAAGCAAACTATTTAGAATTATAAAAAAAAAAAAAGTTCTGAACTTATTTGGTGATTTTCCTACAAAATAGAAAAGTAAATTCTGATCGACTATCTTATAGTGGTCACATAATATCTGATCTTAACAAACTCCGTAAAAGATCAATACATGATCCAAATCTTACAAATATATCCACTCCTATATACGTAGCATTATTGTGATATTATATGTGGATGATCAAATTAATAAAATTTGTGTCGACTACAACTCGTATAGAGCTACCTTCAAATCAATGTATATATGCCATCCATAATATTCTTATTTTACACACTACAAACTTCATATATATATATATGCAAATACTACAAGAATTTGAATGTTTTATCCACACATTATTCGTGGGTATTTACCCACACATAATGATAATATGTGTGGGTGATTAAATTAGAAAAATTCATTATATTATCCACATTTAATATACCCACACTTGTTTTGACAAAAAAATTATCTCCACTTCCAGAGATTGATAAGATATTTCCCAGTAAAATGTTAGCTGATGTAACATTTATTTTGAATTATATTACCCACACACATTAATAAATGTTACACATGTGTGAGTAATTTTTATAAATTTACTCACACATAATTATAAATGTTATATATGTGTAGGTACTAACATATTAGTTGATGTGATAATCTTTTGGATTATATTGTCCACACATATTAATAAATATTACGTTTGTGTTGGTAGTTATTTATAAACTCATCCACACATAATTACAAATGTTATATATGTATGGATATCCACGTATCTATGATTTTATACTTAAATTACAAAATTACATTGTTTTAATTTTTATAATTTAAAATAATCATTTTTTATTTCATTTACAAATACAAATAATAAACCTAAAACTAAATCTCTACACTAAAATTCTGCATTCCCTAAAATTAAATTCCTACCCAGTTTCTAATTTCTAAAATATATCTTTTGCTCATCAAGCTCTTTTACTTATCTGCTCATTTCTAAAATCTCTAAAACTTTAACAAATACTTGGTACTATTAATCTCATAAAAAGTTCCTATAGAAATAGAGACAAAGTTGCGAAGCTCTGGACCTTTTCCTGTTCTTTGCAACGTTTCTCATACCAGTTAATTTTCAAGTCTATCTCGATCTCTTTTAACGTTATTTATGATCTCATCTCATCTCTTATCTTATCTTCTCTCTCTTATCTTTAGTCTTTTTGTATTTGGGATTATATTTACAATTTTTTTTATTGAATCTATTTTCATTAATTCTAACCAAAAAAGAATTATTAAGATTTAACTAACACTATTATAAGTAATTCCTAATATAATTCTGTAAATGCACGAATATAATTATCAAGCTATTATAATTAAACATTAATTATTTATTGATAATATAATATATTAAAAATTATGAACATATTAAAAACAATACAATATATCACATTATTTGTGGAGCTAACTTGGATGTCCCGACATGACATATTAAGACTTGACATCTTTGACATTGGCATTTTGAACATGATTGGTCATCTTCAGAGTTAAAGGCTAAATATGTAAGTACATTATTATTTTTCTAAGTTAAAAGGAATTAGAGTACGTGTCGTCAAATTTAGCTTAACGAGAACTACACTCTTGGAATATTCTCTCAAATGCTGGTTATTCTCTCAAATGCTGCTTTATATTGGCATAATTGAGATGATGTATATTATAATAAAATAATGTGAATTTCAAATAATTTATGGAAGAAAAGGAATGAAAAAAAAAAATGACAAATACAGTGGGCCTTTGTAATTGCGTCAGTTAAAGGAATGGGTCAGGAGTTCATGAAATAGTAACTTGTATATAACCATCACAATAAATAAGCGTAATTTGGAATTGGATGGAATATTTATTTATTAGGCCAAATGATTGTGTTTTTTTTTATTAATAACAGCATACAAAATAAAAGATTTTATATGCTGTTATTATTTGAACTTAAATCAAGATGTAGCTGAAGTTACTTTCATATACCAGATGGCATTAATCATAACTATATTTACAGACACCAATTGCATGTATCATGACTATATTTTTAATTTAAAAAAATAACTACTCCACCTCATATTTGTCCAAAACTATTCAAGGAAAATTAAGGCTTTCAATATGTTAGGTTCCTTAAGGTATGGCCATTTAAGAGGTGGATGAATTAAGTGATTAGAATTTTTCTCAATTTTAATATATATTCTTGATTAATGATTTTATTAAAAAATATATATTTGATAAATATAATAAATTATATTTGAGATTAATAATAAATGTAAACCACAAAATATAACAAAAATAAATACAATGAGGCACAAGACAATTTATAGTGGGTTCGGTGTCTTCACATACGCCTAGTCCACTCTCTTAAGGTTTAACCACCCTTGGGGTTCCATTAAATCAAAATCACCAAGGTTTTCATACTAATTTACCTTGAAAACTAGATACACACATAAATTACAATAGATTCTAAGCAACTACTACACCAAGATTTTCTCTCTAGCTTACCTTGGAAACTAGATTCACCTAAATTTTAACAGATCTATGAAACCTATACAATCCTTAATAATAATTTAAATGTTTACAAATAATTTGTCCACACTTGGATACAAATAAACAATTAAGAACAAATTATACAAGGTAATAATATTTAAATAAATAAATAAATTTGTAACCTCAAATGGAGAAATTCGAATTTATCGTAGAAGAGTTGAAGAACTTTTATTCTCTTGCCTTGTGGCTCTTCGGTGGATGAACAATAAATCTTTAAAAGCCTTTGAATGCTTGAAAATTAGCTTGAGAGCTTTTGAGAGATTTGGATGTACAATAAATGTTCAAAAAATGAGTTTGGGAATATTTATAAGCATTTTAGCTACTAAAGAAATGATTAATATGAAATTTGAAATTTAAAACATATTTAGACTTTATCAAATAATAAAAAAACATGTATCACCTTTAATTCAAAATAAATTTACTTTTTGCATAAAAAATCAAGATTTGAAAATTCAAATATAAACTTTTGAGACATAAATGATTAAAATAATAAAACAAGTCTAAAAACAATCTTCTTTAATTCAAAATAAATTTATTTTTTGCATGAGTAAGAGAAAACATGTCTAAAATCAATTATCTTTAATTCAAAATAAATTTACTTTTTATATGAGAAAGGAAAAACATGTCTAAAAATAATTCTCCTTTAATTTAAAATAAATATACTTTTTGCATAAGTAATAAAAACATTTATCAATAAATGAAAATTCAAACATAAACTTTTGAAACATAAATGATCAAAAGTAGAAACATGTTTAAAGACAATCCACTTTTAATTCAAAATAAATTTACACTTTGTACCCACTTTTAATTCAAAATAAATTTATTTTTTATATGAGAAAGAAATACATTTATATTATAAAAATATTTTTATTAATCATCAAAAACTTAATTAATAGGGACAAATAATGCAGTTGAGGCAAGATAATCCTCTAGATAAAATGACTGATAAGAATATCTTAATTAGAGAAGCTTCTTGAACGACAATCTATCTGCTTATTTGGTTAAGGATGATCTCCTAATACTTCTAGAACAATATGCACTATAGTGAGGAGTCCAGTTGTCCAACTTACAATCAATTAGTTGAAGATTTGAACCAATACAAATCTTTTTTTCAATAGCTCTAAGGAGACGTAAACATCCTGCAACAAATGTTGATTGATAAGAATATTATGTCTCCTCTGTCTACTCCATGTGTACCATCGAATCATAGTTCAAGACGATTCCATCTCAACCCATCCCTCCTCGATCCATCTAGTTTCAGCCTTTCCTTTCATTCCATTAAGCAAGAGTTTGGCAACGAGATTTAATAATTTATTTTATCCTTTTTTTTCATATGTCATTGAACTTTTTAGGTAACTTTATAACTTTATGCTTATTTTGTGACTTTATGACTTTTGAAATGCATATATGTTTGAACTATATTGTAATAGATGTTGCAACAATTAAAATTTTAAATATAAAATTTTAGTTTTGCCCATACATAATATGTTTTTTAGCCACATATATGGAAATTATCCTCTCATACGGAAATTATTTTTTATATTATTGCTCACACATAATATGTTTGTTACCCACATTATATTTTTTTACCTAGAAATATTTAAAAAAATTATATTATTACCCACACATAATATTTTTTTTACCCATACATAGCGTTTTTACCTACACATGAAAATTATTTTTTATATTATTACCCACACATAATTTTAACTTTACCTACACAAACAAACACACGTGCTATGCCATATCATTATTTAATTAAAGCCACATCATCAGCCACGCCACAATTACAACTTCTTGACATAAAAATACCTACACATATAGAAATATTTACTTATTTACTTGCACATATATGTGCAGGTAATATACTAAGCTTTACCTACACATAAATATATGTTTGAGTAAAAGTTATTTTTTAACCCCCCTTTATTCACATACATTGACATTTACATTATGTGTAAGAAAAAATTATAGTTGACACATAAGGTAATTTTTACCCACATTTATGTAGATAAATTTCTCAAATTCTTGTAGAAAGAGAACATACATATGTAAACATGCATAAAAAGGATTCTTATTTTGTTTTTAAATCAAGAAGATGTTTTAATTTGAGACGTGTTATAGTATTGTTCTACATGTACATAATCATTAAACACAAAAAAATGAGAAAAAATAATAATAAAAGAATATTACAAACTATATATCAAGAGAATCCTACAATGAAATTCTGATTACAATAAGGAGGAAACGTCCTCCATCCAAACCATCTAATTAAAGTAATTAAAATCTAAAATGTGATTACTTCAAAAAAAAAAAAAAAATCAAAAAGTGCATGATTTACATGTTCTCAGGCAAAGACAAAAATACTTCTGCTGTCAGAATTTTGGACCATCCTAACGTGAATAAAATCCAAGAAATCATTATAATAGAAGATATTAAAATATAAAGTCGATGATATATATATAGAAGGCTTGGCAGAAATATTTATCGTCTAAACATTTTACATGCCACAACCACGTCCAAAGTTCATGCCATGCATGCCTTATCCTAGCTAGCTATATATGATATATATATATATATTTATCCTCTAAATTATATATATATATATAATAATTTTCATATTATAACACCGGCCCCTTAATTGTTGTATTATAATAAATTAACACCCTTAAATCTTAACCATTGGATTAATGCAAGATCAGTTATAAATAGAAGGGTTAAAGGGGGTGTTCATATATATGAAAACTACTATATATATAATAATAATAATTTTCATATCAGTACCGGCCCCCTTATTGTATTATAATATATAAGCACTATCTAATAACAATTATTGGATCAATCCAAGGGTTGTGAATAAAAGAGCCTGCATCCATCAATGGTTGGAAATTTTATTAATAACCGTTAAATTGATCCAATAGTTGGTTATAATTATAATAAAGTAAAAGGTGCTAAGGTCTTACCTGATGACGAGCATCAGATGATGGAATTAAAGTTAGGTTCAGGAACATGATTAATTGTACAATATAATGGAGCAGCTGTAGATTATAAGTTTAGCGATATATATATATAGAACTGGCGAGGAAAAACAGAGTTATTTTGCTAGCTGGATAAGTTTGTTTAGTGAGGGCTGTAGAGAGAGAGAGAGAACCCTTTTATTTTTCTCTCTTTTTCTATTTTAATTAGTTTCCAAACAACATTTAAAAAATTAAGGTGCTTATATAAAAAATATTATATATATACAGAGATTATCATCTTAATAATAATGTCTTAATTATATAATACTATTAGTATATTGTTTGTGAGTCGACATTCATTGAACATATATGAATTAATATTGACTGAATTAAAGTATTTCAATCTAACGGTTGATATATACTTAATGCATTAATTAATAAAATTATATTAGAATAGTACTTGTAATGTTCTTTTTTACTGGTTTCGTCGCTCGATCTCACGATTTTTAGTATAAGAGGTAAATCTAAATCCGATCCAAGGTAATTGTACAATGAATGAATTCGAACTTCAAAATCTAAGCCACCCATCAATCTCTGCCAGGATCAATGCATTGATAGATGTTCATATTTATAGGGTGTTTGTTAAAATGAACAAGATAAGAAGCATCAATATATAAATGATCAAGATAATATTAGAAAGTATTCTAAGATTTTTATTAAGGTGTTTGTTAATTTTTTTTAAAATGCACTAGAGAACACAAATATCTTTTTTTTTTTCTTATTTATAAAAATCAAGATATGCTTATCTTGAGGTGAAAGAGATAAGCCTATCTTGAAAGATCAAGATAAGGGATTATTAATGATTTTTTCAAAAATTTTCAAATAAGTTTAACAAACATGTTAAAAATAATAAAAGTTCAGAATATATCTAATATCTTAATTTTTTATTTCATATCTTAATTAACAAACACCCCCTAAAATGAAAAGAAATATTTTTATCTCAAAGTCTTTTCTTTAATGCCGCCCCGAAGCTCATATTTAACATGGTGGTACCTGTCCCATCATTTGTTCCAGTCCAGGTGGGGTAGTGTAGTGTATAATTAGCACCCCACAATTATTGAAAATTTGTTTCAAGTTTTATTAACTTTACAAACTTAATTGTCATTTCCTAATTAAACAATATCTATCTATTGAGTTTTTTATTTTTATTTTTTCTGTTGCATAAATATATCCTAATTCACACACTTCTCTCGTTTGAAATTCTAGTACCAGCATGTTTATTTTTAATTTTATTTTCATTATATAAATATAAAATTATAATATGTTTTATTATACCTACACTAATTAAACTATCTAATTCAAAAATTGTAAATTAATTTTATTACATCATAATTGTTAATATATGACTAAATAATTTGAAATTTTGTCTCCTTATTTATCTTTTCATCAATAGTTTGATATCTTTAAATGAATAAAGTGATAGTTTTATATTTTTTGAAAAATCTTAAATAACTTATATTTGGTACCATGTAAAAATTTATTGTGATTATATATATAATTTATTTTTTTTATAAAAACCTTTTTAATGTGTACATCCTAAACTAAATAAATAAAACAACAAAAAGAATAAATATAAGATTTTTTTTATCTTTAATTAATGCAAGTCCTTGTCAAAGAGTACTCAATCTTTACCTTAGAATTTACTTTATTATAATTTTGTTTTTTATAATTATATATTTTTATGGGTATTGTTTTGGCTTCATAATTTTTATTTGTTTTGAAAATAGGGCAATTATCATTTTGGTCCCTATATTTTGAAAAAGAGTCAACTTTTTAACTATGTTTGATTAAAGATAAAAACAATCTGAAAATTTAAAAAAAAGGGATCAAAATAGTCCTTTTCTTCCGTGAACTGACATTTAAACCTAACAGAGAATGTGAAAAAATATTTTACCCCTTGGTCTCAGTTTCAACAGACCGTTTTACCCTTATCCATAGGTAAATATTACATTTTTTTTTTACCCTTATGTTATTTTTAAATTATTTCATTATTTTTTTATTTTTAAAATTATTTAATTTAATTTCTTTTTCTGACAACTGGTAGGGGTTGTACATATATGGTGAAGTTACAAATTTGCCATATTATTTATTTATTTCTTCTAATATTATTTTCCATATATTTTCCCATTCTATTTATTTATTTATTTATTTATTAATTATAGTCCCTTAACAGTTTATCATATAACCAAGAAAAGTGATATATATGGACATATATATTCCTTCCAATATTTATGTAGGTAGCATGATCACCACTTCACCATTGAATGTTAGATCATTTTTCTAGGGATATAATTAAGATCATGCAATTTAGTGTCTTATTACTAAGATCATATAATCAAATAATGCAAATTTTAGAAATCTCTATCAAGTTGAAAATACGAGCGAGGGTCAAAAATAAACAACAAAAGAATTAAAAATAAAAAAAATTAAAAAAATAAAATAATAATAGCAAAAAAGGGCAAAGAAGTTGGTTGGAGGCCAACTAATTCTCCCCGAGCAAGGGGAACTGACTGCCCCCCATAAGGGCAGCGGGCGCATGCAGCCAGGGTTTGGGGAGTTGGTTTGAATCGACTCCCCCCTCTTTCTTTAAGGGGACTTGCCCAAAATCGAGTCCCCCATTTCCTTTGGGACATTCAGTTGAATTGAATGCCTGATCTCGTTATTAGGAGACTTGGCCATGCTAAATCTCTGCTTATTTCTCTCATTTTTTCTCTTTTTTTTTCTAGTATCTCCAAGAAAATCGACTTCCCAAGGCCTTTGGATGGGTGCCACATGTGCCCGAGAAGCTCAAGATGGCTGCCACATATCCTTTCCCTTCATCTTCTATAAATAGTGAGCTTGTTTCTTTATTCAGAGATCGAATCCTGAGAAGAAAACTTTACTCTCTTAAAATCAATTGATTCAAAAGGGGGCAACCGGTTATTTCAAGGCCATTCCTTACTTTAGGGGCAGTCGATTATTCTTGGCCAATTGATTATTACTATTCACCTGCCACTATTTTAATAATGATGATTATCACTATTTTTACAGTGTCGATTATTGCTACATTATTATTCACCAAAGAGTCACTATTTATCAAATACTATTCATCAGCAAACATCATACATCAGCATGAGCCTCCATCCAAGCATCGACAATTAATTAATTATTATATATCAAATATTATATCAAAAGTTGGGGGTTATGTGAAAATCATCACAAAGATATGCGGAGAACATACAGATACAGAGGCATGCATGTCCATGTTCCAGTCTTTTTCAGGAACACTAATTAATTAATTCTTATGCCGGTCTGTCCCAACGTGACATATCATTATCATCCATTAGATTGTTGACGCCTATGTCAATCATGTCTTGTGCCATCTCCATTATTATTGTTGTTGAGCCACCTAATCTTTACCACACGTCCACTGTTTGTTTGTAAGATTATCTCTTGACAAATCATGTCTTCCATTTGGCAAGTCCTGTTCTCAGTCCAACCCCGATAAAAATCACAATTTTACTGTTCTACACCAAATTGGTGTATGAGCATCATTTTTTAAATCCCAAAAATTATTTTTGATGTTCAGCAACAGAATTTGGTGTTCTACGTAGTGTAGCTAACACTAAATTACACAGATTTTTCAAATTTTCATTTTTAATTCTCTACATTTAACTATAATAATTTTTCCCCCTTGTGTTCTTTAAACAATTTAACACATTTATACAATTTAATTAATAAAATAATATATTATTAAAAGTATTTTGTTGACATCTTTAAAATGAGTATAATGTTGAATATATATATATATATTTTGAGTAATTATATGCGAATAATATTTTATATCAAATAAATTAATTAATATTTTTTAAAGAATTCTTTATAAAATATTCTTTAAAGATATTTTTTACAGTAATTTGGTGTTGAATACATTCAAATGTAAAAAAAAAAAAAAAAATTAATAAAAAAATTTAGTGTAGTTGTTTTTTTATTTACACCAAAATGGTGTCAACTTTGGTGCACCACATTAGCTTTTGAATGGTTGTCCTTGTAATTGCAAGTTGCAACTCAAAAAAGAAAAATGGCTGTCCTTTGTATTATATATATATATATATATGGTTCGCGTTTTAACATTGGTGAGGTACAATTATATATGTCACATACATAATTCATTAGATTGATTGAAGAACCTTATCTCTTTATCCATATTATATATTTGCTTTCCACTACTAATTAACATTGTTAACAAGTGCTTACCATTTATTTTATATTTTTCGTATTTAATTTTACTTAATTCAACCACTGATTAAATATAAACGTGACTCAATTAGAAAACCATATAATGTACATAATAAAAGAATATCATTTTAATTAGTGTCACTCTCGATCGGTATTTCTATATTTACAATGATGAAAAATAGATTACCATGCGTGATGAAAATATTTGGTCCATCTAGTGACATACTTTTTGCATAACATGTGAGTACGCAGTATTGGGCCTATTGGCGGAGTCGAAGCGACATCTAATTCGGTCCTGATATAGACTTTAAAATTTTAAAAAATAAATCACACATGTTCCTCAAGAAATAATATATAATTAAAGAATCCAACCATATATAAGCAATTATTAATTATGTTGTTGACTAGTACATCAACTTTATATATTCTTGAACTTTCTCCGTTAGTAAAAATTGAAGTGACGATAACAGATATTAATCTTTAGTGTTATATATATATATATATATATATTTGCATGCTTGTATTTTGATAAAAATATTTTTTTTATCAAATACTAGTAATTTATTATTTATTTTTTTATTAATGCAAAATTTTATATTTTTTTTGATATATTGAAATTATATATGTAGATTATTGTATAAAATTATGTAAAATAATAACAAATTATGACTGATTGTAACATTGTGAAAGTATAAAAGATTTTTTTGATACAATCGAAAATACAGGAGATAAGTTTATATGACTCTAAGTGTAGAGAGTTTCATATAATTTACCCAAGAAATTAACAATAGACACATAGTTGGTTACAAGTGCATTAATTCAGTTTCTCGGCCAACTATAGGGACAAAATGAGAAATAATTAAAGGAATCGTTTTATTAAAATAAAACATTTAATTGAGTTTCACTTATTTTCATTTTGACTCATTAAGTCAATAAATAATGTTTAATTTAAAAAGATAAAATTGAGAGAATTCAATACAAACTCTAAAAATGCAAGCTACATCATTTTAAGAAAAAAAAAAAAGAAAGAAAGCTACATATATATATATATATATATATATCCACAAGCCACATTCTTAACCCTCCCTCTATCTTGATTCTTGTGGTATAACACACCGGCCAAACAGCCGTTTGTTGAAAATTTGGCTCACAAATTTTCGACAAAAATAAAAGGTTAAATTAGACTTAGACAAGGAAAAAAATGAACAAGCATAATGCATAAATAGTACATATATATCATGAACCTAAGTCACGTGAAAATTGATGATAGAGAAATAAATGCTACTTTCCCTTGGTCCCCGACAATGACATTTCCTCAAATATAGTCTTCTCCACAATAAATTGATCTGATCATAATTTAATTTTTTCTCCTTTTTCGTCTCTATAAATTCAAGCTACTCAGCTTTACCTTTTTGTCCACAAAAAAAGAAAAGAAAAGAAAAGTCTTAAAAAACATCAACAAAATGAAGAGCTCACTGCTGCTACTACTAGTCTCCTTCCTTCTCATTTTCTCACTCCCAAACCTTCTTATGGATCACCCAAACCTTCTTATGGCTGATGATCCTGAGCCCTTGTACGACTCTTCCGATGGCAAAGTCGTCACAGTCACCCAATACTATCTCGTGCTTGCGTTCAGGGGACACAGTGTTGAAAAATTGTGGTTGTATAGTAATAAATATATTATAATAACTCAAAGATTCACTATCCCGTTCTTGCGTTCAGTGGACATGGTGTTGAAAAATTGTGGTTGTATAATAAATATATTGCAATAATTCAAAGATTACAAGGTACGAAAATTTGCTTTCTTAAGACTTTATTTGTCCAAAAATATAATACATGAGGGATCCAAACAAGCCTCTAAAATACAATGAAATCAAAAATAATATTTATTGACGAATGTGTAATTTTTAAAAACAAACCAAAACACACGAAATTAATAACAAACACAAGAACCTTTGTATTCTAATTCTACAGTAAAAGAATATAAAGAATAGGTTTTGTTGTTGGTCCCTTAACACACACAATGGCCACTTCAGATGGGGTGAATTGAGTGATTAAAACTAATTAAATCAAATTCTTCCCTTTTAAAAACTCTTGAGATTTTCTTATACACAAAATACACTTGTTATAAATATATATGTTGTTTAGAAATGATAATAATATAAATACACAAACAACCATAATATAAACACAAGATATATAGTGGTTCGGTGTTTCCAACACCTATTCCACTCTCTCTAGATCAACCCGACACTTGAGGTTCCACTAAAATCACAACATTAGGTTTCCACACAAGATCACCTAGTAAACTTATACACCACCAAGGTTTTCCCCTTAACTCACATCGTAAACTATTACAACAAAACACCACACCTAAATTATTTGGGCTCTAGAAGGCCACTCACAATCCACAAATAATACAAATGAACAATTCTATGTCCAACACACTTGACTAATATGGATATGAATACAAGAACAAATATTACAAGGATAATATAAATACAAATACAATTTACCACACTTGGAGATAATATCTTCTTCTCCTTTGCCTTGGGCTCCAAATGATATATCTTTGAGCTTGAGCCTTGGATTGCTTTATTTGAGTTGTTTGAGAACTTGGATGTCCTTTAGGAAGATAGATTTGGTTTGTGCATTAGCCTTCTCCAAAAATCCCTCATTGATATATATAATGGAGCTTCCAACAGATCTGTAACAGCTAAAAAAAATTCGACCGTTGGACCCAAGAGTTGACTTCTCTACAACAGGAGTCGAATCCTATTTGAAGTAGAAGTCGACTCTAGTTATACAAGAATCGACTTCTCTAATGCTAGAGTCAAGTCTTCGAAAAACACTAATGTTGCTAGGTCGACTCTACATCAACTGCTCTCAACTGGGTCGCCTCTAACTTCGCAAGAGTCGACTCCAACTTAAAGGGAGTTGACTCTAAATATACAAAAGTCGACTTCTGAGGCCAGAAATTTTCAAAAAATAAATTTATACATCTAGAAATTGTTTGAAGATATAAACCATATAACATGTATACATTACAAGATATCCATTTACTTTAATACATAAATGTAAATAACAAAGTACCCCCCATTTGGATTCAATAAAAATATCTAAAAATTCAAAATCCAAATAGATAAGAAAGTAGATTTTTGGTCTTAGAACAAATTTTGGATTTGGCGATTTTAGCACTTTCAAAATACATACTTTTCATTTCTTGAAAAATTCATTAAAAATTATTTTAACACTAATGAATATTAGCTATGAAAATACCGGAAGTTAGTTTTTCAAAAAGAAAACACTTTCTAATATGTTCCCTTATAGCGCATTAATATTCTAGACTTAGAGAAATAGCATTACTTGATTTATTTTGATACACAAAATACTGTAATACTTAAGACACATCAAAAATACATTAGGGGTTTTAAATATACCAAAAATAATTTTACTAAAATTATATTTTGTTAATTGTCAAAACACACAATAGGTTGATTGGAGCAAATTGGCTCAACATTTGTATACACAAAAAATATAAAGTTTTATATAAGAATGTAGGAGAAGAATAAGGAGAGATAAAAAAATCATATGAATTCTCAAAGTGTTTTTATCTAATAACACATTAATCTATTTATAGATAATGTTATAACCCTTCACCAAAGGCACAACCATTCATATGTATTACAATCCTTCACAAAAGGATATAACTAATTCTTGTGTATTACAACCCTTTACCAAAGGTACACCCATTCACCAAAGGTTATAACCACTTAAATTAAATTTAAAATAAATGAGGCACAATCCTTTACTAAAGGTTACAACCATTCATGTGTGTAAATAGAATTTGAAAAGTTACAACCTCTAGTTTCTTGACTTGGACCTCTTCCCAAACAAGTGAAAGGTTGCAACCATTCTTTTGAAAATTTCTCCAACAATCCTCCACCATTTTCAAAATGAATGAAGTTTTGAAAAACTCTTGTATAAGTTAGCCAAACTTATGCATAAATGAAGGTGTCTTTTGGACTTGAATCTTCACGTAGTGAAAGTATTTCAAATGTCAACCAAGGTGGCATGGTAGAAAAGCTTTGAACCAACGACCCCTATTTGATTAATCGGAAATACCTCACGCACTTGTTTGAATGTCCTTATTATGTTCATAAGTACCGACACGTGAATAGACCATGTGTCCCATATCTTGGTTTTCCTTTCACAAATATCTTGAGTAGTTTGCTAAACCACTTTGGAGACGGCACCATCCCCGATATTCATATAGGTAGGCTTATTGAAAATGCCAACGTATTTAAAGCATTTTATAGATATCTATATAAGCCTATTAAGAGCAAATTAGCTCAACCTCCCATTATTGATACGTTCCCAAACATTTCTACCTTGGGACTAACTTAAATGTTTGCAATCACTCATATGGCGTGCTTTACTCATTGAACCTAAGATCTTGATGTTTCAAGTGTTGGGTCGAGTTTCCATCATTGATGATTATGAATTGGTCACAATCCCATTCCTTTTGACATTTTAGAAACTAAATCTCTTGCAAGGCCTTTAATCAAAGGATCTGCCAAGTTTTGACTTGACTTCACATAATCCACGGTAATGACTCCATCTGAGATCAATTGTCTAACCATACCATGTCTTAACCCAATGTGCCTAGACTTGCCATTATATATTTGGCAATATGTTCTAGACAATGTAGCCTCACTATCATAATGGATAGAAACTGGAGGTATAGGTTTAGGCCAAATAGGAACTTCAATCAATAAATTCCTTAACCATTCCGCTTCTTTACTACACGAAGCTAATGCTACAAACTTTGCGACCATGATAGAATCCACTATACAAGTTTGTTTCTTTGAACCCTATCATATAACACCTCCACCAAATGTGAAAATCCATCCACTTGTTGATGAATGATCTTCTCGATCAGTGATCCAACTAGCATATGTGGATCATTTTAAAACTAAAGGATAATCGGAGTAATGTATGCCATAATTCATAGTTCCTTTTAAATATTTCAGAATTCTATAAACTCCTTGCCAATGTAATAGGCTTGGATTGCTCGTATATCGGCTCATTTTTCCAACGACAAAAGCAATATCCAATCTTGTAAATGTCATAGCACACATAAGACATCCAATAACATGAGCATACTCTAATTGAGATACCATTCTACCAGTGTTAGAATACATTCTAACATTTGGATCAAATGGAATAGATACAGACTTGCAATCAAAATGATCAAACTTTTTCAACACTTTTTCGATATAGTGTGATTGAGTAAGTATGATCCCAATATCTTTTCTTATAATTTTAATTCCCAAAATCACATCCGCAAGTCTCATATCTTTTATATCAAACTTGGATGATAACAATGACTTAGTAGTTTTTATAACTTCTAAGTCCGTTCCGAATATAAACATATCATCCACATATAAAAAAATGATAACACCCTTGTGCTCATTAAACTTGTTATACACACATTTGTCTGCTTCATGGATTTTAAATCCATTGGCAACAACAATTTTGTCAAACTGCTCATGACATTGCTTAGGTGTATGTTTAAGACCATACAATGACTTAATCAACTTACACACCTTTCTTTTTTGTCCCAGTAGCTGTTCCATATATATTTCCTCATCCAACTCTCCATTTAGAAAAGTTGTTCTATTTGATGGATTTCAAACTTATATATGGATGCCAAAGCAATCAATGTTCTTATAGTAGCCGTCCTAGCAACCAGTGCATAGGTATCAAAGTAATCGAGGCCTTCCTTTTGAGTGAAGCCTTTAGCTACTAATTTTGCTTTGAACTTATCTAAGGTTCCATCTACTTTCATCTTCTTCTTGAAGATCCACTTACAACCAATAGGTCTAGAACCCAGAGGAAGATCTACCAACTTCTAAGTCTTGTTATTCATAATAGATGACATTTCTTCATCTATTACTTCTTTCCAAAAGGCGAAATCATTAGATTTCATTGCCTCTTCATATGTGAGAGGATCAAACTCAATTGACTACGTAATTGTAGTTTGATTTATGTGTGAGTCCCTAATACCTTCTACTAGATGCATAACAAAATCGGGTCCAAAAGTTCTCTTTTCTAACCCTTTTACTCCTCAACTCTCGAGGTTCTTCATTAGAGTTTCTTTTATTATCCTTTCTTACTACCGATATAACGACATTTGAATTTGTAGGTTTAGGAATAGTAGTAAAGTTATTCTCATAGAATATAATATCTCTAGATTCTATCAAGGTGTTAACTTCAACCGAACTATTTGATTTTGTAACTAGAAATTTATACCCTTTACTATGTTCTACATACCCTAAGAATATGCATTCTATTCCTTTTACACCCAACTTCTTAATCTTTGGATCAGGTAACCTAATAATAGCTCTACAACCCCAAACACTTAGAGAAGACAAGTTAGGTTTTCTATTCTTCCAAAGTTCATATGGTGTAACTTTATTTCCTTTACTAGGTACTCGGTTAAGAATATGACAAGCTGTTAGCAATGCTTCTCCCCAGTATCCATTACTTAAACCCGAGTTACTAAGCATAGCATTAACCATTTCCATTAAAGTCTTATTTTTTCTTTCTGCTACACAATTTTGTTGAGGGGTATTAACAATCGAAGTCTCATGTACAATTCCCACTTCTTCACAAAATTTAGGGAAATGATACTCACCACTCCTATCACTTCTGAGGCATTTAATTTTAGTATTGCACAAGTTTTCTACTTTAGCTGAATATATCTTGAATTTTTCTAATACTTCATCTTTAGTATGCATAAGATATACATAACAAAACTTAAAAAAATCATTAATAAAAGTCACAAAATAAAGTTTCCTTTCTCTACTAGGTGTACTATGTAAATCACATACATCACTATGCACAAGTTCAAGTAAAGAGATTTTTCTTTCAATTTTAGAAATGGTGTTTTTGTGATTTTTGTTTATGCACATATTTACTTTGCATTTCCCTTTCGTGTCATGTTTGCGATTAGGAATTAATTCGAGTACACTCATATTATGTAACATTCTATTGTTAACATGTCCTAAACATGAATGCCATAAAGATAAAGAATCAACAACAATGTAAATGAAATTTATAGTTTTATTCATAGTATTGAGTTTGAACATTCCATCACAATAAAATCCTTTCCCAACAAAGAAACCTCCCTTAGGCAACACAAACTTATTTGATTCAAATACAAGTTTGAAACTAAACTTATTAAGAAGACCACTGGACATAAGATTATTTCTAACTACCGACACATGGTAAACATCGTTGATAGTGGGAGTCTTCCCAGAAGTAAATTCCAATTTGATGTTACCTTTGCCAAGCACAGCTGCGGTGGTGGAATTTCCCATGTAGAGGGTTTTGCCATCTTCAATAGATTCATAAGTGGCAAATAGGTTTCGATTCTTACATACATGTCTAGTGGCACCTGAATCGATTCACCACTCATTTTCATTCTCCACCATGAACACCTCACTTATCATAGTCATGAAGTTTGAGTTTCCATCCTGCTTTTGCTTCTTCAAAAGGCGACATTCCTTTTTGATGTGGCCCATCTTATCACAATTGTAACATGACCCATTTTTCTTCTTTGAGTCCTTGTCTTTGGAGTCAAATTTTCTCTTCTTGCTATTCTTTGAAGAGTTTTGTTTTCCCTCATTCCTTTTGTTGGTACCTTTTTCGCCCTCCACCACATGAACATTAGAAGATTGCCATTATTTTCATTAGAGTTATTCACTCTAAAGTCCTCTTCTATTCGAAGATGTCGGCCCAACTCCTCAAGGGAAAAATCAGCTTTTCTATGCTTGAGATTATTTTTATAATCTTTCCAACCAAGAGGAAGTTTATCAATGATGAATAATACAACAAAGGATTCATCCATTTTCATGTCATGTTGTTGAAATTGGTTATAAATGTGAACTATTTCATGAAATTGTTCAATTACCTTTCTATTGTCCACCATACGATATTAATGAAATTTAAAGGCTAGAAATTTCTTACTCGTGGCATCCTCGGACATGTACTTAGCCTCCAAAGCATCCCAAATCTCCTTTGCACTCTTCTTGCTATGGTATTGGTCAAACAGAGCATCTGACATAGCATTGCAAATGTGCCCTTTGCAAATATAGTCATCTTGATCCCATTTTTGCCTTGCCCTTGCATTTGCCAAACTTTCTTCTTTGATTTCCTCCAGTCTTGGTGTTGTAAGCACATATACCACATTAAGTATGGTAAGGAGAAAATGTAGTTTATTTTGCCAACAATAGAAATTATGTAATACCCCGAGAGCCCAGAGAAGTTAGTATATATCGAGGATAGTGTAAGAAAGGAAACAACACCAGCTGGATACCTTTTGGGCTGAATGTAGGCAAGGAACTCCGGGGTTAAGCGTGCTTGAGCTGGGAGCAGTTCAAGGATGGGTGACCCCCTGGGAAGTTCGTGTAGGCCCATCAGGGTAAGTTGTTCTGGTTCTTCCTATCGCTCGATGTGGGATGTTACAAGTGGTATCAGAGCCGACCCTTGGCGAAAGCGGTCCGATGAGGGCGGGGAGTGGCGCCGGGGCTCGACGGCCTGTACAAGGAGCGGCTTCTGGCAGGCTTCTAGGATGGCAACCCCCAAGGGGAGAAGGTCTGGGACCAGTTATAAGGTCACATGACGAGGACGTCATGTGCTTAAGGGGGGAGAATGTAATACCCCGAGAGCCCAGAGAAGTTAGTATATATCGAGGATAGTGTAAGAAAGGAAACAACACCAGCTGGATACCTTTTGGGCTGAATGTAGGCAAGGAACTCCGGGGTTAAGCGTGCTTGAGCTGGGAGCAGTTCAAGGATAGGTGACCCCCTGGGAAGTTCGTGTAGGCCCATCAGGGTAAGTTGTTCTGGTTCTTCCTATCGCTCGATGCGGGATGTTACAAATTAGATCCGTCAAATCTCTCTAATTTCACAAAATCAACAGGAAAGTCTCATAAAGAAGAAGTCGGTGGAGCCATCACAACTTCAAGAAACAAAGTTTTAAGATTGTTGAAAAATTGTGGTTGTATAGTAATAAAAATTCAATAACTCAAAGATTCCAAGGCACGAAAACTCGCTTTCTTTAAGACTTTGTTTGTCTCAAAATACAATGTACAAGGAATCTAAACAAGCCTCCAACACTACAAAAAATCCTGCGTTTAGTGACGAAAAATTCCGCCACTAAACCTTAAAAATCCGTCACTGAATAGTTTAGCGACGGATTTAGTGACGGGGGCCTACCCATCGCTAAATATGGTGTCGCTAAATTTTAGAGACATGGGAAATTCTGCGACAGGATTGGCGAGACCCTCTTCACTGATCAGCAATGGGCAAGCCCTCGTCATTGATCAGCGACGGGTAACTTGCCCGTCGCTAATCTTTAGAAATTATTTTTTAAACATAAATCAAAACTAAAATTATTAAAAAATTAAATATAATTAAAAAATATATTTATTAAATATTATGCAGCGACGGGTATTTAACCTCGTCGTTGATTTATTAAATAAAAACAATTTCAAAAAAATGTTTTTTAAACTTAAATCAAAAATAAAATTATTAAAAATTTAAATATAAATAAAGATTATATTTTATAAATATTAAAAAATTAACAAAATAAATAAATATTTTCTAAATAAATAAATTTAAAAGATAAAATAAAATAAAAATTTTAAACATAAAATAAATTTATAATTTTTCATACAATTATAAAAAATTCATATTTAATTATTATTTAATTTTTTTATATTTTATATTTATTTTTAAAAATTATATATAAATAAAATTGATGATAATTAACAATTTACTTTAATTAATTAAATTAAAATTAAAAATATATTTATATGATCATTAATTTAAGAAAAAATAAAATTCACATAAATTTATAAAATAACAAAATTGAATTCGTAATTATAATTCAAACCGATTAATTCATAAATATTTAGTTACAATCATCATTATTTTGTTCTTCATTATCATAAAACTGGTTACTCGGTGCTGGTTGAGTTGATGGTCCAGATTGCTGATAAGACGGGCTAGGTTACTGTAACGTCATCATTTGTCTATTCATCTGCTCTTGTCATGCTATCATCTGTTGCTTCCACTGACGCAGCTGCACATTCTCATTTCTCACCTCGGTCCGAGCAAAAAGCAGCTCCTCGTCTAAGTGGAATGCAACTGATTTTGCATCTCAACCACTTGGGTTTGCAAGGAATCCAACTCCTTGTTCATCTAGGTGACCCTCAATCTTATTTGTTCTAATTTCGACAACAACCCATATGAACCACTGGAGTTACTATCGGATCCAACCGAGTAAGACTGCCTACCTTGAGAGACGAAACCGTAGACACAACCCTTCTCGTTCCTACCAGAGACAACCTGATAAAAAATTTGACATTCGTCAACTGTAGGTGGAGAGGACGACTCGCTACCATCGGCTGATGCTGAAGATGCATCTGCACTTAATCTCTCGAACCCCTCATATATATATAAATTAAAACATTGACGTTGTCAATTAATAAAAAAAAATTATTAAATTATATTGTTAATTAAATTGTACAAAATAAAATTACCGTGATGGCCTTTGATCTATTATCAATCCACACTTCTTGTCCTTGATCATCCTTCCGAGTGTGGGTTCTCTTGAAAATTTCAAATTCATTGGGCTCGCGGTCTAATTCTTTTGCCTGCATGACAAATATATGAAGTAAATAAAAAATAATATAAAGCATTATATAAATTTATAAAATTTACATTGAAGTAGAAAAATTAATTATTACCATCCTTCTTCCGCTCTCTGTCAAAGGAATGGATTTGCCTGTGTGAACTGGCCCACCAATCTCAGAGGCACGATTCTTTTTGTTTTGTTCTACTCGCTTTTTGTATTTGTCTTCATCTCACTTGGTCTGCAATGCTCGGGGCACCATTAGATCTATTCACTTGCCCTTATTTGCACCTACTTTAATTTTGTTCAAATTATTTCTAAAACTTCTCTAATCAGATTTATTCCAAGTGATCCATATACAATCACTCTCATCGAGTTTCCACTTAAACTCCTTCTACAAGAAATTAAAAATGAATAAATATGTATAAAATTTTAAATTGAAACTTTCTATAATTAAGAATTGTAATTAGACTTACACTAAATCCGTCCAGCCACATCCGTCGTGTTAATTCAGGCATGTCATCCCAATGAAGCTAAGATTCAATGTACCGTTTCTTCAAAATCTTTGATTGTACACCTAGTGGGCCAACCTCAAGGAAAAAACTGTAAAATCAATATTTATCAAGTAAGAAATTGCATTTACGTGTATAACAATCACAAATAATTAATTAAAAATAATATATTTAAGATACTCACTGACCACAGTTCTGATTGCAGGATAACTCTACTTGGTGATCAGTTCGTTCGGTATTAACTAGCTCAGATAGAGTCGACTCAACATTCTTCCCAAGAAAAGATGTAGAAGGATGTGCATGTGGTGTTGGCATAAATGAGTATGGGTATGAATCTCCTAGGGGATGAAAAGTAGACCCAAGATAGGGGACAGAATGTGATGCAATCTCAGGTGGGTGGGACTGTAGTATAACCCATATGATATGGCATAGAGGGAAATGGTTGTTGGAGCTAAGGCATGGGAACGAAAGCATATGGGTGTGATGACTGAGGATATAAAGGAGTAGACGGAACAACATGTGTGGAGACAGAAAGAGAAGACCGTGAACCAGCACTATTAGGATCTAGGAAAAATGTATCCCTATAAGATCAACATCTTCCTCTACCCCTACCCCTACTTGGTTCTAGAGATGAATGTCCTGACATCTGTTTTTGAGAATTACATGAAACATAAAAATACGGTAAAACGTACAAGGTCACAGACATTCAAAAATACAAAAGATATTTTATCATAATATATATATTTTAATTCACATATATTCATAAATATTTCAATCTTCTTCTACAAATTCATCACTATCTATGTCATCAGATAATAATTCTTCTTCGTCGTCTTCTGATATAGATTTTTCCTCTGCATCATCATCTTTTTCTTGCTGAACAATATTTGAAACATCTATTTTCTCGACTATCTTATCTAAATCTTCTAAACTATCTCTAAGGTCATCATTTTGATCAATTTACAAGAGTTCTGGTATTTCATTCTCTTGGAAAGGTTCTTCCATGTTAGCCTCAAGAGTTGTTATTGTAGGTCGTGCCTTTGTTTTAATAACAATCATCCAATCACGTTTATCACGAAAGTGTAGGGATATGATGTGTAATACACTTGTTCAACTTATTGAGCAAAAATGAAAGAATCATATTTCTTATACTTTCTTGACGATCGAATATCGACAATACCATATTTTTTGTGAATTTTGATTCCCCAAGGACTTGGATCGTACCATTCACATTTGAACAAAACTACTCTTTTGATTGGTAGGCCTACATATTCCAATTCAATAATATCTAAAGTTTTTCTGTAATAATAGGTCTCTGAGGATCCAACCCCTGTCCCAGGCATGTAAATACCAAAATTTTTGGTAGATCTACTATTACTCCATTTGACGGTATGAAATTTATATCCGTTCATGAAATACATTGGCCAATATTGTACGTTTGGAGTCAGTCCCCATCCTATGTTCTGAATTAATAGATTTGTAACAACTTGAGTATTCGAATTAATCTGAGAAAATGTTTGAATCACTTAATGTATTTTTAAAATTCAATTAAAAAATAATCTAGTATGAAATAACATACTTGATGATAGAACCACTTAGGAAAATGTTCCTCGATTTGTTATTCTATTTATGCGTCTGTGATATTTGAAGATAGCTGACGCAATAAATTGGTGTACATGCTGAAAAATTTAAATAATATATCAATCAAGTAATATGAACCAAGTATGAAGTTATAAATATATTTATTTAAATTTTAATTTTTACTCGATATAAGGTTCGACCTCCGGAGTATTCAACAAGACATATAATTTGGCAGCTTCAAACTCTTTCTCATCCATTCACTTGATTCTCATTGCTCCTGCTACACAGCATGGATAATTGAACATGAAAATTTGTGGATATGAAGAATCTCCCCCATCGTCATTTTGAGGGACTCTCGTTCTTCTTGATAGAATATTTGGTGTAAAATAATATGAACCAAATGTGGACGTCTCCTAAATTAAATATGCCTCACATATAGATTCTTCTGCATGAGCTTTATTACGGACCTTCTTTTTTAAAGTATTGAGGAACCTAAATTATTCGAAGATCTTCTCAATATAGGAAATATTTTATTTTATTTAAAATTAAATGATTCAAATTATATACAACATACCTTTCAAAGGGATACATCCATCTATATTGTACTGCTCCCCCTATCTTTGCTTCGTATACTAAGTGCACTGGGAGATGCTCCATTGGGTTAAACCATCCTAGAGAAAATACACGCTCTAATTTGCATAAGATTATGGGTATATTTTGTTCCATAATATCTAGGTGTTCAATCCTCAATACTGTTGAGCAAATGTCTTTGAAAAACTGGCATAACTCAGTAACCGGATTCCAAATTCGATTTGATAATGCTACAAATGCTGTTGGAAGTAATCGCTCCATGAGAACATGACAATCATGACTTTTTAACCCAAATAATTTTGCGTTTCTCATATCAACGCGCTTACCCAATCTCGAAGTATATCTATCAAGGAAGCTTAAGTTCTTTTATCCACGTAAAAACACTTAACTTTTGTTCCTTTATGAACGTGTATTGAGCCTTAGGTTTCCAATACTTACCCCTGTCACGATCTACTAGTTCAAGTTCTTTCTGCCTGTAATATTCTTTAAGGTCCATTCTAGCCTTGGTATTATCTTTAGTTTTACCCTTCACATCCATTATTGTATTGAAAAGATTGTCAAAAATATTTCTCAATATGCATGACATCTAAGTTGTGTCCGATCATATTATCTTTCCAGTATAGAAATTCCTATAAAATGCTTCATTTTCTCCAATTGTACTCTACACCATACCCAAGCATCGCACAATCCTGTAGCTAGATGATAGATGGAAAGTTACAGACTTTCTAAAAACCGTTATCTCCAGTTAACCGTGGTGGTGGAGAGAATTATCAACTTTTTTTTTTTTTCTAAATGTACTTATATTTCTTCAAAAGACATGATCCATATGCAAGAATTGCCTGTGACAATAAAAAAATGACGTCTTCCCACCATATTCACTACAAAAAAATTGATTTTTTATGGCGATTTTTTCAAATAGCCCAAAAATATGATTTTTGCGGCGATTTTTTCAAAATTTTGCGGCGGTTTCAAAAAATTGCCACAAAATTCAGTAAAACATGTTTTTTTGCGGCGGTTCTTAAAAAATCATCGCTAAATTTAAAAAATAATTAAATAATAAAAAAATTAAATTCTTTTTCGCGGCGATTTTTGAACAATCGCCGCTAAATTAAAAAAAATAATAATTTAAAATTAAAATTAAATTAACATTTGCGGTAGTTTTCAAAAATCGCCGCAAAATTAAAAAAAAATAAATTTAGCGGCGGTTTTTAAAAAATCGTCGCTAAATTTAAAAAAAAATAATTTAAAATTAAATTTAAATTAACATTTGTGGCGGTTTTCAAAAACCACCACAAAATTCAAAAGAAAATAAATTTAGCAAATTTAAAAAAATTAAATAATTTAAAATTAAAACTAAATTAACATTTGCGACGGTTTTCAAAAACCGCCGCAAAATTCAAAAAAAATTAAATTTAGCGGCGATTTTTGAGAAACTGCCGCTAAATTTTAAAAAAAAATTAAATAATTTAAAATTTAAAATAAAATAAAATAATTCATTAAAAAATTAAATTTAGCGGCGATTTTCGAAAACTGTCGCTAAATTGAAGGAAAAATTAAAATTAAAATTAAATAAAAATCTGAAATATTAAAATTCATTATTTTCATTAAAAAATTAAATTTTTCTTAAGAAAATAATTAAAAATTAAATAAATATAAAATCTTAAAAATAAATATAAAATTGCATTTAAATTAATAGCAAAATTCATTAAAAATATAATTTTAAAAAATAAAAATAAATTTAAAAACATTTTAATATATAAAATTTTAATAATTTTTAAAAAATTTATAAAATCTTCTTTTTTATTTTTAATCAATTAATTAATTTAATTTAACTCAATTAATTTAGTTTTAATTTATTCTATTATTCTTTTAAAAATAATCAATTAATAAATATTTTTAATATATATTAAAAAATATAAAATATAATTCTGAAAATTAGTTGTTAGATTAGTATATAATATATATATATATGCATATAAGTTAAGGATTTCTTCGCAGATCAGGTGGTTCGCGGGCGCACATAAACGGTCTCGGGTTCGAAACTTGGGGAAAGTATGGTTGGATTTAATTTCTAGTATCACCACGTGGCGCGCGCACAAGCTGCCACGTGGCGCGCAGGGCGGGCTGGCTTCTGCGGGCCGTAAAAAAATTTAATTTTTTTTATTAATTTTAGCGACGGTTTTGAAATCGCCGCTAAAACAAAAATATTATTATTTTTTAAATTAAAAAAAATAAAAAAAAAATTAATTTTAGCGGCGGTTTTGAAACCGCCGCTAAATATTACAGAAACCACCGCTAAATGACATATTTAGCGGCAGTTTTTAAAACCGCCGCAAAATTTAAAATTAGCGGCGGTTATTCCAGCGATTACTAAAAACTGCCGCTAAATGCTCCGCGACGGCTGACTTAGCTAAAATACTTAACGACAGTTAAAAATCGCCGCTAAATACAAAAAAAAATCGCCTTAAATGCTGATTTTTTTGTAGTGATTTGAGATTGAAAGCTTTAATTTCCTTCATACAATATGGACATGCTAATCTACCCGATGTCATCCAACTAGATAACATTCCATATACAGAAAAATCATTAACGATCCATAATAAAGTAGCCTTCATGAAAAAATTATTCTTTGTTGCTATATCATAAGTCAGAATACTTTCATACTACAATAATTTAAGTTTATCAATTAGAGACTGTAAGAACACATCTATCTTGTTTTTCGGGTTTGATGGATCTGGAATAATAGCAGTAAAAAAAAGAAACTTTCTTTTCAAACACTGTAACGGCCCGCCTCCCGGAGCCCCTACCGCAGATAGAGGATCCGTGAGAGGGTCATTATTAAAATGATATCGAACAATGACACAACTACAACACACCCACAATAACATAACCCTTATTTAAATCATAATCTCTTTTTATTATAACATCTCATAAACATCTTTACAAACCTTTCATCACTTGGGCCCACTTGGGCTTACATAATATGCCTCCATCTCACAAACATAAAGCATTACTTTCACCCAGACACACGACACCCAGGATCTAGGTTTGGGAGAGCTCTGCACTTGCTACCATGACATGTCAATCTGAACCCAACCTCGATGAACGTACCTGGAATGATGTTAAAAACAACGTGAGTCGCGAGACTCAGCAAGCTCTAGAAAAGAAAGGTTACGGGTTTAGGATAGGACTCTTCCCATGCCACCCCATGCAATTCATGTCAATGAAATCACGCCATGTCATGATCCACATGTACCTTACTTCTACATGCATAACATAAAGTTAACTGCACATAAGGAACCAGGGGCCCACATAAGTCAAACATTGGCACCCGGGTCCCACATACAAACCTGTTGTAGCCTAACATAGGCTACCATATCATCATTCTCTTAGACCAGCCTTTTCCTGACATGGTCGGCTTTTCCTGACATTCAACTTTTGTCTTTTCCTGATACTTGTTACATACTTTTCCTGATTCCCATCATATTCTCATGTGTTCATCATGTCATACATCACATAATCATATACTTCCGCGATCTTGGTCTTCCCTCGGGCCAACCCCGAGCTAAAATCTAAGCCGAGCCGAAGCTCACATGAGTCGGTACTCCCGACACCTGGCACGGTACTCCCGTCCAGAATAACAGTAACATTAGAACCATGCAATGCAACACATAAGAAATGCAAGGGCTTCTGTAGCATAAACGTGATGACAAGGCCCCCATAAACCAAACATCAGGCCCTGCTACGCCCACACATAAGAATTCACACATGCGACATGCTCTAAATGCATATGCTCATCTAGGGTACCCAAATTGGCTCTTGGACCAACCGGGTCATGCAAATGCTCATACATCCCATCACACACAAAGCATGTCCCCACGTGAATGCAACCCAGCCCTTTGTAGCACACACATCATGAAATGCACAAACCAAGGCGGGAATCTGGAGTACCAGCTCTTCTGGCCGTCTAGCGCTTATCGTAACAACCGATGACTGGCGCCCATACATCCAGCCATCAACTGCCACGACCCACGATCAACAGTCAGTGGCTTTGTACCCATACCCTTAGACACACTTACTGACATTATTAACTTTATATCTTCCCAGCTTAACTTTACATAACATTTCTCCATAACTCATAACCCTTCATGTACATAACCACATAACATCGTAATACCATTCTTATTACTTTTCATTCACATAAAGTCATCTCAACATACATAATAAACTCTTTAACACATTTTCTTAATTCTAACCATAACCAATTTCTCTAAGAACCTAACCCCAACGGGTTCGGCATCATTCCCAAGGAAAGCGGAGCGATACGAAGCTCCGTGACGGTTGAAATAAAAGACGCCATGACATCCTTACTGAACGTATCCCATTAACAATAAACTCATTAATAAAATAAAAGTCGTAAAATGGTTACTACGCAGATTATTATTATTTGTGCGTAGAACCGAGTCATGGTGAGGGAGGGTTTAGAGTACAAGAAACCTCAAGGACTTTCAAGGGAAATAAATAACGCGAAGAGGGGGTTAGGAGCTTGCCTGAAAATGGTTGATTTCAGCCTCTCTTGTGCTCCCGATGCGAATTAAAACGTTTCCTATCAAATAATACAACCGCGACTTAAATCGGTTAATTCTAACGCGTAAACTGTATAATCTAACCGTATAAAATCTATGATTTAAACATATAACACTTATATAAATTTTACCCACTTACCGAAATACTTTAAATACCGAATAACCTCGAAGACTCCTTAATTTTATCACTTCACTTCCATTTCGTAGCTACCGTGCGCTTCCCCAATTCTTTTCTCCTTCTTTTCCCTTTGCTGCTCGCGGTCTCCCTCTTCTCCAAGCTCTGCTCGCGAACTCCCTCTTTTCCAAGTTTTCTTTAGCAAATTTGTATCCCTATTTATACTCCTCAGAACACCTTCGCCACTAAGTTTTTCCCCAACCCCAATGGCCATCATTTAAACTATCAAATCTCATTTAATTCTCTCACAGCCTCTTGACTTTTGAACCAATTTCAGCCGCATTTAAGCCATTTTGATTGACCATTTTCCATGAAAATAAGGAAAACACAAATTGGGAAAAGAATTAAAGGCAGCACATGTTGCCAGCGCGCCACACGCCCCACACACACACACTATATTACATGTATACATATATATATATATAATGTTATCTCAAACATTCCATACTTATATATATTATGTAATATAATATATTAACTTAAGATTATATTTTACTTCACATATAATTGCGTGCGTTTCCTTCCAAATTATTTCCATTCCTTTATTTAATTATTTTATTATTTTATATTATATGCAAATATATTAATTACTATAATATTTTATTTATCTTAATCACTTAATAATCTAAATCCTAAAATTCTACAAACTTCCGAACACTTCCCCATTTAAGAATACAATAAATTTAACATCCTCATTTAAATTTCTTTAACTCACAAGTATTCCATAAGTCACCAATCACTCTAAAACGTCGAAATTAGTACTTATTATTTACCTCTAAAATTTCGGATGCTACAAACACATTCCAGAAGACAAATTATATAGCGTCACAATGACCGGCCAACAAGAATACGGGTGACCGAATTTACCATACGGAGTGAATTCATCTGCACAAAGACCAAACCTCACATTTTTAGGATCGACGGAGAAATTAGGATATTTCTGATCAAAATGTTTCCATACTTCCCCGTCAGAAGGGTGAAACAATACACCAGGCTCCCTCCGACTTTCATGATGCCATCTCATGCTCGAAGCTGTAACCGTAGAAATATATATTCTTTGCAGTCTTGGTATGAGAGGCAAATACCATATTTTTTTATAAGAAATTTGTTTAAATTTTCCTTTCCCACTTTTTATAGGTTTAAAACGAGAATGGTCGCAAAACGTACAACTAATATCAGATTCATCATCCTTATAATACAACATACACTCATTTGAACAACAATCAATCTTCTGATAACCGAGACCAAGCTGCGAAACCAACTTCTTGGTATGATAAAAATCAGTTGGCACATGATTACCAGTTGGCATTGTTTAATGCATAAACTGCATGATTTCATTATACCCATATCTGGGAATGTTGAATCAGACTTTATACTTAACATCCTAACTGCAGCATAAAGTTCACTCTCTACTTCACAATTTGGATACAATGGAGTTTGTGCAGTAGACAACATGTCATAAAATGCTTGTACATTTTCATTCGGTATTTTATCTACATTGTAAGTCTGATAACTTCCACTACCAGTATTTTGCATTATATATGGTGCATTTGATAGCCCAACCGCATCCATTACCATCTATTCATAAGAATTAAACTGATCTCTAAAATTGTCTTCTCTATAATATTCATTTTCAACAATCGAATGAGGCACAACAGGTACTTCTTCACCATGATGCAGCCAATAATAATAACACTTCATGAATCCATGTTTGCAAATATCTTTTTTCACCTCATTTATTGATTTAAAGCTTAGACACTCACATTTCATACAATGACACTTTAACTTTCTTTCTAATTTTATGAAACTTTTTTGGGTAGACGCAAATTGAATAAACTCATTGACAACCTCATAAAATTCTCTAGTAATCCTGCCTCTTCTTGGGTTACACCTATTATTAATTCACTAACGATGCGACAGAAATTTCATATTAAATTCAATAATATGTATGACGAAAAAAATTATCTTGAAAATTCACGAAATCATCTTTTAGTACTACAAATCAATGTAATTTTTTATTGCACTTTCAGACATACACTACTTTAAATTTTTTACCAAGTAACAAAAGTTTTAACCAAATAATAATATTATTTTTGTAGTTATAATTTTTAAATTGTATTAAATAAATAACTAACCCAACAACAATATTATCAACCCTGTTATATTTAAGCATATTATTTATCGTTAAGCTAATCATTTTTACAACTAAACTAGATCACAAATTTTTATTTACTTCAATTATTTATTATTATATAATTTTGTTAAGATTTGTTTTCATTAAACCTACAGTTAAACCTACTTAAATCTTAAACCCAACCCATTCTTTATTAAAAAATAAGAAAAAATATATTTAATATTTTTAATTGTTAATATATAATTAATAAAATTAAAAAATTAAGTTCTTTTAATTTCTAATAAGAGATTTAACAAAAAAAATAAGTTAAAAAATTAAAAATTATTCTTAAAAAAAATAATATAGAAGTTTTTATTTTGTGAATATTTATTTTAATTAAATTTAAAGTCAAAATATCTAATTTAATAGTCAAAAATATTGATTTGGCCTTACAAAAATTATTTAAAAACCATATTAGTAATATTAATAACATATTAATTTAAAACCCCCATAGTGATTATTATTAATTCAATTTTAATTATATATTATTATCTAATTTTATTAACATTTATTTTAATTAAATTTCAAATAAAAAAATCTCATTTGTGCAAAATAATTTTATTTTTACCTACAAAAATTATTTAACAACCATATTATTAATATTGAACCCCACCCATTCATTATTAAAAAATTACAAAACAAATATTTAATATTTTTAATTTTTAATATATAATTAATAAAATTAAAATACTAAGTTCTTTTAATTTCTAATAAGAGATTTAATAAAAAATTAAGTTAAAAAATTATTAATTATTCTTAAGAACAAAATTAATAGAGAAGTTTTTATGTTGTGAATATTTATTTTAATTAAATTTAAAGTCCAAATATCTAATTTAACAGTCAAAAATGTTGATTTGAACCTACAAAAATTATTTAACAACCATATTAGTAATATTAATAATGTATTAATTTAAAACCCCCCTTGTGATTATTATTAATTTAATTTTAATTATATACCTTAAACAAATTTGATTAAAATTTATTTTAATTAAATTTCAAATCAAAAAATCCCATTCGTGCAAAACACTCCCCATCCCACCACCCACTGTGAACTCCCCCCCCCCCCGCCATTTATTATTTAATTTTATTTTTTAATTAAAATTAAAATTTAAACCCCGCCACCCGCCCACTGTAATTTTTTAACTAAAATTAAAATTAAATTTTAAATTTAACCTCCCGCCCACTGTAACTTTTTTAATTAAAATTAAAATTAAATTTAAACCCCCCTCCCGCCCAATGTAACCGAGTGCGATTTTGTTCACCCCCTTTAACGGGGTGAATGTAACCCCTGTTAGTGGGGGTTAAAAAAAAATCTCTTTTTGAAAAAATTATATTTTATCTTTATGTTGGAAATTATAAAAATTAACCATGTTTAAAAAAAAAAATTATTTTTAAAACTTAACTGAAAATGTGATAGGATCAAAATTGGATGGATTACAACTTATAAAAAAATAACAGCCTTATAAAAATAATTGACAGGGTTAAAACTGAGTCAAAACTAGAAAGTGGCTGTTTTTAGCAATTAATTTGTTTAAATGGCTGAAAACGAACTTTTTCAAAAAAGTGGCTAAAAATAATTTTTTTTTTTTTTGAAACATGGTTAGTTTTTGTAATTTCCAACGTAAGAATAAAATATTATTTTTTCAAAAATGGGTTATTTTTGTAACCCCCACTGACGGGGTTACATTCACCCCTGTTAAATGGGTGAACAAAATTGCACTCGCTGTAACCCCCTCCCCACCCAACCAATGTAATTTTTAATTAAAATTAAAATTAAATTTAAACCCCCACCAACTTGTAACTTTTTTAATTAAAATTAAAATTAAATTTAAACCCCCACCACCTGCCCACTATAACCATTTGCGACGGAAGGTGCCTGTCGCTAAAACTTGGCATTTAGTGATGGACACATGCCCGTCACTGATTTTAGCGACGGCCATTTTTCGTCGTTGATTTTTTTTATGATTTAAATTTAATAATATTTCTAATATTTTAAAATAAATATATATTTTTTAACTACTTAAAAATATAATTGATTTATATACATTTAATTTTACAATCAAGAGAGAAGAAAAATTTAATAAAAATAAATTATTAAAAGTATTTAAAGAACAACGAGTCAAAATAAGTAAAATATTTTTTAACAATTTATAAATTTATTATTAATTCTAGAAGAAGAGATAAAAATTATTTTTTATTTATTAAATGATTAATTATGTTTATGTTATAAATAATAATAATTTTATAAAATACTTTACTAATTAATTTATAATTTTAAATTACATATATTTTGTAAACTAAAACAGATAAGTCTTTGAAAATAAAGTAAAATCAACAATTATCTACCACAGATAGTCACCCATCGTAGATGGAGAATTAGTGTCAGGTGACTGTTTGTCACTGAATAATTGTTTTTAAAATTAATATATATTTTTTATCAAATAAAATTAATATAATTCTTGTATAGATATTTGATTTTACGACTTCACATTAATTAACAAAATAAGTAAAATAGATAAAGGAATAAGGAAAAAAAATAATAGAAATAAAATGTAACAGCCTGCCTTCTCAGGCGTGTTATGTCTTAGGAAATTTAGTCTATATATATATATATATATTTTTTTTTTACATTATCCCGAAATTTCCTAAGACCGTATCTAGTGCTAGACATTTTATATATATATATATATAAAATGTAACAGCCTGTCTTCTCGGGCGTGTTATGTCTTAAGAAATTTAGTCTATATATATATATATATATATTTTACATTATCCCGAAATTTCCTAAGACCGTATCTAGTGCTAGACTAAATATCTACACTAGAAAATAAGTACAAGCGAAAGCTGAATCGAACCTGCTCATGGCAATGCGTATAATAATAACTGGACATGGCATTTATTACAAAGTTAATACATAAGCATCTGACGATCATGTACACAATTCTTACAACTATCTATATTACAATATATCATGGCACATTTACTTGTATCTTGACGCCTCGCGTCACTACCCATCACCAATCTGGAATCATCTCTAAAAGTCCCGACTGGAACGTTGAATGTTCCAGGGGCTAACCCGAGTTAGATGTTAAACCATCTAAGTAAGGGTACATAATGTTATGTCATGTGTGTATGCAATGTCTTACCTCGTAGGTGTCAACTGCACCTTCAGGCTACCTACCATTTTAGCGGCCACCTTTATTGAAGCCGGGGTGTATGGGTGCACCTTTGATAAGGCAGCGATGTCAGTTCGTACTCCCTACGGCCTCATATGCGGGTGATCAATGACATCACGTGTATTTATGCATTTCATAATCATGACATGGATGCAGTCTACGTGTTGGTTACATATCATAATATGTCAATATGATGTAAGCATTCTCGAAAGTAAACATTTATAACCGTACTAGATTCAAAACAGTACACTTACAGTTAAGTTGCATTGAAAGACGTGCCGGTCTCGAAAATTGTGCCGAGCGGCCATTTCTTAATTTTCTTGCCCTCAAGAGTTCCTAAAAAAATCAATTTATTTTTTTAGAATATCAGTTCACTATTTTCCATAATTTCTATGTATATATATTTTTAAGCCTTATTTCTCCACAAATTTCATAAAAATTATCTAGACTTCCATAAAGCCTAATTTCTCTTCACTATAATTCCTTAACTAATATTTCTAAGTTTCTGGAATTTTCTTGAAATTTTTCAACCTAAATTCCTATTTTCCTTATTTCCATAATAATCAAATTCCTTAAATAAATAACTATAATTATCTATAATTTCATATTATTCAATTTACCTTCACTAATATTTCTTAATTAATACTTCTATCATTCTGAAATTTTTCTTGGAATTTTCCAAATTAAAATCCTATTTTTTCTTTATTTCCATAATAATCAAATTCCTTAAATAAATAACTATAATTATCTAGAATTTCATATTATTCAATTTCCCTTCACTAATATTTCTTAATTAATACTTCTATCATTATGAAATTTTTCTTGGAATTTTTCAAATTAAAATCCTATTTTTCTTTATTTCCATATTAGAAAAATCACTTAAATAATTAATAAAACTAGCATTTTCCAGAAATTTTTTTCATAAAATAAGTCGTAAACAACATTCCAGATTTAAATAAGATTTTTGCAAAATTTTATTTCTTTTATTTTTATTTTTCTTTTATTTCTTTTCTTTTTTTTTATTTTCTTGCGGGAGCATGGAAGGCACATGCCTTCTTCCCACTCGCGGGCGTGTGCAACCACGCACCCGATTGCAGTTGTCTTCTCCAGCGGCCATTTCGCCGACGGCAACACCTCGGCTGCTCCAAGCATGAAAAAATCACCCCCAATCCCTCATACCCTGAACCCGATTTCAACTTCAAAAATTAAAAAAAAAAACAACAAATACCTCAAATCGTCAGTCGAAGCTTCGGCTCTGGCGAGTTACGCGTTTTCCAGCGAAGCTTCAATTCGCCTCTTCCTCTGCTCCGTTGGTCACCAAATTTGACAGAAATGTTGCCCACGAAACGATGATCAAAACCCTACTCCCAAAACCTCTCAACACTACCCCAATCGATTGCTTTAAGAATAAAACTTTTGGATGAAATGGGGCTGTCCAAGTGCGGCTATTTATAGCCGAAAACCCTACCGCAAGTGCTCCATCGAGACTCCTACGTGGCCGGGAAGCCACTCCGCCGGTCACCTCGGCCATTAATGCCCTCCTCTCCTTGACGACCGCTTGCAGGCGCGGCCATGCTCTGGCCGCGCGTTGCTCTGCAAAAATCCAGATTTCTGTTTTTTTTTTTTTCATATATACCATATATACATATATACATACATACTAAATTATTTGCATACATGTATAGCTATATATGTACATACATACATATATACTAAATTGTATGCACAACAAGCTATATACATATATACTTAAAATTATATATATATATACATACAAAAATCCCATTTAACCACTAAATAAAATAATTATTTATCTTAAAATTCTATAATTTCTTTTGGGTGACATACTTACATTATTTTTGGTATTGTCTTATCTTAATTAAGCCAAATTACATATCATATAAACATAATTTAATTAAACCAAATATACTATTTATTTATAATGACTTAGGGTATTACATTCTCCCCTCCTTACAAAAATTTCGTCCTTAAAATTTGATTATTCACTCATTCTAACTATGGGGGCTTCGAACAAGTATGGATAATTGAGCCTCATGTCTTCCTCTCGCTCCCAAGTTATCTCTTCACTCACCGGATTTCTCCACAAAACTTGCACCAGGGAAATTGACTTATTCCTTAGAACTTGATATCTACGATCCAAAATGTTTACCGGTTTCTCAACGTACGAAAGATTTTCTTGAATCTCTATAGCCTCAGATGGCATTACCTGGGAGAGATATGGCTCGTGCTTATGAAGTTGCGATACATGAAACACGTCATAGAGGTTTGACAGGGCCACAGGTAGAGCAAGTCGATAAGCGACTGGTCCAATTTTTTCCACTATATCGTATGGACCTATATACCGGGGGTTTAACTTGCCCTTTTTCTTGTTGCTTCTAGTCACCATTCTCAGTGGAGATATCTTTAGGTATACTTTTGTCGCCCAGTTGGAACTGCAATTTTCTTCTTCTTGTATTTGCGTAGGATTTCTGGCAATTCTGAGCTTCCTTAATTCTCTCTTGAATGATTTTTATCTTTTCTGTCGTTTTTTGAACTATCTCGGATCCCAAAATTTGACGTTCACCTACCTCAGTCCAGCATATCGGGTATTTACATTTTCGTCCGTACAGGGCTTCATAGGGAGCCATCCCAATGCTGTTGTGGTAGCTGTTATTGTAAGCGAATTCTACTAATAGCAAATGCTCCTCCCAGCTACCTGGAAAATCAATAGCACAAGCTCGCAGCATGTCTTCTAGGGTTTGAATAGTTCTTTTCTGATTGGCTGTAAGAACCCCCGCCCGGATATCCCAACCGCCCGGTCAATCCGAACGAGAGCGCCTACATAAGAGAAGAGAAACAAACATAAGACAAAAATACCCTGGCATGCATACATACGAAAAATACAACAGCAGAAACAAAACAATTTACATGCACGCCCATAAGAACCCTGCTGGAACAGCAGTCAAGGAGTATATAAAAATATACAGACACCTGTGCCAACGATAAAAGATACAAAGAACAATCGGGCATAGTCAAAAATGAGAGTCAGAACTCCTAACAAAACATCAGAGAAAGCGGGGGCAGCTAACTGTACACCCTACCGACACGGCTGACTGCTAGGTGGCGCGGTCCTCACCCTCGATTTTAGCTTTACTTTTACCTGGAATGATGGAAAGTAAGTTGAGTCGCAAGACTCAGCAAGTTTATATGATAAGGAAGGCTGTAAACGAAATAGAAGAGGAGATCACCCTCAAATATAAACCCATATGTACACACAAGCCATGTAACGCAACAACGCAACAGTGCACCATAATAAAACACATACCGGTCCTTGGGGCCCACATAAAACACCTGGCACCCAAGTCCCATACCAACCTACCGCTGCCCTGGACGGTAATAAATACCTCCAGCAAACCTGTGCGCATTATTCGGGGCGGTACTCTCGACAGCCGAGCCATAGGCTCCCTCGGAACAGTACTCCCGTCTGAGAACTAATAACTACCAGTAACCATGCAACGCATATAAAATGCAAGGCATAATGAGCATCAACGTGATACAAGGCGCCCATACATCCAGGCATCAGGCCATGCTCCGCCCACGTAGTAAATCACACGCGATGCATATGCCCGTGCTGGATGCAACCTGACCAATCTAAAATGTCCGTGATCAAGCATAACCAAATCATGATGATCCCATCATGCAGCCCGTACCCATGTGCATACCAAACCATGCACCAAAAATTAAATAATCAGGCATGCTATAATCACATAATGGTAGAGTAGGTCCGCAGTGCCTGACACCGGTTCGCGGTCAGTGACCAGGAGAGACCAGCTGATAGCCTAAAATAGACCGTACAACAGTCACACCGTCACCGTACAGCTAACCCTTGCCCCCACTGCCCAACCACTCTAGCCAATAAATAATCGAAAATCTAATAATAATACCCGACAGCTAAGAACCTAGCCCCGGGTGAGTACGATTTCATTCCCATAGGCTTGGGGGTGATACAAACCCTCGTAGGCAACCAACGATCAATACCCTCGAAACCAGGTTAATAAATTAAATTATTAAACACACCGTTTAAATTCCATAATTTATTAACAGCCAAATCCAATGAAGGGAGGTCAAATAAATTGACATCGAAAGAATCGACAATGCGGGTATAAAGAACTTGCCTTTTCGAAGATAGCCTTAGGCTCAATTTGACCAAACACGGTCAAAGTTATACAAACTGCAATATTCCAATTAATGACAAAATTAATAAAATTAGGCCCCAAATAAAATTTCAACCGCAAAGATTATTAATTACTAAATTAATTACATACCTGAATAATTAAATCAGGGATTAAACGGAGTTTAATCTGATTTTTGAAGCCCCAAAATTCTTAGATTTCTCCCGCGAACGCATTGCTATTTCTGTAAAAAAATTTACTGCTCGCAGCACCAAAATCACGCCCGAAATCGGGCAAAATTCGGCCTTAAATTGGCCAAAATGAGTGGCCAGCACACGGCCACGTGGCAGCACTGGGGCGGCCACCGCCTTCACCCCGAAACGACGTCGTTTTGGGGTGCTTAGCTGATTAAAAATCAGCCCTCGCGCACAGCTGCCCCCCCCCCCCGCGTTTCGATCCCGCGATCGCCTGCCTCGCACGCGCGCCCGCGACCACCCGCGCCTCATTCAACCTATATATGTTTTAACTTATATTTATTATAACTTTTTCCCTCTTCCGCGATTCATGCCAGCACCCCTAAACTTTCATTATATACACAAACGTCCCCTATAATAATTATAGAAATGCCCGAACTTTCTAAAAATCACACAAATTAATTTATTTTAATTTTTTTAAAATCCTAGAAATTCCTAAAATAACAAAATTAATTATCCTAACTTCTTATTTCCATAAAATCATATAATTAAATTTTTATTTAATCCCAACAACTTATTTTAATAATTCTTTTAAATCCAATTACCCCAAAATTAATTTAATTTACCATATACCAGCGTTACATTGGCCATCAGTCTGGGGATGATAGGCTGTACTTAGCCTAAGCTGAGTACCTAAATTCTCTTGCAGACTTCCCCAAAACCTAGAAGTGAACCTTGGGTTGCGGTCCGACACTATACTTACAGGCACTCCATGTAACCTTACAATCTCGTTTACATACTGTTAAGCTAATTTGCTGATCGGTTGGCTTACTTTCATGGCCAAGAAATGAGCAGATTTAGATAGTCTATCAACTATCACCCAGATAGCATCATTTCCTTTAGGATTTCTTGGCAATCCAGTTACGAAATCCATCGTAATGTGTTCCCATTTCCACTCCGGGATTTCTAACGGTTGCAAGCTTCCACCTGGCTTCTGATGCTCGATCTTGATTCTCTGACACGTGTCGCATTGACTTACGTATCTTGCCACGCTTTTCTTCATTCCTGGCCACCAATACACAGCCCTCAAGTCTTGGTACATCTTGGTGGCGCCAGGGTGTATCGAATATCTAGATCGGTGAGCTTCTCCCAAAATTGCTTACCGTAACTCCCTCACACGAGGTACATATATTCTACCTTGAAAACGAATGATGTTTTCTCTTACCTCAAATTCTGGTTTCTTTGCTTGCCCAAGTTCGTCAACCCACATTTTTATTCGACAGTCTTCTGAGTAGGCTTGTCGTATCTGATCCATTAATTTCGGTTGCAGCATGAGACTAGCTGCGTAGGCAGAGTTTCCTCGGGAAATTACTCCTACCGTCATCAGGCTAAAAGCTTCAACTAGCTTCCACTCTGCCACCATCATTCCGGCCATACAGGTGGTTTCTTTCCTACTTAGGGCATCTGCTACAACATTAGCTCTACCGGGATGGTATTGAATAGTGCAGTTGTAATCTTCTAACAACTCCATCCATCTCCGTTGCCTCATGTTTAATTCTTTTTGCGAGAAAACGTATTGTAGACTCTTGTGATCTGTAAAAATTTTGAACTTCTCGCCATACAAATAATGCCTCCAAATCTTTAGGGCAAACACCACTGCAACCAACTCCAAATCGTGAGTCGGGTAGTTCCGTTCGTGGTTCTTGAGCTGTCGAGATCCATAGGCAATGACCCTACCGTGCTGCATCAGTACACACCCTAAATCATTTCTCGAGGCGTCAGTGTAAACCATGAATCTTCTTGATCCATTTGGCATAGCTAGTACTGGAGCGGTTGTCAGTTTATCCTTAAATGTCTGAAAACTTTCTTTGCACCGCTTATTCCAGTCGAACTTCACCCCCTTCCGAGTTAACTTGGTGAGGGGCGTTGCAATCTTGGAAAACCCTTCCACGAACTTCCTATAGTAGCCGGCTAATCCCAATAAGTTCTTGATTTCAGTAACCGACCAAGGTTGCTTCCAATTCGTCATAGCTACTATCTTGGTCGGGTCGACCGATATTCCTTTGGCCGATATAACATGCCCTAAAAATGCCACCTGGTACAACCAAAATTCGCATTTCAAAAATTTGGCATACAGCTTATGTTCCTACAACGTTTGTAAGACTACTCTCAAGTGCGTCTCGTGCTCTTCCTCTGAGGGAGAGTATATCAGTATGTCGTCTATAAACATGATCACAAACTTGTTCAAGAATGGCCTGAAGACTCGATTCATAGTATCCATAAAAGCTGTTGGGGCGTTGGTCAGTCCGAACGACATTACCAGAAATTCGTAGTGCCCGTATCGAGAACGAAAAGCTGTCTTGGGTACATCTTCTGCCTTGATCCTTAGTTGGTAGTACCCTAATCTCAAGTCGATTTTTGAGAAGACCTTGGCTCCTTGTAACTGGTCAAATAACTCCTCAATTCTAGGGAGTGGATACTTATTCTTGACTGTTATTTTGTTTAACTGTCGATAGTCGATACACATTCTTAGGCTCCCATCATTTTTCTTAACAAAGAGTACTGGTGCTCCCCATGGTGACATACTTGACTTGATGAATCCCTTATCCAGTAACTCTTGTAATTGGGTCTTTAGTTCTCTTAATTCTGCGGGGGCCATTTTATAAAAGGGTATTGAAACCGGACCTGCCCCTGGCACGATTTCTATGGCAAACTCGATCTCTCGCTGGGGTGGCAAACCAGGCAATTCGTTGAGAAACACATCTCCGAACTCTCTAATGATTCGCACCTCCTCGATCTTTAACGGCTCCTTGCCTTTCTCTTGGACACAAGATAAGTATCCTCGTGCTCCTTGACATAATAGTTTCTCAGCCTTTAGAGCCGAGATCCGTTTCCGATCACTTGCCCTCTTTTGCCCTTGAAACTTGACATTCAAGTCTCTGCTCCTGAGACAAACTGTTTTAGCTTTACAGTCCAATGTCGTGTTGTACTTGGTTAGGAAGTCCATTCCTAGGATTATGTCAAAATATTGAAATTCCAGAAGGATTAGATCCACCAGGAACTCGACTTCTCCTATCTGAATCTTCCTATTTTTGTATCCCGATGAAGTTTCTAGAGACTTCCCCATTGGGGTTGCGACAATCATATGACAATTCAAGTTTTCTGGTTTTTCTCCTAGTACTTCAGCGAATGCATGTGAAATGAATGAGTGACTTGTGCCTAAATCTATTAAAACATGCATGGGAATACCAGATAATAACATGGTACCTCTAATTATGGCTGGGTCTTCTTCCGTGTCTTGTCGTGTCAGATGAAACACTCTTCCGTGCTGTACTCTAGCATTCCCGGTTGTCCCTTGAGGTTGACTCATCAGCCGTGGTTTGGGACAGTCCTTTGCAAAATGACCAGTCTGCTGGCAGTTGAAACAAGTGATCCCTCTCTTTGGGCAGTTCTGGTTGAGATGTCCCATTTCTCTACAGTTGTAAAAACCTTTTGTTCCAAATCGGCATGGCTTCCCATGGTGTTGCTTCTGGCATCTTTGGCACGGAGTGCTAGGCTTGAACTTCGGCCTTTGGAGTTCCAGCTTCTTGCTTGCTTTATGACTGCTCCCTTGCTGACTTTCTCCTTGAATAGCTTCGATCCGGCTTAGGTTAGCCTCAGTGGTAAAGGCTTGCAACACCATTTCTAAATAGGACTGAGTATTTATACTACTCAACGCCCTTTGAAACTTTAGATTCAGCCCTCCCAAAAACTTCTGGGCTTTGATTCTTTCGTCCTCTTCGTAAATAGGCATGTACCTGATTAATCGGCTGAAAGCGTCCTCGTATCGGGCGACAGACATGTCCCCGATTTGCTTTAGCTCCATGAATTCTCTCTCTTTCTTCATTCTTAAATTCAAGGGAAAGTACTTCTCATTGAAGAGTTCCTTGAATCGCTCCCAAGTGATGTAGGGCGCCCTGGCCCGAGGGGTCATTGCCCTCTTGACTCCCTTCCACCACCTATTTGCTTTATCTTGTAGCATGAATGTGGCACAATTGACCTTCTCTTCTTCTTTAGTGTAGGTGGTCCAGTAGCTTCTCTGTTTGCTCGATCCAAAATTCCCCTTCGCTGGGTCTGCGCCAAGCTTCCCTTGAAAGACGGGAGGGTTCTGTCGACGATAAAAATCGAGCATGTTGACCGTATGGCTGTCTCAGGAGTGAGTTTCTTGTATGAATCCCACCATACTCCCTAGAATTCGCTCCATTTGATCCAATCGACTACTCTCGGCCTCCTGGCTGGAGTTGCCTTCCAGATGCTCACTTGTGTTTCCTTGCTGGTTGGGCGTTCTAGGCCCTACTGCTAATCTCCTTTGGGTATTCACCATTTGAAAAGAAAATAACATTCAGGGTTATATAACAGGGTCTTGCCATCCGATAAAGTAGATCCTTCATTAATTCTATAGATATTACACATTCGGTTGCAAAACGTCAGAGGTATTACATAAGTCACTTAGATCTTAAACAATATACAAGTCATGTAGATAGTTAGAATATTTCCCGTTAAATCTACTTCGGTCTTGATGACCTCCAAATCCAACCGTCCTTCTCATCTTCAGATTCGTATGGGGGTGCCTCGGGATCGTTCATCATCACTTCTGTCTCTTCCTCGTCTTCAAAATCGGTGTCCTCGAACTCGAAATGGTCATTTTCGGCCCAGAATATGGGTATGTCATCTTCTTCTCCTGCTTTAATTAGATCTGCCATCTCTTCTGCTTCTCCTGGCTTGATTGGGTTTTCCATACCTTCTTCTTCTTCCTCTTCGAGCGGGTCCTCCATCTCTTCGTCGGGCTCATCTGCTAGTACCGACTCGTATAACTCTACCAAAAGCTCACGAATCCGTGCGCAATAAAGTTGAAATTCAGGAAACTGCTCCCCCTGCCGCACCCAATCTGCGAAATCTTGCAGGTCTCCCTCCAAAACGCCGACCATCATGTTAATCTGAAGCTGAACCAGGTCAGGCCAAAATCGATAACTTGGAGATACATCATCAAGGATTTCTTCCATCTGGACTAAGTGCTCCATGATACCCTCGTTTGGCTGTGGGACCCGGTTCTCCAGACGGTGTGCCCAATGGTCAACTAAGATCTGCTCTGAAAAATTTCCAGCCATCCTTTCACCACAATTTCCATTAGTACCCCTAACTGTCCTCCTGTTGGTACTCTCATCCTGCTAGGCTTAATCTAAGTTTTCCTTCCTAGATATTCTACTTGGTTTGGACTCTGATACCAACTGTAACAGCTCGCCTTCTCAGGCGTGTTATGCCTTAGGAAATTTGGTCTATATTTTTTTTTTTTACATTATCCCGAAATTCCTTAAGACCGTATCTAGTGCTAGACGAGATATCTACACTAGAAAATAAGTACAAGCGGAAGCTGAATCGAACCTGCTCATGGCAATGCGTATTATAATAACTGGACATGGCATTTATTACAAAGTTAATACATAAGCATCTGGCGATAATGTACACAATTCTTATAACTATCCATATTACAACATATCATGGCACATTTACTCGTATCTTGACACCTCGCGTCACTAACCCATCACCAATCTCGGAATCATCTCTGCAAGTCCTGACTGGAACGTTGAATGTTCCAAGGGTCAACCCGAGTTAGATGATAAACCATCTAAGCAAGGGTACATAATGCCATGTCATATGTGTATGCAATGTCTTACCTCGTAGGTGCTAACTGCACCCTCAGGCTACCTACCATTTTAGCGGCCACCTCTATCGAAGCCGGGGTGTATGGGTGCACCCTTGGTAAGACAGCGGTGTCAGTTCGTACTCCCTACGGTCTCATATGCGAGTGATCAATGACACTGACGTGTATTTATGCATTTCATAATCATGACATGGATGCAGTCTACGTGTTGGTTACATATCATAACATGTCAATATGATGTAAGCATTCTCGAAAGTAAACATTTATAACCGTACTAGATTCAAAACAGTACACTTACAGTTAAGTTTCCTCGAAAGACCTGCCGATCTCGAAAATCGTGCCGAGCGACTATTTATTAATTTTCTTACCCTCAAGAGCTCCTAAAAACATCAATTTATTTTTTTAGAATACCAGTTCACTATTTTCCATAATTTTTATGTATATATTTTTAAGCCTTATTTCTCCACAAATTTCATAAAAATTATCTAGACTTCCATAAAGCCTAATTTCTCTTCACTATAATTCCTTAACTAATATTTCTAAGTTTCTGGAATTTTCTTGAAATTTTTCAACCTAAATTCCTATTTTCCTTATTTCCATAATAATCAAATTTCTTAAATAAATAACTATAATTATCTATAATTTCATATTATTCAATTTCCCTTCACTAATATTTCTTAATTAATACTTATATCATTCTGAAATTTTTCTTGGAATTTTCCAAATTAAAATCCTATTTTTTCTTTATTTCCATAATAATCAAATTCCTTAAATAAATAACTATAATTATCTAGAATTTCATATTATTCAATTTCCCTTCACTAATATTTCTTAATTAATACTTCTATCATTAAATTTTTCTTGGAATTTTCCAAATTAAAATCCTATTTTTCTTTATTTCCATAATAGAAATTTCACTTAAATAATTAATAAAACTAGCATTTTCCAGAAATTTTTTTCATAAAATAAGTCATAAACAACATTCCAGATTTAAATAAGATTTTTTCAAAATTTTATTTCTTTTATTTTCTTTTTTTTCTTTTCTTTTATTTTTTTCTTGCGGGCGCGTGGAAGGCACGCGCCTTCTTCCCACTCGCGGGCGCGTGCAACCACACGCCCGATTGCAGTCATCTTCTCCAGCGGCCATTTCGTCGCCGGCGACGCCTCGGCTGCTCCAAACTTGAAAAAACCACCCCCAATCCCTCATATCCGACCCCCTGAACCCGATTTCCGTTAGTACCCCTAACTGTTCTCCTGTTGGTACTCTCCTCCTGCTAGGCTTAATCTAAGTTTTCCTTCCTAGATATTCTACTTGGTTTGGACTCTGATACCAACTGTAACAGCTCGCCTTCTCAGGCGTGTTATGCCTTAGAAAATTTGGTTTATATTTTTTTTTTTTTACATTATCCCGAAATTCCCTAAGACCGTATCTAGTGCTGGATGAGATATCTACACTAGAAAATAAGTACAAGCGAAAGCTGAATCGAACCTGCTCATGGCAATGCGTATAATAATAACTGGACATGGCATTTATTACAAAGTTAATACATAAGCATATGATGATAATGTACACAATTCTTACAACTATCCATATTACAACATATCATGACACATTTACTCGTATCTTGACACCTAGCGTCACTACCTATCACCAATCTCGGAATCATCTCTGCAAGTCCTGACTGGAACGTTGAATGTTCCAGGGGCCCACCCGAGTTAGATGATAAACCATCTAAGCAAGGGTACATAATGCTATGTCATATGTGTATGCAATGTCTTACCTCGTAGGTGTTAACTGCACCCTCAGGCTACCTACCATTTTAGCGGCCACCTCTATCGAAGCTGGGGTGTATGGGTGCACCCTTGGTAAGACAGCGGTGTCAGTTCGTACTCCCTACGGTCTCATATGCGAGTGATCAATGACACCGACGTGTATTTATGCATTTCATAATCATGACATGGATGCAGTCTACGTGTTGGTTACATATCATAACATGTCAATATGATGTAAGCATTCTCGAAAGTAAACATTTATAACCGTACTAGATTCAAAACAGTACACTTACAGTTAAGTTTCCTCGAAAGACTTGCCGATCTCGAAAATCGTGTCGAGCGACTATTTATTAATTTTCTTACCCTCAAGAGCTCCTAAAAACATCAATTTATTTTTTTAGAATATCAGTTCACTATTTTTCATAATTTTTATGTATATATTTTTAAGCCTTATTTCTCCACAAATTTCATAAAAATTATCTAGACTTCCATAAAGCCTAATTTCTCTTCACTATAATTCCTTAACTAATATTTCTAAGTTTCTGGAATTTTCTTGAAATTTTTCAACCTAAATTCCTATTTTCCTTATTTCCATAATAATCAAATTTCTTAAATAAATAACTATAATTATCTATAATTTCATATTATTCAATTTCCCTTCACTAATATTTCTTAATTAATACTTATATCATTCTGAAATTTTTCTTGGAATTTTCCAAATTAAAATCCTATTTTTTCTTTATTTCCATAATAATCAAATTCCTTAAATAAATAACTATAATTATCTAGAATTTCATATTATTCAATTTCCCTTCACTAATATTTCTTAATTAATACTTCTATCATTCTCAAATTTTTCTTGGAATTTTCCAAATTAAAATCCTATTTTTCTTTATTTCCATAATAGAAAATTCACTTAAATAATTAATAAAACTAGCATTTTCCAGAAATGTTTTTCATAAAATAAGTCATAAACAACATTCCAGATTTAAATAAGATTTTTTCAAAATTTTATTTCTTTTATTTCTTTTCTTTTATTTTTTCTTGCGGGCGCGTGGAAGGCACGCGCCTTCTTCCCACTCGCGGGCGCGTGCAACCACGCGTCCGATTGCAGTCATCTTCTCCAGCGGCCATTTCGCCGCCGGCGACGCCTCGGCTGCTCCAAACTTGAAAAAACCACCCCCAATCCCTCATATCCGACCCCTTGAACCCGATTTCAGCCTCAAAAATTAAAAAAAATAACAACAAATACCTCAAATCATCGGTCGAAGCGTCGGCTCCGGTGAGCTGCGCGTTTTCCGGCGAAGCTTCTATTCGTCTATTCCTCTGCTCTGTTGGTCACCAAATTTGACAGAAACGTTGCCCATGAAACGATGATTAAAACCCTACTCCCAAAACCTCTCAACACTGCCCCAATCGACTTCTTTAAGAAGAAAACTTTCGGATGAAATGGGGTTGTCCAAGTGCAGCTATTTATAGCCGAAAACCTTGCCGCGAGTGTCCCATCGAGACTCCCACGTGGCTGGGAAGCCACTCCGCCGGTCACCTCGGCCATTAATGCCCCCCCTCTCCCTGACGACCGCTTGTAGGTGTGGCCATGGTCTGGCCGGGCGCTGCTTTGCAAAAATCCTAATTTTCGGATTTTTTTTTTCATATATACCATATATACATATATACATACATACTAAATTATATACACACATGTATAGCTATATACGTACATACATACATATATACTAAATTGTATGCACAACAAGCTATATACATATATACTTAAAATTATATATATATATATATACATACAAAAATCCTATTTAACCACTAAATAAAATAATTATTTATCTTAAAATTCTATAATTTCTTTTGGGTCACATACTTACATTATTTCTGGTATTATCTTATCTTAATTAAGCCAAATTACATATCATATAAACATAATTTAATTAAACCAAATATACTATTTATTTATAATGACTTAGGGTATTACATAAAACACTAAAAGGTACTTAAAGAACAATGACCGAAGAAGGAAATAAATTATTTTTTAATTAAAATATTTTTTAATAGTATGCAAGTTTATTCTTAATTTTAAAATGGGGGGTCAAGATTAATCTTTGTTTTATTAAATGTTCAATAGTTTTATGTTATAAATAATAATAATTATATAAATTATTTGACTAATTAAATTTTAGTTTTAAATTATATATATTATTTAAACTAAAAATTATTTTTAACAAGTGCATTTAATATAGCTCAACCGTTTTTAATGGCTCAACCGTCAACTATAAATACTTGGATGATACAATATTAATTATGGGGTTAGAGAACATTCATTACAATTGTTCAAATATTTTAATTTACGAGTTCTTATATTTTATCTGTCATTCTTTAAATTGACACAATTTTTCTCATACTATTATTGCATTCATTATTATTATTTATTTTCTAAACCTTGTATCAATTAAGAAATATTGTAACTGAAAAATTTAATTCTCATATTATCTCTTTTGATTGAAACAATTTTTTATGTATTACTTAGCAATAGCAAGTGTTTTAGGCCCTACAAGTATTGTAAGAGGTTGTATCATCTAGTATTATTGCTAGAAAGTCTATCTTGTAAATATGATAAGTCTCTTAAGAGAAAAAAAAATGAATAATCATTTATTTAAAAGTGCTATCTTAGAAATAAAGTTAAATATCATTTCATTGATTAAAGAATAAAATTTTATATTATTATTCATATGAGTAAAACAATATAGAATATAATATAGTAGCAAAAAATAATTTGTAGTCTTGCTTTTATATTTTTCACTAAAAATACTGAAAATATTATCAAAAAGTATTATTCATCTCAATTATACAATTAAATGGAGTGTAGCATAGTCAAAAATATAGTTACCTAATTAAATATATAATTTTTAGTAATTTCATGTTTGTAAATAATTTGTTATTTCATGTTTTATTAATTTACAACTTAAGAACGGAATATTCTCTCAATAATTTTGAATTTAATTGAAATTTTTATAAATTATATATTTAACTATTAAAATTTTCATTTTCAAATAAATTTTTAAATTTAAATTAATTATTTTATTAATTTCACAATAAAATTTTATTATGTTTTGTTAAAAGTTAATTTCAGCAACATTACTAAGTTCTTGAATTATATAGCGTGACATCATATAATTAATGATGAGATTTAAAACAAATAAAACGTATTATCTGAATATCGTACATATTATTTTTATTCTATCTACATATTATTCATTTAAGAATATGGGTATCCACAAAAAGATAACATATTACTTAATAATGAAGATCAATATCTTTAAAAAATATATGAGTATATGGGGCACATCTAGATTTATATTTATGTACTATTACGTTTTTTTTATACAATTATTTGAATTATTTATTTTTTAATTACACTTATTTATTTATATTTTTAAGTTAAATTTATTTTTATATATGTATTTTTAATTTAATTTAACCACTGTACTGAAATGTGTATAAAAAAAAAAGATAAATACAAGTACATAGATGTAATCAAAATAATGAAAAATTTCAGTTATCACAATTAAAAAAAGTATATTTGATAAAATTAAGTAAAAAATATAAATTTAATTACTAAAATGTAAAATTAAAGTTTTAATTTCACATTTTATAATTTTTTTTCAAATTTTTACACATTTTTTAAAGTGTAAAAATTAAGGTTTGAAATTACAAATTTTTTTAATTTATTTTTCCTTTTTTGTTGCGAGAGATTTAGTCCATTGCTAAAGTTCTTAATTTTTATATTTCTTGGGCGACGAATTTATTCCGTCACTATAGTTTTTTTTTTTTCTATTTTTTAGTGATGAATTTCGATACTAAATTTAGCGCATGCCCCAAAATTAAACGCGCACCAACCCCACCCTCCCCTCATGTGCGCATCGCTGACAGTGTTAGGATATTAATCCTAATAATAACTCCAAGTGCTGCACCTTGGAATCGAACCGCCAACCTTCAAACATCAAAAACCTTTATACAAGCTCGCAAATCAATCGATTTGAATGCCTCTTTAGTTATTAAAATACATAAATTATATAACTAGCCTGGAACAAATATTCATAATAGTTTTTATCCACTTTTATGAAAAAAATCATTTTTAGCCACTTAAACAAACTAATTACACTATATAGCCACTCAAACAAACTAATTACACTTTATAGCTATTTTTTTTTTTTCAAAATTGTACTTAACTGAAAATGTGACAGGATCAAAACTGGATGAATTAGAACTTATAAAAAAATGACAGACTTACAAAAATAATTGACGGGATTAAAACTGAGTCAAAATTAAAAAGTAGCTGTTTTCAGCAATTAGTTTGTTTGAGTGACTGAAAACGATTTTTTTTCAGAAAAGTGCCTAAAAACAATTTTTTTTTTTTTGAGACATGGTTAGTTTTTGCAATTTCCACTTATATTTATAACATTTTTTTTCAAACTTTCAAGAATTATATTTATACTTCAAAATTTACAAAACTTATTTAATGAATATTAATTTTAATATTAATGTTAGTAGAGGGAAATAAATATTATTTTTAATTTTAATATTTATTAATTTTATTTCATTACTAATTTAAATAGAAGTTTATAAATTATTATATTAGTCGCGAAAAATTTTATTCTTATTTTGATTTTAATTTGTAATGTCATATTTTATTAATTTTTGGGAATTATGAATATTAATTTTAATTTAATTTTTTTGTCAGGGCATATCCCCTGGATAAATTAAAAAATTTTGATTTTAATTTTTTGAATTTTAAATATAATATAACTTTCCTTTTTAGCAACGAGTATATACTCATTGCTAAAATTATAATTTTAAATTTATTTTTTCTCTTCTTTTTGTGTCAGGTGACCCAGTTGTTAAAACTTATTATTTTTATTTATTTTATTTCTTTTTTTAGCAACTTTTATATTTTATATTTATTTTTTTTTGCGATGGATAAGCACGTTTCTAAATATTTAATTTTAAAATTATTATTTTTCCGTGTTTTAGCAATTTAGCAAGAACATGTCGCTAAAACTTGTTATTTTTATTTATTTTATTTCTTTTTTTAGCAAATTTTGTATTTTAAATTTATTTTTTTCTTTTTTTGGGACGGGATATCCCTGTCACTAAATTTTTTATTTATTATTTATTTTTTTTATTTTTTTGCTACTAGGGAGGCCTCGTCGCTAAATTTTTAATTTTAAAATTAGTTTTTCCCATTTTTTAACTATAGGTAGTCTTGTTTCTAAATTTTTAATTTCTAAATTATTATTTTTTTACATTTTAGTTACGGGTGAACCCCAGTTGCTGAATTTTTTATTTTTAATTTAATTTTTCTTTTCTTTTCCATGGATGCATTCTCGTCACTAAACTTTTTAATTTTTTTTAAATTTTTTCCTTTTTTTAGTGACAGATTTTCCGTCACTAAATTTTAAAATTTATTAAAAAAAATAAAAAAATATAGTGACGGGTATACCTATAGCTAAATAAAAAAAATATTTTAAAAAATTAACGACGGAATTTCGTCACTAGTGCGTCGCTAATTAGTGACAGATTTTGTCCCGTCGCTAAATAGTGTATTTCTTATAGTGCAAGATACAATGGAATTAAGAATAATGTTTGTTGACGAATATGCAATTTTCGAAAACAAACTCGAACACACGGAATTAATAACAAATACAAGAAGCTTTGCATTCTAATTTTGCAGTAAAAGAATAAAAAGAATAAGTTTTTGTATGCACAAAAATTATAAAGTTTTATGTAAGAATATAGGAGAAGAATAAGTTGAGAAAAACCATATGAATTCTCAAAGTGTTTTTATCCAATACACACCAATCTATTTATAGATAATGTTACAACTCTTCACCAAAGATACAACTATTCATATGTATTACAATCTTTCACAAAAGGATATAACTAATTCTTGTGTATTATAACCTTTTACCAAAGGTATACCCCTTCATCAAAGATTATAACTACTTAAATTAAATTTAAAACTAATGAGACACAATCATTTACTAAAGGTTACAACCATTCATGTGTGTAAATAGTATTTGAAAAATTACAATCTCTAGTTTCTTGACTTAGATCTCTTCCCAAATAAGTGATAGGTTACAACCATTCTTTTGAAAATCTCTCCAACACGATGGTGGTTTATATACTAGACGATGAACTTGTCTAGGAGAAATCTTCCAAGAAAAGTCAGACTGTCGTTGGGTCTAGCAGTACTATTCTATCCTGCCAACTACACCTATGTAAGTGGTACTGTTTTCCAGGAGTCCTGTGCTTTGGACATCCATTTTAGTGGTCAAGCTTGTAGGAAATCCCCAAATGCGTGGACTGTCGGTTATTTTGATAACGCAGTAGGTGCATGAATCGTTACAGCATATGGGACCGTAGGAAACGCAGGGCCATATGGTTTCAAGTTTGAGAAAGTCTGCAACGATAATGTGTACCAGATTCTTTTCGATCTTCCGACTGCACTAGGATTACCTAAGAGCTACGTTGGGGTCACTTCTAAGGCCGAGAGACGCACGACTCTCATTAGTGTCCCACCCTTGAGGTTGAAGATAGTCAAAACTTCAGATGCTCACCAAGTTAAAGAAGCAAGACTCAACAAGGCAAGAATTGCTAGTGTGGTTTAGTGCCAACTATTTATCTAGATAGTTTATCTGAGTCGTCCTTGTTGTTAGAAATAAATTATAAGAATATCAGTTTGATATCCTTATAGAGCATAAATAAAGCTCGTAATAAAATAATAGACTTGCTATCTATTTTTCCAATTTCAATCAAATTATTGTTACAAATGCATAAAGATATATAGATAATAACATATTGACTAAAGGTTTATCTAATGCACTCTATAAAGGTTCTCCACACACCACATTCGCAGGCTAGTTTCTAAGGACACTTTATTCACATGGGTTTCACTTTGGTTCTCTTTGCTAGCCAAATTTTCAACAAAAACAAAATATGATTTATCAATGTTGTATTTATGTGAAGTTTCAAAACGGCATCGTTTCAATGAAGGGCATGAAGGTCTTTTGGCAACCCTCATGACTATCCAAAACGCTATCGTTTTGGGCCCTTGAGTCGGATGGCCAAAATGGCATACGCCCTTACCGTTTAATGTAGCATGCTCTCTATTGTCTTTTAGCCTGTCTTATATATCCTTTATCATTGATGTTGCCTTTATACGATACAATCCTCACCACTGCTTTCCCCTTTATATCATCTACAGTCGCCTCGAGATCATCAGCGCACAACCTCCGATCTTATTGCATCGATTAGGGTCTTGATTCACTCTCTATGTTTTGCTTTCTCTCTTTGTATAGTTGATACGAATGTTTTATCTCTAGGGTTTGTGCCTCTAATAAGCAATTTGGTGATTATGGGGCCGATTTGATTTGAGAGTTGTTTGTACAATGAGATTTAAAGAGTGAGTTTATGTATATTGAGACTGTAATCAAATTTTTCCCAATAGTGCAGTAAGCTCTTTTTGTCGGAGCTCAACTTGGATGCAGCCCTCATTAACAGGTGAACCATAATAAAAATTACTTGCGTTTTGTTTATGTTTATTACTGCTTTCTTGTTTATTTGTATGCTTGAGATATCGAAGCCTCAGTAAATGATTTTTGACTCTATTTCGTTTATTATTTTGAGAAGTGGTCGAGAGTTGCCTCGACCCAACAATCAAGAACATTAATTCTCCATGAATGGATTGAATTTGCCAGTTTGGAGTTTGGACCACCCAATATGTGTTAAAAAAAACTTTAAGAAAACAAGAAATCTACTCCAGCAATTTGATGATTGAGTTCACCCTCTTGCTCATATAGTATGCCATGCACGTGTTATTTTAACATCCTACGTTATCAAGCTATGAGCAATATATCCGTGTTGAAAAATCAAAAGCTGATCATGTGGACAGATTAATAATAAGAAACAGGACGTAGATAGACACAGAAGAAAATCAAAGGGAAACAAAAAAAAAAAACATAAGAAAGGATATGCTTCCAAGTCCACAAATGTAACCAATATTGATAATTTTAAAATAAATCCTAACATCCACTGGCCCCCGACATATAGCTAACGTAAAAAATTTAGGACCTCAAACCCTACAAAATTGGTTCAAGTTTGAGGCATCAATCTAATTATTCTTATATGCATATATCATGCTTAATGTTTGCCTGTTAGAAATTCTGTATGTTTATGCATCAATAAATATATATACATACATCTGGACCCTATGAAAGTTGGGATTATTTCAAGATTATCAATTTTTCATGTTTATGCACTTGAACATTTTCTTTACATATATAATTTAGTTTCCTCAGTCATTTTATATATAAGAGAAGATACTTACATGGGCTGCGTGGTCCAACATATACAATATTAGTTGTGGAAGACTTTCTAATAAATATGAGTATATATGTGATTTATACGACTTAAATTTATGTGCATATAAGTTGGAACTGAAAACGCATCAGTGTACGTAACCATGTTATATGGCATGTAAGCAGCAAGAGGAATACAATATTTGTAATTCTGTCTAATTAAAGACTAGCTACGTCCTTAGTCACCTCATTATAATTATATATACTTTCGGTTATACACGTTGATGTATAATAACCATAAACTTCTTCTAAAAAGGATAAAATTGTCGAACAACTCTTGGTACTCTACTCAATAATTGTTAAAGTTTCAGTATATGCCCACTCATAAAAAAATATTCAATTTTTCAATTAAAATTGTCAAAAGATTAGTTGGCATCCTTATATTCATTGGACCACCTGCGTTTAAATTTGCACAAAAATATTCGAACGATTGCATATTGGACCACGTGACCATTTGATTATTGTCATATATTAATTAACGTACTTTGGACCAACCTATAATTATTTTTTATTTAATTTATATATATATATAGGACAACCATCCATGATTTACACATTGATCCATTTCATGGACAGCAAGGGGGAGGGAACAATTGCTACATTCACTGATCCCAGCATATACCTAGAATATATGTCCTCCAATCACCTAAACTATGATAATGACGTGACTAAGAGAGAAAATATAAGCTTTTGATAGAGATTGACTTATACCTATATTTTATACCATCGACGTAGTGTCGGCCTACCTATTGAAAGCTTGAATAAGATTGAAGATGAAACCCAGAAAATAGAGAAATTAGAAGCAATATTGCTCCTCTAAAAGAATTACAAATATTGTATCTCTATTGGTGCATATAATGGTTACAGTCTATGCGTTCCGGTTCCAGAATTCTAGATTGAAATAAATCAGTTTCAAATATCAGAATGCATTTAAAATGATAAGAATGACTTTTGTCTGCTCATCATCATTTGGTATTTGTTTTTCTTCTAACTAAAATTTCTATATTTATTTCTTGTCATCATGCTTCATGCTTGCTCGCAAGAAATTCCGTTTGTTTATGCTTTAATAAACATACGTCAGAGAATATGCATATATACATATGTATATGATGGAAAAAAGAAACAAGAGTCATAACAATAATAATATATTTGTTATTTGTACAGTGGAAGATTAGTCACTATAATTGTATCACCGGTCACAAATGAAATCGCAAAAGACGGAAATCACCTTTAAGTCATAGTCTAAAAACCTTCATAGGAAATCTGAGAAGAACTCTGCGAACCAACTCCAACGTCCGTATCTCACAAATGTGAGAGAAAACCTTTTATATGCAGTTATATGAGAGTAATTGTCGTTGTTCCTTCTTCTCCACATATGGAGGAAGTGGGCGGTTTTCTCTAGTTATCGCCAGACCCATAAATGGATCTGGTTATTTTGATCTAAAACCCTTTATGACGACTCGACTCGACTCGAATCCTAGACCCGAATCTGGGTCCAATTCTCCAACATTATATATAAACCCCCGCCCGCCCCTGTCCATGAGTAGTCATGTCCTCCTTCAACATTAAATTTGTAACAATTCAAATTGAAAGCATATTTTTATTCAGATAATTTTAAGTACCCAATCCATTATTCTATATATTACAAACCTTGTGCACACTACAAGCATTTTAAGCTAATACCCCTTTTAGCTGCATCGAGAAAGAATTTAGTGGACCTTAGAACATGAAATGAGAAAACCATATATATGGTTTAATTTTGAAGACTTTCTTTATTGATATGATATAATTTCTTTTGTCATTATACATATAAAGACAAAATAATAATATAGGATGCATCAACTTTCACGTGATTTATGAATAAATATGCAATATTGTTATTTTTTTTTTCTTTTTCTGGCTGTTCATGAAATGGATATTCCAATATTGCCTTTGGACTACTCTACCAATACATTGCTCACTTTTTCAATTTATGAAGGAAGAAAAAAAATGATAGGACATCAATGTCTAAAGCGTGTGGTACTAAATTCAATGTACCTAAATAGTTCATAAATAATATATTAATTAATATGTAAAATGTGTATGATAATTCTTTATATATAAATTTGTAAGAAAAATAGTTATAGAGTGGTCCAATTAAACGTACAATAATATATATATGACAAAATAATCAAATGATGTATGTGGTCCAAATATACATCAATAGTTTCAAAGACTTTGACATACCTAAGTTATCAGATTTTGAAATGGAGTTTCAAGGACTTTAATTTATCCAAATTTAAAGGCATGCATGTAGGTGGTCCAATTAAGATATTCCGATGTACCATCTTTTAGTGATCACATAATTACATTCGATCTTTAAAAACTATGTAAAAGATTAATAGATGATCCAAATCTTACAAATATATCAACTCCTATATATGTAGCATTATTGTTATATTATATGTTGATGATCAAATTAATAAAATTTGTATCTACAACTCGTATAGAGGTATCTTCAAATCAAAGTATATATACCATCCATCAAATTCTTATTTTACACACTACAAACTTCATATAGATATATATAAAAAATAATAATAAAAAAGTGCATGATTTACATGTTCTCATGCAAAGACAAAAATACTTCTGCTGTCAGAAATTTGGACCATATCCTAAGGTGTATAAAATCCAAGACATCAAACAGGAAATCATTATAATAGAAGATATTAAAATATAAAGTCGATGATATATATATATATAGAAGACTTGGCAGAAATATTTTTCGTCTAAAAACTCATTTTACATGCCACAAGGCCCACAACCACGTACAAAGTTCATGCCATGCATGCCTTATCCTATGAAACATATATTTATATCCTCTAAATTATATATATATAATAATTTTCATATTATCACCGGCCCCTTGTATTATAATAAACACCCTTAAATCTTAACCATTGGATTAATAATGCAAGAGTTATAAATAGATGGATTAAAGGGGTACGTTCATATATATGAAAACTACTATATATAATAATAATAATTTTCATATCAGTACCGGCCCCCCTTATTGTATTATAATAAGCACTATCTAATAACAATTATTATATAAGCAACTTATTAATTATATTAAGTATATTGTTTGTGAGTCATTGATTGAACATATATGAATATTGACTGAATTAAAGTATTTCAATCTAACGGTTGATAGTTGATGCATTAATAAAATTATATTATGATGGTACTGATGTGAAAGAGATTCTTCGGCGATTACTCTAGTAATTGTTGAAAATTGCCGCAAAATACTTCGTGACGATTGTATTTGTGGCGGTTTTCAAAACCGTCACAAAATGACAAAAAAAATCGTTGCTAAAATTTGATTTTTTTGTAGTGAATCAAGGAAAATTAAAAAAAATAAAATAAAATTAACAAAAAGGCAGCAAAATAGTCAATTGGAGTGGAGGCCAATTGATTCTCCCCTAACAAAGGGAACCAGTTGGTGGGGGGCCATTCGGTTCCCCAATTGCCCTCCATAAAGGGCAGCGGCCAAAACCGAGTCCCCATCTCTTTTGGAGCATTCGGTTGAACCAAATGCCCCCTTCCCTAATTAGGAGACTCAGCCATGCCGAATCCCTGCCTATTTCTCTCGTTTTCTCTCTCTTTTCTCTCAATATATCTTTCCAAGAAAATCGACTCCCCAAGGCCTTTGGATGGCCACCACGTGACCCCGAAAAGCCCGGGATTGCTGCCACGTGTTCTCCCCATTCCTCTTTTATAAATAATAAGCTCAGACTCTAGGAAGAAAACTCTATTCTTTCTCAAAACAAATCAGTTCAAAAGGGGGCAGTTAGTTATCTCAAAGCCATTCGTTAATTGTCACTTTAGGGGGCAGTCAGTTACTTTTGGCCAGACAATTATTTCTGGCCAATCGATTATTATTATTCACAAATACTATTCACTAGTCACAATTTCTACAGTGTCAGTTATTGCTATAATTTTATTCACTAAGGAGTCATTATTCATCAAATACAATTCATTAGCAAACATCATACATCAGCATAAGCATCCATGCACTCATCGACAATGCCATGCATACCGTCTCCGACATGCATAAAATATATTTATCAGAACATTATCTGACTTGACCGTCGGAGAGCTTGCGTGGGGAAGTCCCCGTGTGGCCTCTTAATTGCTGGCCCCTGGTGCTCAGAGGCTCGATCTATTGAATTTCTCGCTTGGAGGCCCTCACATTGCACGCCATTCGAGGACTATCCAAAGCACTTCGCGCATAAGACCCTTGACCATTTCGGGTCCGCGCCCCATTGGATTCTTGTTTCACTCCAGCTCGATCCATGTCCATCAAGGCCTTGCTGGCGTCACCCTGGACCCTTGCCATTGTCAACCGATTCTACTCCAGCCTCAAGACTATTCAGTTATTCTTTGGTCTTTGTATTATTTGTAGTTCGAGATTATTGTATGGACGTCAAGTTGTATTCCCCACATGTATTATAAATTCCATTGTTGTATTTGGCAACAATACTAATCAAAAGATTTGAAATTAAACACAAGCATTTCAGCATTAACAAATTTACTGATCATTTTTTGTTTTTTTTGTTTTTAAATTTAATCATTTTTGAATTTATCTGACACCTACACATGTTTACATCCTATATATGTTGCAATTTGAAATGATAAATTTGTCCCTGTCCATCATGTTTTCTATTAGGTTTGGCTGTCAGTTGATTGACTGTAGGAACTAATTTGATTCGACTTTTAAACTTTAGGGATTATTTTTATCTTTCACCAAACAACAACATATTCAGTTTTTATCCCACTATGGGGTTAGCTACATGAATTCTAGATTTTCATGTATTTTTGATTATTGTCATATCTTCATTTAGGTCCATACACTTCATATCAAAGTTTAATGTCTTTCCCAAAGTCTTCTTGGACCTGCTCCTATTTTTTTTTTTTACTAATTGTTCCATTTCATCAACTCTCCACATAAAAGCGTCTCTTGATCTCCTTCTCACATGACCAAACCATCTTAGTCTAGTCTCTCTCATCTTCTCCTCGATTGGCATTACTTCTACCTTATTACAAATAATTTCATTTCTAATTTTATCTTTTCTTGTATGGCCACACATCCATCTTAACATCCTCATCTCCACTATGCTCGTTTTTTACTCATGCTGATATTTGACTGCCCAACATTCTGAGCCATACAATAAGACTGGTCTTATAGCTGTCCTATAGAATTTTTCTTTCAGTTTTAATGGGATTTTACCATCACATAACACTCCCAATGTATTTCTCTATTTTAGCCAATCTGTCTTAATTTTATGTGTGACATCCTCATGAATTTCTCCATCTTTTTTAATCATTGATCCCAAATATCGAAAATGGTCTTTTTTTTTGTAAGATTTGATCTTCCAATTTTATTATAACATCCTCCACTCTTGCATTCTTACTAAATTTATATTCCATATATTCTGTTTTTTTTCTACTTAATTTAAATTCCTTAGATTCTAAATTATTCCTTCACAACTCAAGTTTAGTGTTCACTTTTTTTTTTGTTTCATCCACCAAATATAGTTAAAAAATTTGACTGTCTCAAAACATAGGGACTAAAATAATAATTGCCCTTGAAAATAAACTAATGGATGATGTCAGGTGATAATTATATATGATTGAATGTAATTTCAGTGATATTTTAAATTTTATCTATTTATCCCAAATTTTTATAGTAATTATACTTTGGCCCATTAAATTTTTCTATATAAGTAGATTAGTCCTCCATCCTAAAGTATCTAGCTCCGCTATTTCCTTTTTATTAAAGATCCGACATTGAATCTGCATCTACTGAAACTGAGTCCTATAAAACAATAAAGCACTAATTAAGACCCAAAGCCCACTAAAAAGTTCAGTTTTAGTAAAACTCTAAAGTGGAATTTCAATCATTATACGTTATATATTATCTTTTAAACTTTATAGTGTACATTGATTGATTTTTAACTATTTTTTTTAATCAAAAAAAAAAAAATATATATATATATATATATATTTTATAACGCTCCAGCTCGGACGCCTCCATCAATTAACCGACCCCTTAATATGGTGAAAAAATTTAAATTAGAAACCACAGCAGCCAGGAATCAAATACAGACACACCACAAATGTGAGGGAAAAAAGTCCCCTTGTGTGTTCACCCCTGACGGCTGCGCTGGGGCGGAAAGTATACATTACATTTACAAAAGGTGAACGCCAGCATTAACGCTTAATGGTGAATGATGGGATGAACTTATAGCACAGTGGACCTCACCTCGTATCTCTATAAATTCAAGTTCTTCTCCATTCAATTTCCCCACATCAACCAAAGCTAATAAAATAATAATACCAGCACTCTCCTTCCGATCATGAAGAGTCCATCATCAGCACTAATAGCCCTCTCCTTCTTTCTCCTTGCTTTCACTACAAAACCACTAGTCTCGTTGCCTATTGCTTTGCGAGATGGCAATGGCGACAAGGTCCTCGTCGGCCAGGATTACTTCATCAGATCTCTTACTTGGGGTGCAGGCGAGGGAGGAGTCTTAGCACTTCCTGGTCTAAACAGCACATGTCCCGTTGACGTCGCCTGGGGAACTGGACTCTTCTTCAGAGGAATTCCGGTAAGATTTTCACCTGTAACCGACATAAATGGCGTCGTCAATACCAACACCAATCTTAACATCAAGTTCACCGAAGGACCTCTCTTCGGCTGCAACCAGAGGACCGTCTGGAGGGTCGGTGACTACCAACCATGGGCAGGGAAGTGGTTCATAACCACCGATGGCATCGAAGGAGAGTTCGGACCGGAAACCTACCCTAACTGGTTCTACATCAAGAAGGTTGGTGGCACCTGTGATTATCCTTTCTACAAGTTGGTTCACTGCCCTAGCAGAAACAATGCAGCTCTGTGCAGTGATGTTGGGATCAGTTATGAGTATGGTGGACGCCTTGTTCTGAGCAACACCTCTTTCACTTTCATAATCCTCAAGAACAGAGAAGTCGGTGGTCACTCACAGGAGTAATATGCCCCACCGATCGAGATGGAAGGTTCTCTAGCGTGAATAATATATGCAGGAAAAAATTTCAAGACAACAGAATTAGTATCGTTATAAATTCATTCATGAAAGTCAAATTTCAGTAAGTGAATTCAAATCGATACAAAAAAGTTGTCCTGAAACATTTTCTTGCAGACTATATATGCACGCTACAGAATTTTTCACTTGTAAGATTACTTAATTAGTTGCCAAAAAAATCACGATAGAACTACATCTATCTATCTATCTATCGTGAAGTTGTAATAATTTACTTAAATTAAGTGCAGCTAAAGCAGTATTGGTGTCCGTCCACCCACGGACACAGTAATTAAATATAAATAAATAAAGTTATGTTTTGGTTATTATTCTTGATCCAATATCTATTTGATAGGTCAAGTATATATATATATATATATATATATATTCAAGTTGCATAATTTAACTAAAGATTGAATTAATTAATTATAACAATATTGAAGCTATAGAGTTGTAGTGTAACCATCGATGTTGATGAACACTACATATTCGGATATGTCTTGGTTTTTCTCATGATTATGTGCTCTATTAATGTTCTCCTGCTCCTGTACTTTGCTTTTTTATGCCATCCTTCTCCAGTAGCTGTCTATATAATTAATGATACAATTCATCATCTTATTATATTCAAAATACTGAAATTACATTTCGATCTATATATTGTGTTCAGAGAGTGAGACTGAGTTAATTTAGCTCCAAAAGTACTCTTTTAATTAACCACCGCGACCACGTATATATGATAAGTTTTTCATAATCAAATTAATAAGTAGAATCTATTAACAACAAAAGTTTTATCTACTGCCGGCATTAAACTACCAGCATATGTTAGAATGATGCGTGTTGTGTTGGGCCAGTTTTGGGTCTGCATGCTTGGCCTTGGTCTAGTTTTGGGTTTTCTTGGGATTATCGCCCTTACATGGTTTCCTGTTGTAATACCCGGGAATAATTTGAGGATAAAAATGATATTTGATAAAGGGCATAAATGGAATTTTGGAAAAAATAAGACTATAGGGTACACTAACACATCTTTGGACGACCGAATTAGTCAAATGGAGTATCCCGGACCCTAGATAGCCAAGGAAAATGGTATAGTATCGACGAGTGATTTAAATTATGATTTTTAGTGATAAAAGAAATGAGATCGGGAACAGTTTTCGGTACAACAAAAATACAACTGCCGATTAGATCGTATTACCGAATTGTTATAGACGACATCCGAAAAATCAACAGAGTGTGTCTAGGACTAATATTTGATGTATAGAACATCCCTTACATGGTTTTAGGTTGAATCGAGTGGATTTGAGGTCAAAACGATCAATCGGTCCTAAGTGTAATTTTCTAAAATTGCCCGAGGGAGGTCAAAATGATAATTTTTTTTGAAGCTTCAAGGGAGAAATGAGAAGTACCAATCTTGAGGGTTTTAGTGATGGTGCTAGAAAGATCAGGGGCTTGAGGATAAGGGCCAAAATGCAAAAGAAAGTTTCTAAGGGGCTAAAGTGCAATTTTTAAAAATCTGCTCAGAAATGGCAGATCTGGCAGCGATTTGTGGCCGAAAAATCTGGAGATTTGCAGTGTTCTTCGACAGGGCATGGCCAAGGTCGCGTAAGGGCGAAGCTATGGCCTCTGATTGGTCGGAAAAAAGGACAAATTTGACTATAAATAGCCGAGTTTTGGTGAGGGTTTGCATCAAAAATTTTACTTCAGATTTCTCACTTTTGGGAACGAATTAAAGGTCGGGGATAAGGGGCTTTTGTTCCCCAGGTTGTGAGGAGCAATTCTGGAGATTTTGAGAATTTTTGGAGTAGTATAGATGTTGTTTTCGCATATATATATATATATATATTTGGCCGTCTATATATATATACATATTGCGGGAATGGTTAAATCGGGTTGTAGAGTGATTGATCGAATGATCTAATAAGGGGCTTTTGGTCGCAAGGTTATGGGTAACTAATCTGGAAAGTTTCATGTCAATCGGAGTTCGAATTGAAGGTCAATTTGGCTTGCCCGAAAACGCAAAGCTTCACCGGAGCCGGACTGTAAATCGTCAAATCGAGCTATTTCCGGTAAGTTTTTCGGTCATGTGAGGGTGCCATTGTGATCGACTTGAGGAGGGCTTCAAGGTGGTGTCGTCGGATCAGCCATCGGAGCAGGTCGCCGGTCGCCGTCGCCTGAGAAGATGATCGGAGGTATTTTCTGTATTTTTTTAAATACTGAAAATATAAAAAATTGAATAAAAAATAGAATTAAAGGAATTAAAATTATGGAAAAATATCCATAAATTCAAGGAGAAGGAATAGTTTATTTTGATGAATTTTTATCTTGGAAATTTCTTGAGGAAATAATTATTTTTTATTTTTGAAAGGAAATGTAAATGGAAAATAAATATGAGGGACTTTTATAAAATTCTGAAAAAATTCCAGAAGGATAAGGAATTTATTTTATGAGTTTTTGTGATTTTTCTTGAAGTAGATTCGAAGGAAATCAATGAGAAATAAATTTTCTCAAGGAAAAGTAATTATGAAAATTTGAGAAAATAGGAGAAAAATCTGGAAAATTTCCAGAGGCTTATAAAAAAAATTTTATGAATTTTTTCGGAGAAAAATTTAGAAAAATAATTGAATAGGTATTTATTTGGATTATCGAGAGAAAATAGGAAGAAATTAGAGAAAAATTATGAGAAAATTGAGAAAATAGATATTGATTTTCCTTTGAATGCATATGTTGTCTAAGGTTACATTGAGGCTCGAGATTGAACTGTAGTACGCTTGGCACGAGAAACGAGGCCGGGCACGCTTTTCGAGGAAATCAAAGTTACGTCCCAAGGTGAGTGGTTCTACCCGAAAAGACTTATAGTAGCATGTGAATGGTTTATTGTGAGTGTTCATCCCTATGGCTTGGTTTATTGTGATGGTTTGTCTAAACGGTTATTTACATATGCATTGAATTTCATACGATAAATTGCATACATCGAAATGTTGATTTTAAGTTATGCATGTTATGATTTTCGGCATTGGCATGTTGTATGTTGTCCATGAGGGACGTGGGTTGTTAACTTGTGACGTAGCTCTCGAGTGTTATCACTCGGAATGCGTGCCAAGGGTTAATGCTATGTGACCCACTTGAGACGGGGTTGAGACGAACTTCACCCTACGGTACTCAAGTGGCGGGGCTGAGAGTGGACACCACCCCGATTGTTGGCTCAAGTGGCAGGGCTGAGAGTGGACACAACCCCAGGTTTCTTTGAGCAGTAGCATTAAGGCCAAGGTGTCGTGGATTTCGGGGATAGTGCTGATGTGACACTCTTGGGGCTAGGGTCACGTTAGGTTTTGGAATGCTTTTGAGTAGGAGCGTAAAGCCTAACAATGACAATGGGGTGATTCCCGAGTTCATATGTCGAGGTTGTCTCTCTTAAGCAGAATTGTGTTTGCCAATGGGTCGATGTGGTCGTGTCGCCTTTAGAGAGATTGCATTTTCCCCGATTAGGGCTAAGTGCTATGTGGGATTCTCTTAGGCTGGGGCATGTCGGGATTTATCGATTTTATATATGATTTTGCATATCTGCATGAAAATGTTTTTGAACTCTCACTTAGATGATTCAGCATCTAATTTGGACTATGTCCCTGGAATATTCAAACATTCCAGGTGAAAGCAGTGGCGCCAAGGGAAAAAATGTCATCGAGATGTAACTACTATGTTTAGTTTTCGTAGGTTTTGTCTATGATTACGATATTCAGAGATTATGTAATATTTTGATATTTTCATGTGAAACATCGATTCGGTTATTATCTGTGAAAGGAAATTGTCAGTTATATATCATTGAGGTTTCAATCTTGCTTCCGCTGATGTGATTGATAATACCTATCTTAGTCTATTAATTATTAAATTTTGATATACTAAGAAGGTACGATCGGGATTGTCGGAAAATGACTATGATAAAGGTATGTATGTCAAGAGGCTTATGTTGTGTGTATGATGATATTGAAAAAAAAAAAATTCCGAAATCTCGAGTTAACGCTCGCTTGGGAAAAAGTGGGGCATTACACCTGTCTTCATGTCCTTGATTTCGTAAAGTGACATAAATCACAAGATGTGTCTCAAGAAGGCCAGAGTTCAAATACACGATCCACCAAGATGACACCAACATATCAGGACTCGTCTTTTACCATCCAAACTATGCCCTAAGAGCTGCTTCTTCTTCTTCATAAATAGCCTTTTACTTTCCTTTTCAGGATAAATAGCCTTTTACTTTCCTTTTCAGGATAAATAGCTGCACGTATGTTAGTGTAAAATCTGGGCCTTGTCCTGGGCCATAAACGATGCATGTTGTTTATATTTTAGACAACGTACGGTTGTGGTTTTTTTTTTTCCCTATTATTTGGAGTTTTTAATGTAAATTTTTGTATTTATTTTATATATCTATTTTGTTGATATTCCTGTAAAAAGGTAGATCTTGGAGCAGTGAATTTGAATTTTTCTGAAGTCACTTGAGAGTTTCAAATTCCTAAGTGTCATCAATGCTAAAGTCCTTTGGTGTGCTCATGGTATCAAAACTTTTAGTTGAATACTTCATTGTTGGAATTAGATGCGGTAATGTGGAGGCGTACGTCTAGAAAATATCTGGTTAGGAAAGACTGGTGATTAGTGGTTAATTTTGTAAAAATTTTGTTATAATTATACCCTTCTTTTGATCTTAAATATGGTTTAAATTAGATATTAATATATATTTTATGGTTATATGTAAATTTAAATTGAAAGATGAATGAAATGAAGTTCTAAAGTAAATAATAATAATATATAAAATTATATATAATACATATATATCATTATATGCATGCATGTAATATATATATAATATAATCAAATATATATATGTGCCATGTGTAATACATATATATAATATATAATTTATTAATAACATTAAATTATTTTTATTTTTTTTAGGCATGAAGAATTCAAGCCCATGAAGACTTAAAGTCCATGAAGAATTCAAGTCCATGAAGAAATCAAAGCCATGGAGAAATCAAGTCCATGAAGAAATCAAACCCATGAAAAATTAAAGTCCATGAAGAATTCAAGCCCATGAAGAATTAAGGCCCAATTTGAGCAACCCATGGAAAATATTATTTGGAGAAGGCCCAAGGATTATTTTTAATCCTAATGAAGATTAAAAACCAATTTATAGAAATCTATTTTTATTTTTTATGTGAGAACTTTATTAGGTGTGTTTTTTAGCTAAAATCCATTTAACTATTAGGTGGATATTATAGCTAAAATCCATTTAACTTTATGAGTGCTTTATTAGGTATGTATTTTAGCTAAAATCCATTTAATATTAGGTGTGTATTATAGCTAAAATCCATTTAACTTTAAGTGTGTGAGTGCCCATTAGATATAATTATGTCTAATTGAATAATTGAAATTGTGTGGTTTGTATTGCATCTTGTGGCCTATAAATAGCTCACTTGATTGCATTTGTAAGTGTGATTATTATTCTTGAATAAAAGTTTAGTTGTTTCCTTATAATTCTCTCTTTGAGAATTGTTCTTGTTCTTTCTCATTTTCTTTAGTACTTTCTCTTATAATCTTACTTTTTTTTCTTTCTTCTTTTAAATTCTTATGTCATTTATTATTACTTTATTATTCACCGCCTAAATGGCCGGTTAATTTGTGCCTTTAAATTTCTGTAATTTTAATTCTTGTCATTTAATTATTCACCGCCTAAATGGCCGGTTAGTTTATGCCTTTAAATTTCTGCAATTTTAATTCTTGTCATTTAATTATCCACCGCCTAAATGGCCGGTTAGTTTATGCTTTTAAATTTCTTGTCATTTAAATTCTGTTATTTAAATTACGTCATTTAAATTTCTGTCAATTAACTTTCAAATAAAAATGAGTAGTTAAATCTAATCTTGGGTTAAGGCAAGGACAGTGTCCAATGCCAATGATTCCCAAAGAAAGCTGCGCTTTAAGTAAGTAACATTAATTTAAATTTCAGTATGAGTGTGTATTAATTATTAAAAAATCACTAGGTTTGGATTGGAGCGTAAGCCTAACTTAGAGCTTTCATGCCATGTATGAGAGTTACTAGAACTGGAAACGCTATCATACCCAAACCCGGATGATTAATTTAGTTGTTTTGTATATTAATTGTAATTGGATTTATGGTAGTTGCTTAAATTAGAATCCCGCATATCATGTATGGGGATTGCTTAACCTAGAACTATCATCATCTCTAATTGCATTTAATAACAAACCCTCATATCTGAAATTAAATTAATATTGCTAATCTTATATGCTAAAATTTGGGAATCAACGGGTTGGTACTGAAATTGTCTTAACTCAAGCACTATCCAAATTCATATTTTTACGTTTAATGTTTATTTCAATTTTTGCCTTACTTTATTTTCTAGTATCTGTTGTCTAAAAACAAAACCATAAAAAATCTTGTTGTCAATTTGTCCAAATGCGTGTGCGTGTGTGTGACATTCTTTTTCTTTTGCCATAAATAAATCTCTCAGTGGACGACCTGGATTCATCCAGAAAATATAAATTTAAATTTGGACTACAACTGCACTCGTACACTGGCGAGTATAAACCTCTCACTAAAATAAAAAAAATATAAAAGTTTTATTATGATTTGTTTTTATTGTGTTTTAATTGCAGGGTGAGAGTGCAGTCAACTGGTAATTAAGTATGTACATTTATAATCTATCTCTCTTTTTTGAGAACTTACATAATGCATTGTTCATGACTACAAACCCTATTTAGTGTGTACATTACAGTTCATTTGTATGATATTATTTGATATGATTATTATTTGTGGATATAGAGCATAAATGCCAAGTGTTAAATTTGATATAGAGAAATTTGATCGAAGAATCAATTTTGGCTTGTGGCAAGTACAAGTCAAGTATTTGTTGATTTCATAAGGCGTTGAAGGGAAAATCAACCCCCGGTTTCCAATAGTGATTATAGTTAATCTAGCAAAAGTGACAAAGAATGGGATGCTTCGGATTTGAAAGCTACAATTAGCGCGATATGGTTTTGTTTGGAAAAGAAAATTTTCCTTTCTAATATGCATGGAATATCTACAACAAAGGAGATTTGGAAAAAGCTTAAGAATTGTATCAAACAAAGACGTGATCTAAAATCGAGTGTGCTTGAAAAAGCAGTTTCATACATTGCAAATGAATGAAGGTACAACAATCTCAGATTATCTGATTGAGTGTTCTCAATGGGCTTGTCTCTAAATTGGTGACTATTGGAGCTAAAATTGATGATGATAATCAAGCATTACAAGCTTTACATCTCATCTGGTTGATTCCATCTTCTTTTGAGCACATGAAATCTATATTAATTTATGGGAAGGAAAATGTGGTTCTTTTAGAAGTTATAGGAAAGCTTTTTTATGAAGAAATGAGGCTAAAAGGTGGAAACAATTTTCCATATGTGAATATTAATTGTAGCATAGGTAGCTTACATCTGAATGAAAAAGAAGAACTCCATATAGAAGAATGAAGCCTGTTGGGGGGTGTGGGCAATATGGATAAGTTAAAAAAAAAATTGCCAAAATAAAGGAGCAATTTCAGCAAGTGGCTCCAAGCCAGATACTGACACTAATAATAAGCTATCTCTAATGCTATTAGAGATTATGAGTTTGTCCTTTGAGAAGCACATGTACATCCTTATGGCATATGCCGCTAATCTCCAAGGTTTCCATGAGAAAGGATGTGATAATATTAGCGGGTCCACAAATTTGCGCACAAACATTGGTTTGACATTGATGTAGGGTGTGTGGTGAAAATTGATGGAACTATTGAACTTCTAAGAAAGGCAAACTTGAAAGTTAAACTATAACTTTTCAGCAAGTTTGTTAAACATATATAGGCTAGAGTGAAATTCTTAGAATTGATTTATTTTAAGTGTTAGTACTCTTTGTGGTAGAGTATGATAATTCTCTATGAGAAAACAAAACCTATGGCTATGGGTGAAAGATAGTGATTGTAGCAAAAACTAATGAACCCTCTGGTCCTAGTTTGTCACTTTGTACACATTGTCAGCTTGGTGGCTTTGTCTGTGGTTGCCTTCATGTACACTGCTTAATCCTGGTCTTCATGGAGCCTCATTATCTCGGAGGACATGTTTAGAGTGATGTTGTTTTGGAGCTGACGCTTTGATCTGGAGGTGCTTCATAACATTTCTTTCATGTTACTCCTTTGCTTACTCCATGGTGTTATGATTCCAATCTGTGTGTGGATCTTAAGTGTTCTTGTTATCTTATTTTCTATGTTATTGTACACTAGGGTATGCCCCAGATTTGGGTTTTGTTTTTCTCTATCTATACATATCTTTTTTACTTAAAAAAAAACCCTAGACTTGAGACTCAACCTAAAACTCGAAACCCCAAATCCTAAAAAAAATCTTGAACCCCGAACTCTAAACCTAAAACCCAAACCCTACATCTTAAACCCTAAACCCAGTAAATCCCTTGTGCATCTCCATAGTAAAACGGTAGTTCCTGAGTGGGACTCAAATTGACGGTCATGGCCCTAAGTGTTTGGTCTAGTATGTGTCCCAGGGTTGGTTGCTTAGCAACGATCTTTGGTGACTCTTACTAGTCCATTCCTCTTATCCTAGATTGTCACTTTGTACACATTGTTAGTTTGGTGGCTTTGTCTGTGGCTACCTTCACATTTCGCTGCATGATAATGGTCTTCGTAGAGCTTCTCGGATTCAAACGACGTGTTCAAAGTGCCCTTGGTTATGGAGTTGACATTATGATCTAGAACGGTTACTTAACATTTCTTTCATGTTGCTCCTTTATTTCTTCTATGTTGCTTTGATCACATCTGTGTGTGGATCTTGAGTGTTCTCGTGTTATTGTACATCGAAGTATGCCCTAGTTTGGGTTATGTATAAACGTTTTCTATATACATATCTTTTTTACTTTAAAAAAAAATCCTAAATCTTAAACCCCTAATCCCCTAAACCGAAAACCAAAAAACCAAAACCAAAACCCTCAACCCCAAACCCCTAAATTTTAAACCCTAAACCTCTAAAAACCCTAAAACCAAATCCCAAAACCTTAACCCCCAAATCCCTAAAAATCCTGAACCCTAAATCCTAACCTCAAACCCCAACCCCAAACCTTAAAACCCAAGACCCTAGACCCTAAATCGTCGACCCTCAAAACCTGAAACTCGAAACCTAACCCCTAACCCCAAACCTCGCAATAAGGTATGGGCCCGCATCAAACACCTTCAAGAGGGGTGGAATAGAAAAGGGTCTTTCTACTTTAGCAAGTGTGCTAAGGCGGGTTATTCATGTAGATCCTATGATAGAGGATGGGTCTTGACTAGGGTTTGTAAGAATATGCGTTGAGATCCATGCTTCATCAAAATTTCCTAAGGTTGTTGAGCTTTACCAAGGATTGGATGAGATCACATGTGAGATGAAAGTACTACATATGCCTGTAAAGGACTAATGGATGCCTTCCATGTGTAACCATTGCGTGGTATTTGGTCATTCGGTGACGAATTGTCCTCATAAGCCTAAGGAGGATGTTGGGAATGATGTGAGAGTTCCTAGAGGGGGAGAGGAGGTTTCTCGGGAGTCTAACAAGGGAAGGGTTGATGCTAATTATAGAGCTACTAGTGGCACTCAAAAAGGAAATGATAGGTCTAGGATTGCAGAATTGGTTAGGCGTGATACGGTTCCCCTTTCTGTAATAAATATTTTAAATAGTGTCACTAAGACAATGCCTTATAATCCTATAGACATTGACACATCTATAGCTAATAGGTTATGTCCCTTAGCTACAGAGGATGATGATATTCCTTCTCAAGGTGAGAGTGGTATGCCTATTGAGGTGCTTGAAGAGGATAATATGGATTGGGAGACAAATCAGGGGAGCGATGAGGTGAGTGAGGATGGGAAGATGGTTGCCCTTCGTTTTGGTTTTGATGATGAAAAATAAATTGACTATATGTAGCATAAGTTGATATAAGTTTTCTAAAAAATCAATCTAAAGCTCTATAAGAATCAAAATAATTTCTCTAAACCATAAACTATCATTTGAATCAATTGAAACTCATCAAATTTGGTTTTTAATAAGTGAAAAAAATGGAGCATTTACGCCAAAGTTCTTTTGAATACTAAAACCAAAATGTCAATAGTTCCAAAAAACATGTCAATCATTTCTATGGTTTGGTCCAAAATGTCGACAAGTTTATCTGATCTGTCAACCGTTTTGATGATTTTTGGCACAAATTGTCAACAGGATTTTATAAGCCGTTGACAGGAAAAATGCTTGCTCTCGGTTTCTAAATGTTAACAGTCTCTACATCAATAAATGTTAACAGTTCTTCAAAACTGTCGACAGCCTTTATGAAACTATCTACAGCAGTTTGATTTTTCAAACTAATATGTCGACCCTTTCCTTGAAGTTGTCGATCGTTTCTGTTCTAGGATCTCCAACGGCTAGTTCGTCCACTCATCCAAAGTGTTCTTCCCACTTCCAACGACTATATTCTCACAAGATCTCATCATGCACTATAAATATAGGGTAGATGGATGATTCAAAAGGTCCAAGTGATCTCATTACAAGCTCTCAAGTGCTCATTCATTTTTGTGCTTCATTGCTTATTTATTTTTCTCTCCAAGACTTTGTATTCACTTTGTATAATTTTAATTTCAAGTCTTGGATTCATTCTTGAGGGAAATTGTAACTAAGAGCTTATACTCTTAGATCATCTCTTCTTGTATCAATCTAGTGTTCCTAGGTCATCCAGCTAAAGGATCTACTTATGTTTGAGTACGAGGTTTGTTTTTCTTTACTTGTTTTACTATAGGTCCTACATTGCTTGTAGGAGGATTATTTTTCCTAGCTTATTACTAGAAGGCTTGCTTCTTTAAGCAAGAACTTGTATATTTATAATTTGTTGCTAGAGGGTCTATCTGAAGTGATAGGAGGATTATAGTGAATTGCTTGAAAAATCCTTATTGATGAGCTAAGGTAGTGGATTAAGCTTGGTTTAAGCTAAACCACTATATATTGTTGTGTCCTCATTTGCTTGTGCTCTTTGTTTCATTTACTGTTCCAAACATTTCAATCATCCTTACTTGCACTAAAATCTCATTTTTTATTAAAAACATTTTCAAGTTCAACCAATGCGGAATAAAAACATTTGCAGGACTTGGTTTATAATGGCCCCACGTTAATGCGGAATAATAAGAACTCGGGAGAAGATTGTATCTTTTGAAAGCTTGATAAAGTTCTTATTAATGATGGATGGCTTACTAGGTTTCCACATAGTAAGGTTGTTTCCTTACGGTGGTTAGCTTGTCGGACTCTACTCGGCCTAAGGGAGGCCCATTTCGATTTCTTAATCATTTAGTATTTCACCCTTTGTTGCTTGATAAGGCGGGGGAGAGTTAGGGTTTGGTGGTTTGGGGATATCCGATGGATCACTTGGTTTCTTAAGATTAGGGTAGTAAAAATGGCCACGAAGTCCCTTAATAGTTCTCATAGTCATATTACTAAGAGAGTGATGGATCTTCTGGCTAAGTTATCCCAGGTTCAACAGAATCTCATTGATAGTCCTAGTGATTATGTTCTCCATCAGTAGGAGCTTGAATTAAATAGGGATTTGTTGGTTGCATTAGCCTATGAGTTGGATTTCTTTCGGGTGCAAGCACGAGTGCATTGCTCAAAGGAGGGAGACTGAAGTTCTCGGTATTTCTTCCAGTCTATGATGGCTAGTCGTAACCATAGGCAGATTCCTAATCTGCAAAGGGATGATGGTTCCACTATGGACTCTAGTGATGAGGTGGTTGGGACATTAGTGGATTATTATAAGAATCTTTTGGGTAAAAGTGCTCAGGTGTTGGGTTTTCATCTGAGCGATATTGCCCCTTATGTGGAACAGGAAAGTGACTAGTGATAAATGGGAGGGGCTTATGGCTCTTGTGTCTCCGAAAAAAGTTAGGCAGGCTCTATGCAACATGGGAGATAATAAAGCATCTAGGCCTGATGGTTTCACGATAAAGTTCTTTAGGAGAGATTGGGGAATGGTGGAATCAAATGTGGTGGAAGTTGTTAAGAGTTTCTTTGGTACTAGTTGTTTATTGGGAAAGGTCAATGCTACCATGGTCAGTTTAGTTCCCAAGGTTGGCCATTCGAATTTTCCTACCCAGTTTAGGCCGATTTCGTGTTGTATTGTTGTGTATAAGATCATTACAAATATATTGGCTAATAGGCTAAAGGTAGTGCTTCCAGGTTTGGTAGATGAGTCCTAGGTAACTTTTGTGCCAGGCCAATCTATAGGAGATAATGTTTTGTCAGCTCAAGAGTTAGTGCATCAATACTAACTTTATAGGGGTCTGTCATGTTGTGCCATGAAAGTTGACCTTATGATTTGGTGGAGTGGGATTTTCTTCTAGCGATTCTTTAGTTGATGAATTTCCCTCCGCAATTTTATGGTTCGATTAGGGAGTGTGTCACCACTCCTCGATTTCCAGTTAAGATAAATGGGCAGTTGCATGGGTTTTTTCTGGGAGGTAGGGTATTGAGGCAAAGAGAACCCCTCTCACCCTGTTTGTTTGTTCTGGTTGTACAAGTGTTGCAGGGTATGGTTAACTGGTGTACTCAGCCTCCTGACTTCATGTTCCATTGGAGATGTGAGCAGTAAAGGATGGTGATTCTCAAGTTTGCGAATGATCTTTTATTGTTCTCTCATGGAGATGTTGCATCGATAAGAATCCTGAAGGAATGTTTGGAGAAATTTGCTCTATTGTCTGGTCCTTGTCTTAACCCCACGAAGAGTGATTGTTTTGTTTCTTGCTGGGATAAAGTCTTAAAGATGAGTTGTTTCTAGCTACGGGGTTTCGTCAGGGTCAACTTCCTATGAGAAATTTGGGTGTCTCATTATTCTCGATGAAATTAGCCTATGGGGATTGTAAGCCCATTTTGGATAAGGTTAGGAGTCAAGTGTGTTCATGGCGTAGTCGGTCATTATCTTTTCGAGGTAGGCTTTAGCTGGCACATTTAGTTCTACCTACAATCTATTTGTATTGGGCGTTTGTCTCTCTGGAGTTAGACAGACGGATGGGGCATTATTAGAGGGTATTATTAGAAATTTCCTCTGGAGTAAGACGGATGGGGATTCCCATAAAGCTAAGGTGACGTGGAGGGATGTGTGCTGTCTAAATGAGTAGGGGGTCTTGGGTTAAAGCCCCTATATGTTTGGAATCAAGATTTGGTAACAAAGTTGATTTGGAGACTATTGTCGGGTGATAGTGAGTCTTTATGGGTTAAATGGGTACATACTTTCCAAATCAAGGACAGGTGTTTCTGGATTCTTTCAGTGCCTCATTCTTGCCCCTGGTACTAGAGGAAACTTTTATCTATCTAACATGTGGTGAGAGATAGGTTTAGTTGAAGAGTAGGGGATGGTAGTCGTGTCTTCCTATGGTATGATAAGTGGCAGCCGCTTGGGGTTTTGGTCAAGCATTTCTCTTGCTAACTCCCTTAGCGACTGGGAATTCCTATTACGGTTCGTGTTTCTAATATCATTGTTGATGGTGGTTGGGCCTAAACGTCGTAGTATGATTCTCCTTTATTGGATCTTATCCAGCTTCAGATGCCTGGTCCTTCTAGCATTGGGCAACAAGATGAGTTGAGATGGATTTCGGCTTCAGATGGTGTATTTTCCGTCAGGTCTGTTTTGCAAAGTTTGTTGGAGCAGCGGGATCGTGTTCCTTAGCATCGTTTGGTATGGTTTGGGTATGGAATTCCTACCCATTCTTTTATTCTTTGGTTAGTGATTAGAGAGTGATTATATACTCTTGATCGTATTAACTTGTTTTTACCTTTTTCCAATAGATGTTTTTCTTGCAGGGCAAATTTAGAGCAGCATAGCCATTTGTTTTTTGAATGTTCCTAATCTAAGCAGGGCAAAACCCCTGTAGTAAAACAGTAGATGACTCTTGAGTGTGTTATGAATTGGTGGATTTGGCCTTTAGTGTTTGTCCCGATGAATATTTTGGGGTTGGTTGTACCACAGTAAACTTTGGAAATTACAGCTGGTTTCATTCCTCTAATCCTAGATTTTACTAAGTACATACGGTTGTATTCTGATGGCTCTATCCATGGCCTCCTTTTTTCTGAGTGCTTGATCCATCGTTTTTGGTCTTTCGGTTGCTAAAAGATGTGATTGGAGCAATATTTTTCTCTCCATGAGACTTTTTTAGCCAGATTTAGTTATGGTTTGTTGTTCAATATTTTATTTCATGTTTTGATCCCATCTCAAATTTGTTGGGATCCCGAGTATTACCAGTTTCCTTGATGTCAATATGCACTAAGGCATGCCCTAGTTTGTTCCTGTAAATGCTTTTGGCATATTTTTCTCTTTTAATACAAATCTCATTATAGAAAAAAAAAATCATAAACCCTAAATCTTAAACCTCAACCCCCACTGACTCTAAACACAAAATCCTGAAACCAAAACTCTAAATCTTCAAACCAAAACTCTAAATCCTAAACTCTAAATCATAAAAAATAATTATTAAATTCCTAAAATCTATGTTTTTTTTTTTTCAATTTAAAGATCAACTCAAAGGTAACTCTTTACACATGAAGCCTAAGCCCCGCTTGCTAATTTTATTTCATTGTTATTTTCAACTTTTTGACTTTATTTTCATAAACGAACACATTTCTCAAATAAAACACCAAAATAGTAATATATCAATATTACGTTCGTTTTAATCTTTATCAACTCTTCAAAATTATATTTTTTGTATTTTTCAAAAATACTAACAATTATTAAGCCAAAAAAAAAAACCACTCACTACAACTTACAAAAACTCAATCAAACATTTTTTTTATTTTTAGCTTTTGATAATTTAATTTTAGATTTTGAAGACGAACGCAACAATTAAGCTAACATTTTTATTTATTTTTATTTTAGTTTTTGTTTGTTCAAGTGAACGAAATTGAGCACACAAATGGGCAACATATACATTAAGAACGATTAGATAAAACAAACAGACCTATCCCAACATTAAAATTCAGAAGACACTTCTCACCCATAATATGTGTAATGAGAAGGTTATACACATATGATTTGCCGATAGATTTGAGTTTTACCAAAGACTAGCTGGAAAATCAAACGGGATGTATCGTCATTGCATTGTAAACTAGGTGTTCTAATCCGTTTGGCATATGGAAGGAAGATGATAAAAAAAGAAATTTAAAAAGAAAAAGGCACGCACACAAGGATGATCCATTGTTGTCATCAAATCAATAAAAAAATAGGGGCGACAAAATGTAAAAATACTTAAATATGAGGACAATAACTATGGCAACAGAAAGGCAACAGAGTTGTTGCAATCCCATTAGAAACAAACCCTTTTGATTTAAAAGTCATCCCAATATCATCAGGACAATTATTTGTAGAAGATTATTTAATATTGAGGATAAGGTTAGGTGCAATGGGGGTCCCAAAATTAAGTTGGGTTGAGATCATAGATAAAGAGATGAGATATTCTGTCAGTTAACAGAAAACATGGCCCTTGACAAAGCATAATAGATGAAATGGATATGGGTAGCAACCCCAACAAGTGTTGGAACTCTAAACCAAAATTGCTTGGTCAAAAGGATTTCGTTAAGCCCAAGTTCAACATTCTGGAAGAACCAAAAGTCTTTTAATTGAATTAAATTATCTTGAGAATGTAATGCTTTATTTACTTATCTTTTAGACTTCTCTTGTAATGGCTATATAAGCCAAACGTTGTTTTTGCTGAAAGCAGAGGAAGTTGAACTGCTCTCTAGTTATATTTCTTGTTCATTACACTTCTCAAATTTATCCTATAGCCTTCAATTGGTATCAGAGCTTTCAAAAAAAAAAATGGCTACAAGAAATATAGCCACTCCATTTCCACATATCTTCAATGGAGAAGATTATGACTATTGGAGCGGCAAATTTGAAGTTTGGCTGAAAGCATTCGACTTGTCGAATATAGTCGATAAAGGTTTTGTTGAACCTGAGAATGAAGAAGCACTGAGTGATGCTAAAAAGAAAGTTTTGATGGAGTACCGAAAGAAGGATACAAATGTTCTGAATCAAATTAATCTCACAATAGAAAAAGTGGTGTACGAGAGAATTTGCAAAGCAAAAACATCAAAACAGGCTTGGGAGATTCTGCAAAAGGCTTACAAAGGCGATGAACAAGTAAAAAATGTACGACTTCAGATTTTGAGATTAGAGTTCGAAAAACTGGAGATGAAAGAAAATGAAAGTGTTGCAGAGTATTTTACAACAGTTGGTTCTATTGTGAATCAAATGGCCTCAAATGGTGAAGTTTTGGATGATCTCAGGATTATTCAAAAGGTTCTTTGTTCTCTTCCAAAAAAATATTTTAGCTTGGTTACTGTCATTGAATAGACAAGAGATCTCAAAAGCTTAACTTTGGAAGATTTGCAAGGAGTCTTGAAAGCCCATTAAGTAAAGATTAACTTGTTGTATCCCCTATCGAAACAACCGGACCAAGCTCTTAAATCTCAAGTTACAACTACAAGAGGTCGTGAATCATCAAATCGAGGCAAAGGCAAAAATTTCAAAGGACGTGGTGATTCAAGTTCTCGTGGACGAGGAAGAAATAATCAGCACAATGATAGTAATCAGAATGACAATAACGAAAAATTTCAACAAAGAGGAAGAGGAGATCGTGGTTATCAAAGAGGCCGAGGACGAGGATATATTGAGTGTAACTATTGTCATAAACCTAGACACAAAGTTGCCGATTGCTGGCACAAACAAACAGATGACAAGAAAAGTCGCTATGTTGAATGTGACTACTGCCACAACCCTGAACACAAAATTACAGATTGCTGGCATAAACAAGCTGATGACAAGAAACATGAAATAGTTTTTTTTCATCAAAGCAAGAATGAAGAGACTCTGTTGCTTGCTTCTCATGATAGCACGGATGGTGAAGTGTGGTACCTTGACAGTGGTGCTAGCAAACATATGACAGGTAACAAAAAATTATTTTCTAGTTTATCTAAAGTTGATCACGGTGAAGTAATGATTGGTGATGCTAGTACTCATAAAATTGAAGCTGTTGGTGAGATTTCTTTTAAAATAAAATTTGGAAATGTTGAGAAAATGTCTGAGGTTTATTTTGTTCCGGGTTTGAAAACTAACTTGCTTAGTGCTGGTCATCTTATGAAGAAAGGATATAATTTGCATATGCATGATAATGCTTGCACTATATTAAAAGGCAATCAAGTTATTGCAAAAATTGTTGTGGCCTCAAATAACCTGTTTCCTGTCAAACTTGAGACCACAAATTTATCTAGTTTTGCTGCTGTTGAAAAAAATGTTCCCAAGCTATGGCATGAAAGGTTTGGGCACTTGAATTATGGAAGTTTGAAACTATTATCAACAAAGGAAATGGTTAGAGGGCTGCCTAAAATTGACCAAGTTGAAGAGATTTGTGAAGCATGTCAACTTGGAAAGCAACATAGAGATCCATTCCCACAACAATCAAGTTGGAGAGCAAAAAGGCCTTTGGAACTTGTCCATTCTGACCTTTGTGGAAAAATGCCAACTGAATCTCTTGGTGGCAACAATTTCTTCATCACTTTCATTGACGATTTCACCAGAAAGGTGTGGATTTACTTTCTCAAAGAAAAGTCACAGGCATTTCAAGTATTTAAAGATTTTAAAACAGAAGTTGAGAACTATACTGGGCTTCGTATCAAAACCTTGAGAACAGACCGTGGTGACGAGTATATTTCAAATGAAGCAGAAAAATATTTCAAAGAACAAGGCATAAGGCATGAGTTGGCAGCTAGCTTTACACCACAACAGAATGGTGTAAGCGAAAGAAAAAATAGAACTATTGTTGAAAGTATGAGATGTATGCTTAAAAAGAAAAATTTACCGAATAAATTTGGGCAGAGGCTGTTTCTTGTGCAGGTTATCTTATTAATCGGTCTCCAACAAAGCATTTGAAAGATTGCACACCACATGAGGCCTGGATGGAAGAAAGCCTGATATTCAACATTTAAAGGTGTTTGGAAGTGTTGCTTACTCACTCATTCCACAGGCAAAAAGAAACAAGTTTGATGATAAGTCTGAAAAATGCATATTTGTTGGATATAGTGAGAGAAGCAAAGCATACAAGCTGTATAATCCAAAGACCAAAAAGGTTGTGATAAGTCGTGATGTTCATATTGATGAAAATTCAAGCTTTGAAGATACAAAAGATAAAGCAATTGAGCTAGACATTCCTTCAACCACATAAAAGATTCAGAAGAAGAAAATCCTTCTTATTCACCAAGGACTCCATCAAATTTTTCATCAGAATCTTCACATACATCTTCTCCAAGTCCTCCAAGAAGAATGAGAAGTGTACAGGAACTTTTAGATTCAACAGAGCCTGTTGAATATGATGATTCTATATTTTTTGCTTTCTATGCAAGAGAAGATCCAATCTCTTTTGATAATGCAAATAAGGAAGAAGTATGGAAAAGAGCCATGAAAGAGGAAATAACAGCTATTGAAAAAAATGAAACTTGGGAGCTTACAACTCTTTCTCCACATAAAAAACCCATTGGTGTTAAATGGGTATACAAAACAAAAATGAATGCAGATGGCTCCATCAACAAACATAAAGCAAGGCTTGTAGCAAAGGGATACAAGCAAAAAGAAGGAGAAGATTTTACAGAAGTTTTTGCTCTTGTGTCAAGGCTTGATACAGTTCGATTAATGATCTCTCTTGCAGCTCAAAACAATTGGAGGATCTTACAAATGGACGTAAAATCAGCATTCCTAAATGGTGTACTAAAGGAAGAAGTTTACCTTAAACAGCCTCCTGGTTTTGTGAAAAAATGAGAAGAAGATAAAGTCTACAAGTTGAGAAAAGCTTTATACGGGCTGAAGCAATCACCAAGAGCTTGGTACAGCTGCATCAATTCTTACTTCGAGAAGAATGGTTTTCAGAAATGTCCATTGGAACACACTTTCTACACCAAAATCAGTCCACATGGAGGCTTCATATTTGTAAGTCTTTATGTTGATGACCTTATTTTCATTGGTAATGATTTAAAGTTGTTGAATGATTTTAAGCTCTCAATGAAGAATGAATTTGAAATGACTGATTTGGGTGAATTACATCATTTCCTTGGAATTGAAGCTCATAGATCCAAACATGGAATTTTTATCACCCAAGAGAGTTATGCAAAAGAGGTTTTAAAAAAATTTAGAATGGAAAATGCAAATCCTGTTTCAACTCCTTATATCACAGGATTGAAATTGAGCAAAGATGGTAAGGGAAAGCTGGTTAATTCAACTATGTTTCGAAGTTTGGTTGGGAACTTGATGTACTTAACAGCTACAAGGCCCGATATTATCTATGCTGTAAGTTTGGTTAGCAGGTTTATGGAGAAACCATTCTCTAATCATTGGGAGGCAGCAAAAAGAATCCTGAGATATGTGAAAAAAACTCTTGACTATGGTATTTTCTATCAAGCAAATGTGCCTGTTAACCTTGTTGGCTATACTGATAGTGACTTAGCAGGAAGTATTGATGATAGCAAAAGCACTTCAGGTTACGTTTTTTATCTAAGGAGTGGAGCCATAGCATGGTGTTCAAAGAAACAACCAACGGTTGCACTCTCTACCACAGAAGCAAAATATATTGCTGCTTCTTTTGCAGGATGTCATCTACTCTGGTTACGTGGTATTCTGGAGAATCTCAAGCATGGTAAAAAAGGTCCAACAACCTTGTTCTGTGACAACAATTCATCTATTTCAATTTCAAAAGATTTAGTTCTTCATGGAAAAACAAAACATATTCGGATTCGGTACCATTTCCTGAGGGAGCTTGTGAATGAAGGTGTTGTTGTTGTTAAGTATTGCAGGACCAGTGAACAAAAGGCTGACATTTTCACTAAACCACTTGGAGGGCCAGCTTTCTCAAAAATTGCAGCAAGCCTAGGAATGGAGAGCAAGTTTGGTTTAAGGGAGGCATTGTTGGAACTCTAAACCAAAATTGCTTGGTCAAAAGGATTTCGTCAAGCCCAAGTTCAACATTCTGGAAGAACCAAAAGTCTTTTAATTGAATTAAATTATCTTGAGAATGTAATGCTTTATTTACTTGTCTTTTAAACTTCTCTTGTAATGGCTATATAAGCCAAACGTTGTTTTTGCTGAAAGTAGAGGAAGTTGAATTGCTCTCTAGTTATATTTCTTGTTCATTACACTTCTCAAATTTATCCTATAGCCTTCAACAAGTTGGGGTAAAGCTTAATCAAGTTGAGTTGAATATAGCTACTTAAATTACATAAATTAACACTTTGCTCAATCAGCAATTACAACTCTATAATGCAATTGCGATCTCTTGACTTCTGCATGTGGGAACACACTTTAATGGAACTTTAGTTTTATCTGGTCATGAACTTCATATTAAGAGATGCTGTGAAAAGTACCTCTCATTATGGGATAAAAGAGTCTTCAATTCCATAACCATAGTTCTCATCCAGATCATAAAAAATGGCATTGATGTAAACCACAAAACCAAGGTAATAATAGTTTGGGTGTTTTTTTAGTAAATCTCCTATAATACAACCACAAAATACATCAAGCAAAACAAGGATAAAACTTCTTTAATGTATTTGAATTTCATATTCTAAAACATATTATTATACAAAAAGAATTTTTTTCCATTCCCCCTGAAAAAACTCTAACCACACCGGTGACCCCTGAATAAGAAACCAATCTCCTGCAGAGAGGGAGCATCCTCAGTCGTGCTCAAGCCCATGAGACCTAATAAGGTGCAGAGGCATAGAGTCCCAGCAGCCATTCAAAATGGCAACAACCAGTGAGTTCTACCATGGCGTGGACTATGTCTACGTGCCAGCAATTACCCCATGGACATCTCTTAGAAATGAACTGTTTGAATCTTAAGTAGGGTTGTTCACTTGCATCATATTATTCCACTTTTAATGGTCAACATATAAGTTGAAAAGCATAGAGTAAGAAGGGTTTTTCAATAGTTTTGATGCTGTCAGCTGACAAGTACAACATGCATGCATGAAAAATTAGATGTGTTGAATACGTTATCAGGAAAACATGGATTTATTTCTTACCAGAAGGATGGAACTAGTCTTGAAAGATCCAAGTGATAGCATTTCAATTCCCTTCAAATTCCAGAACATTGAAAAGGCAAAGCAAACATTTTAGAGACCTCAACATATTGTTATCTCAGACAAACAAGTAAACATTAAGACAAAAGACACTTTCCACATGATAGAAGAAAATAGAACACCAATGAGATTTGCTTCTCTTCTTCTTTTCCTTTTTCTTGATAGATAAAGAGCATCAATTGAATTATTGTGTCTTCTTTTATAGGAAAAGACATCAATTAAATTTTCATGGCATCAGACACGAAGTTTGCACATAAATCGAAGTGAATAGATAACTCCTTAACCAAACAAAGAATTTTTTATAAAGAAAAAAATTGAGAAAAGAAACATAGCTACAGTTAGAACTTAGAAGTCACATGTTTGTTAAGGTATTTATTATCACAATTCTCGTTTTCACACACTCTAGGATATTCCTCAAGGATTACACACTCACTCACACGAAGAAGGACAGAATTTTAAAATACAAGAAAACAACACAGAACTCAAACACACACGTGACACAAGAAGATTTATCCTGGTTCGAAACTCCTTTTGAGAGATCCTACGTCCAGACTGCTGAGGGTCTTGGCTTCACCATCTTGAAATCAGAAAAATAGATTACATGCACTGCACTCTCTCACAACCCTATACACAAGTTGTCCTAACTAGAGATTACAAAGCTATAACACAAACTTCTCTTTAGCATACATAGCACATACTCTTTCTCTCGAGATAGAATGAAAATCAGTAGTTGACATAACTCCCCATCCCTTTATTTATAAACCATAGATGGCGGGAGTTTCAAAGATTTAAACAGAATCAATAGCCGTCTTATACACGTGGTGGTTACCGTTATAATATGTAACTAACCGACTTCTAGAAGCCTGCTAATACCCATAGCCTTCTCTAATTCTTTCCTCTCCCGAGTCTCAAGATTAATCCTAGGCAAATCTTTTTATAGTATTATTCTATGAAACTTTAAGAGCAACTACCTAGCATCAACAAGCTTCTAGAAAAGAAAGAATGTTGAGAGAGAGGGAGAGAGAAGAAGAAGAAGAAGTGTATCAATGTCTTTAATTTATTCCTCTTCTATACTTTCTACCATATATATTTAACTTCTAATCAAGTTTTCCAATATGGTATATGATTCATACAACAGAAAGAATAAGAGCAAGTTATTGCGTATCACTTGAGGTTTTTTAATAACATACATATCCCCTCGTAGCAGGTGGTATGAGAAATTACACACCTCTCTATTATTTCAAACATTCTGTACCAGATTACCCCTTGAGCAATCAACCATTTACTATCTGGAAAAAAAAATGCTTAGTAACCTCTACACACACTAATCTTTTCTATATTTCCATGCTTGTTATAAATCACACTTTATATGCATATATATACACACACAATCCACTACCATACTCATAGCCTGAACCACCTCCAACCACCATCCAGACTCCTTAGGTTCAATTTCCAAATCAAATGGCTAACACTTTGTCACCATTTTATCATTACTATCATTATTTTTCCATCACATAATCTAAAAAATATATCACCATGTCTTAGACCCCCCCCCCCAACTTATTTTTAGCACCCATAATCACCTCCAATCACAAAAACTAGCCTCTCTTTATCTCACTCTATACCCAATGCAATAACCATGTGACAAAATCTATCCACCAAGGGACAACATAACATGGCCAGATAAAATGCAAATTAAACCCATCATCACAAACGAAACCCCTCCATGCCTCAATTGAACATCATTGTGGGTTCATCAAGTAATCATAAATGTGGTGGCCAGTCAAAAATGGTGGTAGTGGGAGGTTGATGGAGCTCATTTATCGAGTTTGGGTGTGCATGTGGAAAATTAGAGGTAAGCTTGAGATTGAGGGGGGTTTGAATTTTTGGAGTAAGGGGGTTCTTGGATCATGGTGGTTAAGGTTTATTAAAAGATGGAGAGTGAGAGAAAAATAAAGTAGATGAAGATGGCATAGTATATTCGAGGGTGTGTGCTCTGTGGATGTATGCGGGAATTTTTTCACACGAAGAGAGAGAGAGAGAGAGAGAGAATTTAATTTGTGTCTCTAATGAAGAGTAAGAAGGCAAAAAATTGAGAAAACGAGATTGAGTGGTGAAAGTGGGATTACATAATGTTATACACACATGTTATAGAATATACAGGTTTGACTAATGGCATTGAAAAGAAAATTTGATGGGCACATAATGGTAAAAATTTCCTTATCATTAATTATTTACTCTATTATCTTACTAACACCAAGAAAATATATTTGTGATCTTTTAAACCACATGGAGGCAGATGTAACATTGACAAACCTTGGGGTGTTCGTAAGTAATTTAGTTGATAGATAAATAAGAACGGACTCCACCTTGGATATGGATAAGGGAAATTCTATTCACACCCATATTTTTATTCTTCGTTGTCATAACTAAAATAAATTTAATAATTACTCTTCATAGCCACCATTATTACTCTTCTGCAGCCACTTACATTTCAAAATTACCCTCTCCATATATCCTATACATCGCGCGCGCGCGCACAGTCGTCGTCTCCTTCTCTATTATCGTTGCCTTCTCTCCTTTGCCCCGAGTCTGCTTATCGCCGGAGTTATCTCATCTCACCAAGTTTACAGATAATTTTTGAATTATATTTTGGTTGGAAGGTTTAAACTTGGCAGCCGGAGGCTAAGAGTCCACCTTCGAGTAATGGAGTTCTAAGGGCGAAGGCAGTGGCCGCCTGGGTTCGGAGGCAGTGGCGATGGTGGCGGCGGTGGCGGCCTCCGAATCCTGGGTTCAGATCGGTCACAGCCACCGAACCCGGAGGTAGCATCGCCTCCGAACCCTGGGGTTCAGTGGTCATGGTCGCCTTCGAACCATGGAGTTTGGAGGCACCCATCGCCTTTGAAACCCAGGGCTGCCTCCGAACTCCATTACTTTTGTGTTTTTTATTTTATATATCTATCACATCTTAATTTTTTGACAAAATTTTTAACAGAAGACTAAATTATAACAATATTCAAAGTTTAACTATTACTAATGTTCAAACGATTAGTGTTATTTATCCTATCAAGAAGGTGTGAAGATGAGAACTCACAATTTTATGTTTGCAATAAGATATTAGTTACCACTCGTGACTTCATTGTTATGGGACTGCTCAAAATGAACGTGCATGGGTACAAGCGCGCAACCAATCTAGACTTGACTGGCACTAGAAAGCTTTTAATTTGAAGATATAGGATCAGGCCGATTAGGGGTGTACCAACCGAACTCAATCGATTAAAATTAGTTATTCGAATTAATTTAATTAAATAAATTAATTGATAATCAAACTAACAGAATATAAACTGTATAAATCGAATTGAAAATTGAAGATCAAATTAATACAAAAAATTGAAAAAAATAAAACTTTCTAATAAACGGAAGAACCCAAATTAACTGATTGACCAAAAAAAAATCAAAAAATGATTGTAAATTTCAAACACCAACTCAAGAAAGATTTTAAAAAGCGTCGTTTTATATTTTACTCAATTCGATTAATTTAATTATCCCAACTAAGAAGATCTAACTTCCTAGAAAATATAATCGAATCGAACCAAACTAACAAGTTCGATCGGTTTGGTTTGATAAGTTCGGTTAAACCGAATTTCTGTTCTCCCCTGAAGCTGACACAATTCAGTACAATCTTATACAGTTCAAATTGATAAAACAAATTAATTTTATTCCTATTTAATATAAATTTAAATATATGTGTGTATATATATATATATGCTCGATTTTCAATCTAGACTGTATTAGAAATAAAAAAATTACTATTTTTTTCAGACCCAATATTGAACCGAAATGATTCAATCTAATTTTGGGTCCGAACTAATTTATCGATATGAACCAAAATTTACAGACCCATATACCTGATGAAGTGAAATTCCAGAGGATGAGGAGAACGTAAGGAAAAGGATGGGCAAAAGTAAAGATTCTGATGAAGGATTTTCGGAAGTGGTAGCCGCACGTTCCCTTCTTGCCTTTCTGAGTGTACCTGCAATGGAGACGGGGCTTGCTCCCCCGGTCGATCTCCGATGATTAAGTTAGTTTTTGATCTAGGGTTCCTTGTCCCCTTTTAAACTATGTTAATTGATGGAAAGATCAGGAGAATCTCCCACCTTCTTCGCTTACCTTTTCTCGGGATAGGGATCATGAGGGATCTTCGGGATCTTCCTCCCGCCTTCTTCGGGACTTTCCCGATAAGGGTTTCGCGATAGCCTCCGCCTCCGAGGAGTTCGGGATAACTGTTGCCTCCGTGATCTTCGGGGGTTTCTCTATTGAGTGCTTATCTGATTGACGTGGCAATGCTTATCTGATGTGTATCTTTTGACCGCTGTTAGGTATTCATCTCGGCGTAATTATGGGACCGAGGGCGTTCCCCTCATCACTTGCCCCCCCACTCCTTGAGCTCTTCGGCTTGAAGGGCCCGAGGAGTAGTAAGGCCCCTGAGGCTCTTCACTTTAACTCCCCCTTTTTTTTTTTTTTTTTTTTTTGGTGTCTGGCAGACGCGAAAATCAATCGGTTTTGACGGCGGTATCCCTTCCCTATGCGCTGTCCGAGGCCGTTTCGTCTTTCGAGTTCTGTCAGTGCGGGGTGATCAATGCTCATTATTGCTCGTCCTTTGGTCTCTTATCCCCGCAGTTTAATCTTTTAAAATGGGAACCCTTAAGTCCCTCTACTTCTCTTTTCGTGCGACTTTCCTTCAGTTTTAGCTTTTCTTGTGCCCGCAAGTGTTTTCCTCCTCTTTCGCCTCTCTTTCTCCTAGCCTTTTGCCATGGCGATAATCGGTTCTGGAAGGTTTAATCCCGCTGGTGCAGAGCTTATTGAGTGGGAAAAACATCCTGCTGCGTCGATTCCATGTCAATGGATGAGCCAAGCGGAATGTCAACAGTTTAGAGAAAAGTACAACGTCCCCGAAGAGTGGGAGGTAGAGTTCAACAGCCATCTACGAGCATGTCATCCCGTCGCCGGCCGCCTTTGCATTTATAAGTGTGCTTTTGACAGGGGCTTTCGGCTCCCTCCCCGGAGAAGAGTGATGACCCTACTTCAACATCTTACTATCGCTCCCGCCCAACTGTCTCCCTTCGGATGGCGATACTTGATGGGGTTCCTCCTTATTTGTCATTCTGGCAAAATTGAGCCAACTGGAGACCTCTTCGACTATTTCTTCACGACCAACCGCGACCCCGGAGGGTGGATCTCCATCTCCCCTCGGATCGTGAAAGATAGCCGTCTTCTCGCCTGCAAGGGATACTCTAATCTTGAGATTTCTGCTTCGACTCTCATGCAATCCGGCGGGTCGAAAGATTCTGATGATTGGAAGGAGCGTTTTGTCTTCGTCCGCCCCAGGCCATCCGGTTCTTCTCAAGAGATCTGGTCTGTCAGTAATGAGTGGACTCTGGACACTAAGCACAAGCGTCCGAGTGTCGAGACCATTGAAGATTTCGCCTGCCGACTTATGAAGAACAGTCGGAACTGGGAAGAAGGATGGCTCTCCAATCCCAGCCTTTCCCAAGCGGGTCTGGACGGCGAGAACTGTGAGCTCTTTTTCCTTCATCCTTTTCTTTTACTCTCTCTTTTTCCTTTGTCTGTATTTGATTTTCGTTGTTATCTCTTTCTTAGATGAAGAGGTCTGGGAAATATCTTATTCTGCTGTCACCAAAGGAATGATATTGGACTTCCCTGGGAGTAAAGGCCCTTCGGCACCTTCCGGCAACCAGAGGGTGTTGGAGAGGACTGCGCCTTCCGAGCGAATTCCAAAGAGCAAGAAGAGTAACAAGAAGAACTCGTTACCGTCCAGGTCGCGAAGGGCGGTGGAGGAAGACCCCGGGACCTTCCAAGAGGCTTCCCAGGGGAACATTGCTGGGGGTTCGGGGGACCCCTCTTCCCGTTCGGGGGACCCATCTTCCCCGCTTCTCCTTTCTCAAACCAGAGGCTCTCCGACCGCGCGGCGAGAAGCCTCCACCATGCCTGCGCGCTTGCCGATCTCTCCCGAAGACGATTCGGCGACCATCGCTCAGGTGCTTGCTGTAGCTCGCGCAGAGGCCCAGAAAAGGCAAACCATGGCAGGTACGGAGTCCAGTGCTACGCCTCCCAGCATCCCTATCAGTTCGATTTTTAAACGAATTTTAACGCCATTGGCACCAGCGGGGCGTTCGGAGCTGACGGGAGAGGCTTCGCTGGAGGAGGCTTCGGTGTTGTCGGCGAAGCAGATTTTAGCGCGCCGGACGAAGCGCCGCAGGATGGAAGCCACTTCCCCAGCTGCTGCTCCCTCCGAGCCTTCGGCTCCTGAAGCCACCAATGCCCCTTCGACGGCTTTAGTCTTACCGGAGACTCTACGAACTCCGAACGAAATCGACTATTGCGCTGAAATTCTAAGGGTGCGACCGTATTCCTTCTTCTTTTGACTTTTCGCTTTTTCTGTGCGAGTAGGTCTTGATCTATACTCTGTTTTTACTTCCTCAGAACCTTACGGAGTTCCAAGGTCTGGTCTCTCGACGAGAGTCCGAACTTCAAACTCGGATCGCCTCCCTGGAGTCTGAAGTGGAAAGGCTTCGAGGGTTGGAATCTCTTTCTTCCCAATTGTCGGGTCTCGAGCACCGGGTTCATATTTTAACCAAGTCTGTGGAGCTGGCGCAAGAAGATGCCCGACTTGCCAACGAAGCCGAAGCTCAAGCTCGGGAGGATTTGGCGTTGGTCCAGAAGAACATGCTTGAGGCTAATCAGGCCAATTCCCGACTTGGGGAGGAGCTGGATTCCACTAAGGTTGTTAATCGCCAGCTTCAGGAGGATATAAAAAGACTCACTCTAGAGCTGAAGGAGGCCAAGAAGGGACAGGTCGAAGCGTTGGAGTCTTATTCCCGGTGCAAAGAAGACCTTCGTACCGCTCATGCCCAACTTCAATCTGCCCTCAAGGATGCCCAAGTGGCTTTTCAGAATGGTCGAGAGGATTTCCGAAGCTCTGAAGCTTATGCCGCGGAGTTAGAAGGAGTTCTTCGGGGTGGGTTTGAGCATATGAGAAAACTCGTCAAAGAGCGCTTCCCGAACTTGGATGTAGACTCCATCCCCTTTGATGTTGTCGCCGCCTTGTCTTCTTTAGAGTAGTCATTTGTATTAAAACCTGTTGTCGTAATAAAAGTGTTTAGATTTTTCACACAATTTTCTTTTGAAAAACAAGAAAAAGAAGGCCGCTTGGGATCAGGCTTGATTCTTCCTCTTTTTTTTTTTCTCTTTTACCCTTCCTGCTCATCGCAAGACTTGGTCTTCGTCGCTTGCTCAAAAGGGTTCGGCTCCGGCCCCCCAAGGATCGCGCCTGATCCTCGCAATCTTAAACCTTTCGAGGATTCGGGACCCTCCAAGGATCACATCTGATCTTTTGCTTTTGCCGGAGGTTCGGGCCTCCTAGGATCATATTTGATCCTTTGTTTTTGTCGGGATCATATTTGATCCTTTGTTTTTTGCGAGGATTCGGGACCCTCCAAGGATCACATCTGATCTTTTGCTTTTGCCGGAGGTTCGGGCCTCCTAGGATCATATTTGATCCTTTGTTTTTGTCGGGATCATATTTGATCCTTTGTTTTTGTCGGGGGTTCGGGCCCCCCGAGGATCATATTTGATCCTTTGTTTCTGTCGGGGGTTCGGGCCCCCCGAGGATCATATTTGATCCTTTGTTTCTGTCGGGGGTTCGGGCCCCCCGATGATCATATTTGATCCTTTGTTATAGTTGAGGGGTCTAGCCCCGTTGAAGGTATGTCGATTCTTTCCCTTCGCGCTGATGTGCCTTCCCAGGTCTTTGGAAATGATGAGTTTTTACGCATAGGAGAAAAATGAATTTATTCCTGGATAGCATACGCAAAGCCATAAAAAGAAAAGATGCCAAGACATATAATGTAGAATTATTACTAACAGATCATATGAATATAATAAAGAGCTATCACTGATAGAACTTCCTCAAGTTCTGCACGTTCCATGCGTTTTTCACCGGTGCCCCTTCGAGGGTCTGTAGTTTGTATGCCCCCGGGCTGAGGACTTCTGTTACTTTGTAAGGACCTTCCCAATTTGGTGTTAACTTATCTGTTTCTCGGGCTCCCTGAACGTCTGCTCGCCTTAGTACCAAATCTCCTGGTAGAAAGTTTCGTGCTCTTACTCGTCGATTGTAGTATCTCTCTATGCGCTGATTATAAGCAGCTTGTCGAATCTTCGCCTGGTCACGAAATTCATCAAGGAAATCTAGGTTGTCCCTCAAACTCTGCTCATTGGATTCAGGGTCGAATAGCTCTACTCGTAGCGTAGGTACTCCAATTTCAACTGGGATTAATGCTTCCGAGCCGTAGCATAGACTGAAAGGAGTCTCTCCCGTGGAGACCTTCGCCGTGGTTCGGTAAGACCACAGAATGCTCGACAGTTCTTCTACCCAACTACCTTTCGCCTTATCTACTCTTGTTTTTAAACCCCGCAACATAGTTCTGTTAGCGAGTTCGATTTGGCCATTAGCTTGGGGGTGAGCTACCGAGGTGAATTGTTGCTTGATTCCCAACTCCTGGCACCATTCCCGAACGGACCGGTCAGAAAATTGAGTGCCGTTGTCTGAGATCAGCACCCGAGGAACTCCGAAGCGACAGACTACGTGCTTCCATAGGAATTGTTTCACCCGCCGAGAAGTAATAGAGGCCACTGCTTCAGCTTCAACCCACTTTGTGAAGTAATCGATAGCAGCCATGATATACTTGACCTGTCCAGCTGCTGGGGGAAAAGGTCCCAGGATGTCTATACCCCATTGGAAAAAGGGGCATGGTGTGGCGAGATGAGTTAGCGCGACTGCCGGCACATGGACCAAGTTAGACGTTTTCTGGCACCGGTCGCAAGTTCTAACTAGCTGCTCGGAATCTCGCACCATCGTTGGCCAATAATACCCCTGCCGCAGGGCCTTTTGACTAAGCGCCCGAGCCCCGATGTGGTTTCCACATATTCCTTCGTGAATCTCCCGTAGGATGTAGTCTGCTTCGCGAGGTCGGATACACTTAAGCAGCGGTTGTGAAAAAGACCTTCTGTATAATTCCCCCCCGACTAACACGAAATTTCGGGCTTTTCGTTTGACCTCCCGTGCCTCCGAGTCGTCTTCGGGGAGCTTTTCCTCTCTTAAATATGACAACATGGGGTCCATCCAGCTGGGCTCGTCATCGATACAAAATTGGACTGCGGCTTCTTCGATACTCTTTTGCGGAAGAGATTCGATCCGAATTTCCCGAGAGCTTGTAGGGAAAGAGGAAGAGGCGATTCGGGACAGCAAGTCCGCCTCTGTATTCATGGCTCGAGGGACGTATTCCACCTTTATGCGTTGGAAACGCGCCATCAGCTCTTTGGCTAGGGTCAAGTATTGCGCCATGTGACTTTCTCGGGCTTCATATTCTCCATTCACCTGCTGCACCACTAAGTTAGAATCTGAACTCACCTCAACGTTTTGAGCTCCCAATTGTTCAGCCAACCTCAGCCCAGCTAATAAGGCCTCATATTCTGCTTCGTTGTTAGATGCTCGGAATTCAAAATGCAATGCATAGGGCCATATTTGCCCTTCGGGACTCTTTATCATTAATCCTGCTCCACCCCCGCCCGAGGTCGAGCTTCCGTCTACCGCCACTGACCATGGTTTCTGGCTTTCCTCGGGACCTTCGGGAGCTCCTATCCCTTCGGCGATGAAGTCTGCTAGCGACTGCGCCTTAATGGCCGGTCGCGGCCTATACTCAATGTCAAAGGCGGTGAGCTCTACTGCCCACTTCAACATCCGGCCTGAAAGCTCCGGCTTGCTAAGAACTTGCTTCAAGGGTTGGTTAGTAAGCACTATAATCGTATGAGCTTGAAAGTAGGGTCGGAGTTTCCTCGCCGATGTTATTAAGGCGAACGCCAGTTTTTCCATAGGAAGATACCGAACCTCGGCTCCCGATAATCGTTTACTCGCATAATAAACGGGCCTCTGGATCCCGTTTTCTTCTCGAATCAATACCGAACTTACAGCCTCATTGGCCACCGCCAGATATATGTATAATGGTTCTCCGGGCTTCGGTTTGGTAAGAACTGGAGGCGTGGCTAGGTGCTCCTTAAGCTTTTCGAAAGCTCGCTGGCATTCAGAATTCCATTCGAAGTTACTTGCTTTCGATAAGACCTTGTAGAAAGGAAGGCCTTTTTCTGCCAAGCGAGAAAGGAATCTGCCAAGGGCTGTCATCCTACCCGTAAGGCTCTGTACCTCTTTCACATTCCTAGGGGCCGGCATATCCATGATAGCTTTGACCTTCGCAGGGTTTACCTCGATCCCTCGGTGGTGTACTATATAGCCTAGGAATTTTCCTGCAGAAACGCCGAAAGCACATTTGACAGGATTAAGTTTCATATGGAACTTACGAAGGGTTTTGAAGCATTCCTCCAGATCCTCCGGATGACATTCGGCTACCATACTTTTTACCAGCATGTCGTCGACGTAAGCCTCCATATTTCTCCCGAGTTGTTGGTGAAAAAGCTTATTTACCAGGCGCTGGTAAGTGGCTCCTGCGTTCTTTAATCCGAAAGGCATTACGGTGTAGCAGTAGGTTGCCTTGTTGGTGACGAATGCCGTTTTCTCCTGGTCCTCCGGGTGCAATGGAATCTGGTGATATCCCTGAAAAGCATCTAGGAAACTCATGAGCGAACATCCAGCAGTTCCATCAATTAGGGCGTCAATCCTCGGGAGTGGGTAGCTATCTTTTGGGCAGGCTTTGTTAAGATCGGTGAAATCGATGCAAAGTCTCCACTTGCTCTGCCCTTTGGGAACCAGCACAACATTCGCTAGCCAATCTGGATAATCCACCTCCCGAATGTGGCGCGCAGCTGCTAACTTTGCGATCTCCTCCTCGATCGCCCTTGCCCTATCAGGGGCGAAGCTTCGTTTTTTCTGTCTGACAGGCTGAAAACCTGATCGGACCCCCAGCCTGTGTGTCATTACTTCTGGATTTACTCCTGGCATATCCCGGGCTGTCCACGCGAAGATATCTGCATACTGTCTAAGGAGTGATATTATTTGACTCCTTAGCGGATCTTTTAACTCCATACTCACTCTTACACATCGACTTGGGCAATTTTCTTCCAGAGGTACTTCTTCCAATTCATCCACCGGCTCCGCTGTTTTGGGATCTTCAGGTCCTTCTAGTAGAAAACTGACCTCCTTCGGGGGGTCAGCATCCTTCTGCAACCCTGCTTCTTTACTCTTCGCCATGCCTATAGAGGCCATGTAACATTCACGGGCTAAGCGCAAATCTCCCCGCACTTCGCCCGTCCCCCTATCCGTGGGGAACTTCATCATCATATGATACGTGCTTGGGATGGCTCGAAGGGCATTGAGACCCGATCTTCCCAGAATCATGTTGTAAGCCGAAGGCACGTCTGCTACCAGGATATCTAGCATAACACGAGAAGTTCGGGAACCTCTCCCCACCGTCAACGGGAGTTGAATAATCCCTTCTGAATATACGGCTTCACCATCAAATCCCACCAAAGGGACCCTCGCTGCCCTTAGCTGTGTCATTTCATACCCCATGCCTAAGAAGGCTTGCCGGTACAAGATTTCTGAAGAGCTTCCTGGATCCACAAGGATCCGCCGAAGTTCCCACTTCCCGAGTTCAGCTGTTATCACCAGTGGGTCATTTTGAGTCGGGTACCCCGGGAGGTCGCTATCTGAAAAAGAGATTGGATCCACGTTCCTCGATCTTTTCAGCCGGGTCGCATTACTTTTTTCGTCCTTCATGACTGGGACCTCCCCCGCCGCGAGTGTGTGGAATATCGGAGGCTGAGGATGATCATCTTCTCTTCGATGTGATCTCTCCCGCTGGGCCCGATTTCGATCCTCCGCGCGGTCTTTCTTGGGGGGGCTTCTTGATCGCGACCGTCGATCCTTTCTCCCCTGAGAATCACCTGTTTTTGCCACGTAGCTCCTCAGGAAACCCCGATTGATAAGTTCCTGAATCTCCTCCTTTAATTGGTGACACTCTTCCGTGTCATGACCATGATCTCGGTGGAATCGGCAATATTTACCTCTGTTCCTTTTGTCAGATGGTGCCTTCATCGGTCGAGGCTTTTTCAAGTAATCTTTTCCCTCAATAGTAGCCAGGATTTCTGCCCTCGGGGCGTTCAGAGGAGTGAAACCCGCCGAATCCCACCGAGGGCGATGCTTTTCTCTTCGGTCGTCACTCCTCCTTTCCTCGGGATGCTTCTTTTTATCCTTCTTCTCCACATGCTCCGCCCTCTTAGCCTGCATGACCTCTTCGGCATTTATGTACTTCGTGGCCCGGCCCAATATGTCCGTGAACGCGCTGGGAGGCGTTTTGGCTAATGATTGGGCGAAAGGGCCGGGCCTCAGGGCGTTCTGGAATGCCACCATAGCAACATTGTGGTCAAAGTTCTCGATGCTCAGGGCTTCCATATTAAATCGTGAAACGAAATCCTTCAAGGGCTCTCCTTGGTTCTGCTTCATACTCACCAAGGCCATGGTGGACCTTCGGTGTCTTCGGAGAGGTGCAAAGTGCGCCAGAAAGCTGCTCCGGAGTTGCGCAAAACTTATGATGGAATGATGAGCCAGGTTTGAGTACCACGCCCGTGCGTGCCCCTCCAGAGTGGCCAAGAAAACTCTACACCACATCGCGTCTGAGGCGTCCTGTACCATCATATGCGAGGTAAAAAGATCCAGGTGATCCATCGGGTCGGTGGTCCCGGCGTAGGGCTTAATGGCCGGGATGCGGAGACGTTCTGGTGGTATGGCCGCCATGATCTCTGGGCCAAGGGGCTGATTTATCCTTGGTCCCTGAGCCTCTCCGGTCCTTGGCTTTAGGGCGGCTATCTCCTCCTCCAACTGCCGCAATCTTCTTTCCTGCCGTTGCTGCACAAACGACAAGTCAAGAGACTCGGCCGCCTCGCCGTCATCTGGCCCTGGCCTCTGCGGATTCTCGTCCCGTCGATAAGATTCCTCTTCTCTTGGGGGCTCGCGCCTTTCCTCCGCCCGAGAGTGCTGGGCTTGCTGATGCTGGCCATCTAGAAAACCCATGAGTAACTCCGTCAATCGTTGTACTTGACCCTCCAGAAGTGCTATCCGATCAGGAGGAGGCGGAGGGCCCTCCGGACTCCGAGCCCTCCCCGGCGGGCTTCGGGGAGGGTTCTGCTGACTCGGTTCCGGAACGGGGTTGCTCCCCACGGCCCTAGACGGCTGTCTTCTGGTCGCCATTCACGGTTGAGAAGATTGTCGGCTGCACTGGAAAGACAGAAGAGAAGAATGTCGGCCCCACGGTGGGCGCCAATTGATGAAGGATTTTCGGAAGTGGTAGCCGCACGTTCCCTTCTTGCCTTTCTGAGTGTACCTGCAATGGAGACGGGGCTTGCTCCCCCGGTCGATCTCCGATGATTAAGTTAGTTTTTGATCTAGGGTTCCTTGTCCCCTTTTAAACTATGTTAATTGATGGAAAGATCAGGAGAATCTCCCACCTTCTTCGCTTACCTTTTCTCGGGATAGGGATCATGAGGGATCTTCGGGATCTTCCTCCCGCCTTCTTCGGGACTTTCCCGATAAGGGTTTCGCGATAGCCTCCGCCTCCGAGGAGTTCGGGATAACTGTTGCCTCCGTGATCTTCGGGGGTTTCTCTATTGAGTGCTTATCTGATTGACGTGGCAATGCTTATCTGATGTGTATCTTTTGACCGCTGTTAGGTATTCGTCTCGGCGTAATTATGGGACCGAGGGCGTTCCCCTCATCAGATTCAATGGCAAGAAAAGGAAAGGGAATATATATGTATGTATGTACGTATGTATCATGAAAGGGGCAAAGACTAAGAATTGGTGGTTGAAAAGATGGGGGAAGTAGAAACAAAAATGAAAGAGAAAATCCACTTTTTTGGTTGAAAAGTGGGTGCCTCTGAAACTGCCTCCGAACTCCAGAGTTCGGAGGAAGCCAGCGCCGCCTCCGAAACCCAGGTTTCGGAGGCCGTGGGTGCCTCCGAACTCCAGAGTTCGGAGGCAGCCAGCGCCTCCGAAAGAATGTTTACGTACGTGCAATCCTGCCATCCATGACATGACAAAAGGGTTTGAATCGCGGATTAGAGATCGAAATTGAAGGCCTCTGCTTGTGGGTCCGGCGTGGGAATCTAAGGAAGACATGGCTAAGAGCCGACGAGCATCTGGAACCGAGATTAAGGAAATGGAACCCCTTGCTTCATTCAGCCTGTTCCAGTCAAGCCAATCATTATGCACAAAATGTTGAAGACCTTAATGAGCTGCTGTATTATTAATCAACGGAATTAATTAAACCTCCTTAATTATTTTCGAAGCAAATATAAGAAAATTTTGCTTTTGATCATCCATTGCTGGGATTCTTTCTACTCCGTCCACGGAGCTTTATTTAAATAAATGTCAACTTCCATTTAGATATATGTATGTATGTATATATATGTCAGTTAGTCAATTAGCAAACTTATATAAATGCACAATCTTGATAACATTATTAATTTTATCTCCTCTGCATTACAAACCCATTTGCAACATTTCACCTAAATCAAGAAGAATTATTCGATAAAGATCGATACACTAAATTCAGAGAGATAGAAGAAGTGTTGGAAGAACAAAAGAAGTATCACTTCTTCTCAATATATTATATTGTCTCTAAGATCAAATGATTAGTTTCCTGCTATAAAAAAAAATAAAAACACCAATTAAAATTTAAGGATTTCGTGAATGCTAAGATTCGGGAAACAGCATGCTTCCGTGCTTCCCGAAGCAAAGGGTTTGGGAAACACCATGCTTCCCGAATCCTAAAGTTCGGGAAGCGTGGCCTTTCCTGAATCCCAGGGTTCGAGAAAGGCCACGCTTCCCTAATGCTAGGATTCGGGAAAGCTGGTGCTTCCCAAATCCCAGGGTTCGAGAATAACCAACTTCTCGAATCCTGCAATTCGGGAATACATTGAGATTCGCGAATCCCACTATTCTGAATCCCCAACACTATTACAAACACACACTAATAATACATATAGATTTACTTATTTGTGCTCGATATTTTTCTAAGTAGTTATCTTTTTCGTCAAACTCTTCTCAGTTCGTCATTAATATTTGAATTTAGTAATCCATAACTAACTTTGATAAGAAAATGGCTAACTCGTTGATATTTTGAGAGAAAATGGATGAGTATGAGTGTAGGTGTGAACCCAGGAGAATGAGAGACCTTAGGAGAAAATAGCTATTGAATGGCGAGTATGAAATGATAAATAATTGCGACGGGGCTGAGAAGAAATTACAGAGTTTGGTCGATAGAAGAAAATGAGAAGTCAGGTGGTTGCGAAATGTGAGTGGTTGAGTATTGAAGATGAAGGGTAAAATTAATTTTTTGCTTAAAGCTATTTTAAGGGCTATAGGTGTGAACCCAAGAGAATGAGAGACCTTAGGAGAAAATAGCTTTTGGATGGCGGGTATGAAATGATAAATAATTGCGACGAGGGGTGAGAAGAAATTACAGAGTTTGGCCGGTAGAAGAAAATAAGAAGTCAGGTGGTTGCGAAATATGAGTGGTTGAGTATTGAAGATGAAGGGTAAAACTGATTTTTTGCTTAAGGCTATTTTAGGTATATTGAAAAATGGTTGCAAAAAGTAAAATCGTGGCTGCGAATAGAATTTCCCTATGAATAATGCTACATGGCCAATTTGGCCGATAACTAACTTGACAATCTAATATAAAATTACACATATAACCCTTAAGACAATTACAAGTATACCCCTGTTAACATTGGAAAAATACGGGCGCGCCTTCATCTTCATCTTCTGACCCATTCTCCTGTGTACCCAAAAATCCCTTGTTGGGTTCTCTGTGAACGCGGAAATACGGACGTGCCTTCATCTTCATCTTGCTGGGTTCTCATTGCCGCCAACATTTACAAGTTGCACACTCTCTCTCTCTCTCTTTCTCCCACGCCTTCATCGTCATCGTCATTCTCTTTCTCTCTCTCTGCGCGCCCAAAAACCAAGCTGAGATGCTGCTCCACCGTTGCCGCCGGCATCTACAAGGTATGCGTTCTCTCTTTCTCTCTCTCTCGGATGACCCCATTTTTGAATAGATCTCCTTCATTGTGATATTGTTTTTGCCATATTTGGTCATCGTTAGCTCGCTCCTCTATCGATTAGTAGTCGAGAAGATCGAGCCGTCGCCAGTCCTTCCCTCTCCCCTCGCGCCGATCGTTCCCACTATAAGTAGGAGTAATTCTCTATCTCTCAGTTCATTCAACTGTTCACTACAACAAAAACAGGTATTAACGACCAAAAATTAGCGACGACATTAATTTTGGTCGTTAATTGAGTACTATTAACGACTAAATATAAATCCCGTCGTTATAAGATAACTTTTAACGACATGCAAAATAAGTCGTCGTTAATATACCATTTTCCCGTCGCTAATGACTACAATTTTTAATTCGAACCATAAAATAATAAAAAAAATTATTAAAATTTAACTAACACTTATATAAGCAATTCTTAATATAATTATATTTTTTTATAAATGCACAAATATAATTATAAAACTATGATAATTGAGAATTAGTTATTTATTGATAATATAATATATTAAAAAAATATCAACATATTAAAAAGAATATAATTTATCTAACTAATTTATTATAATTATTAGATTTATTTATAATATAATTTTATTTTTAAATAATTATTAATTTAATACAATCATTTAAATTATTTGATCAATTATCATAATCTTAAATTATTTTATTTTTAATCAATCAAATAATTATTAATATTATTTTTATAAATTATTTTAAATTTTATTAATTAATAATTCAATATTTTTAAAAAATAAAATAAACACCAAATGGAGTTGCCCTGCCCTTCCCCCCCCCCCCCTCCCCCAACCCCAATCCCTAATTCCCAAATCTCTTTCCCCTGCACTCCCACCCACCTCCCTCTATCGCTTATGCTGCCTCAACGTCTCCGTCACCTCAACACCGCCGCTGTCTCCAACTCCATCGCGGGCTCTTCTCCGCCGCCTCCGCCTCCTCAGCACACTCACTTCAGCAATTCTTTATAACACGGAACCCCCTCCCTCTTCCACGCACAAAAGCTGTACCTGTCACCTCTCTCCCTCTCTCTTGTGTTCTTGGATTCGATTACGTTGAAAACCCTAAGTCTCTCTGCTACTGAGCGTGTTTCGCATAAATGAGTAAAGAATGGAAGCTTCATACAACGAGGACCTCCTGAGCTCGAGTTATGCGACATTAATGGAGGATCGGCGGGTCTTGAAGCTCATCCACGATAACGTGCACAACAACATCTTACTCGATCCAGTAATTGTCTTTTATTTCTTGTTCTTTCTCTGTGTTCGCTTTTTCGAAATTGTCCGAGATAATTGTGTTTTTGATTCATACATCAAGCAGACATCTAGAGCTGCTTGGAGCTTTCTAGTTTGTATTTTGTTCGACTCACAGCAGAGTTTTATATTTCCGGTTGGATAATTTCGGATTGCGAATATGTAAACACTTCTGCATATGTTCAAATATAGTTTTCCGTTGGAATACTCAAATATTTGAATTGAACTAAGATATTTTGTTTGGATGGGTTGGTAGTTGGTTTGGAGGCATTTAAATTCAGAAATTCAGAATCCGGTTCCGGTGGAGGTTATGGATTTGCTTCGTGCGTAAGAAATAAAATCTGTGAAGATAAACAGGAAGAGTCTTAACTTACTTACCAATTTAAACTTGAACCTTGATGCTTTTTGTGAAGGCTAATCTACTTGAGATGTTTTGCGAGTGGCTCTGCGTGCATGAGCTTTGAATTCTGTAGGATATTGTTTATGGCTTAATTATAACCTAATTTCTTCTTCTTTCTTTACAAATATCTTTCGTAATTTAGGTGAATTTCTTATTATTAGTTCAATATTTAAATACAGATAAAGGTCTAATGTAATTTCTATTCATAATTTATGCTTATATACTCGTTTGAGAATTTTCAAACAATTATTAAGTAGAAAACTTGATTGTATTTCTAGATTACAGCTCTCTCTGAAGTTCATTGATACATAACAGTTTCAGAGGCAAGTCTGATTTTTACAACTATAGGAGTTTTTTTTCCCCAGTTTTCCGTATTGTGCTCGTTAATGGTTGTTTCTTTCTACTTGAAGCGTTGACTAATAACTTGTTGATTTTCTTCATATTGTAGACTTCGTGATTTAAAGCAACTTGGTGAGGCTTGATTTTCTGGTATATGAAAATTTATTTACAACTGATGTAGTTGTTTCTGCTTTCATTTTTTGAAGATGAATTGTCATTTTTTAACCACTTTTTATAGATTCAAGTACATTAGAATAGAAGGTATCTAAATAATCCTGGAAGAGTTTATCACTTTCTCCCTTTGAGTAGAAAACAGATATGAGTTCAAAGCCATACCTCCTCATGATATTTATTTCAGATAAAATTTGGAGATGTTGCTAATGAGCTATAAGTGAGTTATGCTTGATGGCTTCTGTAATTTTTTATAAGTGAGTTGTGCTTGATGGCTTCTATAATTTTTTCTCTCTATTCTTGTCCCTATTTAATTCACATAGAACTTTTCCAAAACAATGTTGTCTCATATCTTAACATTTACTATGGTTCCATCAATTGGATTTAACTAATACATTGAAATAAAAATCAGCATGCAACAAAACATCAACATGAGGGCAGAATTTGTGGCAGTACTCTTGTTGCAGCATCTCACTCTAGCATTTTAGAGCTTTATTAAGGATGAAATGTTCTAGGGTGTTCAAACCATCAAAATGCTTGTGCCTAAATTTTGTATGAAATTTCCTTCCACTGAGGCTTAGAGGTCAATGAGAGGGTTCATTTTTTACATTCAATAAAGGTAATTGCTTTAGCTCCAGATTATGCAAAAAAAAAATCTTCCAGAGGATTTGAAGAATTGGATTGGCTACCGTACGTGACCAGGTTTTTTTCTAGATGCCTAGTTTGTCTCTCATCTAGAAGGATCCAATTAAAAGTTCTTTATAAATTTTTTGGTTCCTGACTTGATAAATTTATTTGGTCTCCAGGTTCTACACTCTGGTGAAGGCCCAGTTCATGCAGTGAAGTGGCAAACAAATCTCATTGTATATTTTTGAATAGTATATACAATTGTCAAAGTGTTATTTTTAGTTGAACATATTTTTTGGTGTAATTTGTTGGCAATTAACACTTATATATATACTACTTTTAGTGTGTAAATGCTAATGGATAATGATTACTTTGGTGTTATTTGAATGACATGTTTAATTTTATGAGTTTTATTCTAATTTAATATGGATAATGATATATAGATTTGGTGGTTTATATCAAAACAGGATGTTTTTGTCATTGATGACTAGCAATTATTTCCATACTATTAAAAAAAATTTAAAAATTTTAAAAAAATATTTTTTTAACGATAGGAATCATACCATCGCTAATGGTTCACATTATTAACGAGAGGAAATATTGTCGTTATTGGTTTATGTTTTGATAATTAAAAAGTTATTTTTAACGACAGGAATCATACGATCGTTAATTATTTAGATTATTAATGACGGGAAATATTGTCGTTATTGAGTTATAATTTGATAGTTAATAATTATTTTTAACGACATAAATCATATGGTGGCTAATAAAATTAACGATGGGTTTATTATTCCCGTCGTTAAAGATTTTTATCCTCGGAAGCAATAACGACAACCGATGACAGGAAAATTCCCGTCGTTACAACTTTTTAACGACTGAAAATCAACTTTCAACTACTAATTTTCCCGTCGTTAAAACCCGTTTTTCTTGTAGTATGTAGTATAGTCAGCTTTCTCACGCACAATATAATTTCTTTCATGAAATTTAATTTTTTTATTTAACAATTGTTAAAATTAAAATTTAGTGATGTTAGCTAACACGAGTGATGTTAAATAAAAATTAGAATAGCTAACAGCTAACAAATGAAGCATTTAACGTAATGTTAACATATTGCTCTGAGTGAAATTATTTTTATTTTAACGTATTTTTGTTGTGATATTGTAACATCATGTTCGAGCGATAGGAAAAACCGGAACAACTTACCCTAATGGGCCTACGCGAACTTCCCAGGGGGTCATCCATCCTTGGATTACCCTAGGTTAAGCACGCTTAATTTGGGAGTTCTTTGCCAACATTCAGCCCAAAAAGGTATCCAGCTGGTGTTGTTTCCCTTCTTACACTATCCTCGATATATACTAATTTCTCTGGACTCTCGGGGTATTACATTCTCCCTCCCTTAAGCACATGACGTTCTCATCATGCGACCTTACAACCGGTCCCAGATCTCCCCCCTTGCATGGCCAATGTGGGATTCGCCTAAGGTGCCTACACGCACCCCCTATAGGGGCTTACACACACCCCCCTCGAGACTCAGCCTCCTCGCTGAGGTTTGCCCTACCACCGCGCTCAGAGGCTCAGGGGTCGGCTCTGATACCACCTGTAACATCCCGTTCGAGCGATAGGAAGAACCGGAACAACTTACCCTAATGAGCCTAAGCGAACTTCTCAGGGGGGTCACCCATCCTTAGATTACCCCAGGTTAAGCACGCTTAACTTGGGAGTTCTTTGCCAACATTCAGCCCAAAAAGTATATATCCAGCTGGTATTGTTTCCTTTCTTACACTATCCTCAATATATACTAATTTTTTTGGGCTCTCGGGGTATTACAGATATTTACTGTTTACATTTGCTGTGGTTAGTTTGCTATTTCAAATTGTGATATTTACTGTTTACTACAAATTGTGATATTTACTGTTTACTCTTTCATGCATCTATTTTCTTGCTTTGATACATTTATTTGGCTTGATGCAAATGCATAAATTGTTTATTGTGGCAGATGCATAAATTCTTGATTAGATTCTTATATTGCTATTTCCTAGATTTATTGTTTAGAATGGTTTCTCAAATCAAGTATCCCTTGTGCCGAAAGTTAAGGGCTCAGTAAGGAAAAGGTGATGTGTTGAGCCTGCTTGAGTCAGAGAGAGAAGCAAGAAGGTTGCGTTGATGTCTTGTTTGCTATGAACATTGTGCCATTCTACTAACGCTTTTATGCCTATGTTGTCTGCGATGAGAACTTGTCTTGATGTTTCTTTCGTTCTCTTTCCCCCTTTCTATTGTTGAGGAAGACAATTGGTAGGGTTGATTGAGTTTTGTTAAATGGTTGGATTATGTATGTTTAAGCTTCATGGTGGTATGAAATACGTTGAGTCATAGATTTTTGTTCAGCTGCTGCTTGGGCGTTTGGGTCCTTTGATTTCTGGAACATGCATCAACAATTCCTGAGCACACAGAAAAAAAGCCATTCACAGAAGTTGTTTTTGTATGCAACTTTATCATTGTGTTGGTTAGAAGTTGCCCTGTGTGTTGCATTGCAGGTGGCTATAGATGAGAATCAATGGTGGATAGATAATACACATAGGTTTTATTGATTTGCATGTAAATTAACAATGCTTCACTAGCTGAGCCATGTGAAGATCACATATTTGCATGTCTCTATGATAGACTTTCTTTTCTTTTCTTTTTTCCATTTGACAATGAATTAGGTTAGTGTAACATCATTTTGTGTGTGTTATATCTATTTGCATGCCATGGATTCATTCTCAACGTCATACCTCAACCTGCAGTTTTTTTATGTTGTGCATGGCTACAACCTACTAATAATATTAGCAGCCTGTTAAGAAAGAGGCAAAGCTGGTTCTGGAGCCGCAATTTAATTGCTTTTAATAACATTTCATAACTATAGCATCTCTACCTTTCTTTGAGACAAACACTTGAAACCTGTCATTGGAATCTGCTACTTATGCCTAATTTTGTTAATGAAATGGAAGTTTTAATTGAAAATTTCATATCTTTATAGTAAAAGCCAAATAAAATTAATCCTAGTAACAATGGCGAACCATTTGAAATTGCATGGTTAATAGAGCTAAGAAAATTGAAATCTGTCGTATTATTTTAGATTATAATTTCATGTGCCCAAGGCTCGCCTGGCACCACTTTGAAAGCAGATTGTTGTGAGATGAAGGCAGATTGTTGCCGAGCATGTGTTGAAACAAAACAAACAACATTCAACCCTAAACAATATCTCGTGCGGGCCACGTTCAACCCCATCACAAAGAAAATGAAACTCAGAAGTACAAAATCATTGAAGTTCTGCAGGTTCGTTGGCATTTGACAACACCCAAATATAATTCAAAATCATGAAAATATACCTTGCATTATAGATTAAGCAAAGGATAATAATTGCTTATACACTGATTACATTAAAGCCAAATACTTAAATGTATTACTTTTTTTTTCATCGACCATAAAATTAACAGAAAACAACTTAATCCTAACACTATTAAACCCTTAACAAATTTATTTTCTCTGATCCACTTGAATTACAATTAATAATAAATTAAACTACGTGTATGTGCATCATAAATTAAAATTAGTAAATCTATTCACTGAGACAAATATATGTAAATTAAAATTACTACATCTATTCATTTGAGACAAATATATGTGCATTATAAATTAAAATTAGTAAATCTATATTCACTGAGACAAACAAAAAACAGGACAAACTGTCAAATTTTTGGGTTGCTCTTGAGGTTTTGAAGAAGAATGATCATTATTTAGCCTTGGGATAAACTCAAAATAAAAGAAGCCTTGCATCTAACAAGCTCAATGATCTCATACAAACAAGCAAATTGAAAAGCCATATCATTATGTTGCCACCGGTATGCATTATGCTAGGCAATAGAAAAGATCAACAAGCTGTCAAGAACTCTCCAACTGGATCCTCAAACAGGCCTCGTTTGAACCAAAATATGATTTCAAGTAAAAAACAAAAGCATCCAAAGTATGTTTGTGGCCGAGCCATCCACGACCGCTTCACCAAGCGAATAAACTCCTCTTCAGTGGCATCAAACGCCCTCTTTATCACCTCCGCAGACAATCCTCCTCCTTCCAAAGCAAATTCTCGGAAGCAAACAAATTTGTTAAATGAAATCTTAGGGATTTAGATTGGAAGGATTAAGATTAATTTGAGTTTAATTTTGATTACCCGCCATTGTTTCTTCTAACAAAGTTCATAAATTCATTTTCTTCTCATCTTCCAACCTAACTGAAAATGAATGAACAATTAACCAATTTTGCGACAATCATACTGAAGAGAGCAACAAAAAAATTAAATTCATTCATTCAACTCCCTCCCTTCCATGATTATAGATTTAGGAAACTGCATTTCAGCTTATGTGAAATAAAGATTCAAAATATTTTGAAATTAATTTTTCTCTTTTCCCTTATCTCTAATTTTCAATAATTTTTTAACTAGCCGCTTGTTTAGAACTGTAAATGAGATGATTCATTCATCAACAACTCTATATTTAATTTAATAAAAAATTATTTAAATTTATTTATTAAGATAAATAAGTTAAAGTTAAGCTTAATTTTAAATTTTAATTTATAAATAAAATGAACTTGAATTAAAAAAATTTAACTTATTAATTTGTGAATTGACTCAATTAAAAATTAATAAATAGGTCTAATTAAAAGTTTCGAGACTAATTTATTTATAAATATATTAGTAAATTTATTCATATTTTTATAAATAATATTATTAAATATATACTCTCGGCCACTTTTAACCTTAATTAAAATTATATTAATAAAGCAAAACAGTTTTTGAAATATCTCAAATGTATAGATATTTTAACTACTAAGATCAATTTGGCTGAGATGAATGACTTAGATGAATTTTTGTTCCCGCCCATCACCTTTGTCCCCCCACTTTCCCTGTCCATCTCTATCTCTCACCCTATCTCAACTTTTCTTTCCTCTCTCCTTCATCAGAGACCTCTCACTGTTGCCTTCATCACTTCGGTCTCTTCTTCTTCCCACAACCTCGCATCCAGATTTGGCTCGGCACCTTTCCCACCCCTAACCCACGACGTCGCCGCGATCAGCATCAAGGGCAGCACTACCATGGACAAGTTCGACTCACTGTCGTCGCCGCCGTCAGCCGTTGAGTTGCCAGCTCCCAAGCGACAACTGGTGGGTTTCAGTATTTTGTTTCCATTCTTTGATTCTTTTCTTAGGTGGGGGTGGGTATTGTTTGAAGTTTTAATCTGTTCTTGATCTTTGTAGTATACACACACACAAAAACATTTTGATTCTGAGGGAGGCGACATCATTGGAAACCCAAATGGGCAAAGGCTTAGTCTGGATCCCCAGAATAAACTCTACTTTCCCTGTAAGCTTCCATGGATGCTCTGCTCTTTTTCTTTTTTCCTTTGGTTTTTTTTTTTTTTTTTTACTGGAATCTCGCAGCTATTACTCTTTGGGTATTCACTGAGTAAATTCACCGAGGACGTGAAATAGCCCACGAATCACGGAAATATGTGCATGGGCTCGGCCACAGGTAGGTTTGATCCCTACATCTTTTAGCTTACACTCACATTTACAAATGTACTGATGAACGGTAGTTTTCTATGAATTTGTGGTTTTAGTGTTTTGGGTTTCTTTGATCTTGGCTGGGTTATGATTTCTCTTACTAAGTTTTTGATCTGGGTGTTTATTATTGCTATTTTCCTATCTTTCCCCTTCAATTATGTTGCATGTGGGCATTGTTTTCTGCTGTGTGATTTTTTGGGTCAAGTGTTGCTTAAGTTTGGTAGACTCGAACTCTCAACTTGCTTTTGTCACTCCTCCTTTCCTTCTGTTTTTGCTGATGGCTATGTTTGGGCCATAAGATCTCTGTTTAGAAATATTTTTTTTTAAATCATGGATGATTTAATTTCAAAAGAAATAAAAACTTCTTTTTTATGATGATCAAATATTATTTTTAGTATAAAACTTTATTCAAATAATAATATCAAAGTAGGAAACTTAATTTAAAATTTAATATTTTTATTGTTGAATCTTTGATACTTAAATAAAGGTTCCGATGAAGCCAAAGAAGCATAGGAAGTAGCTTTTTATATGCTTTTAGCTTAAATTGAACTCCAGGAACGTGTGTGGAAGCTACCTTTGTATTTGAGACTGGCTTATAGAAATAGAAGAGCATTGTTTTTCCTTTTGATTACTTTGGTGTTTGAGTCTAATCATGTATATGATTATTGCTATGAGGAAGATGTTCAAATGATCAAATGGTATCCAAATATAGTTAAAAAAAAATAATAAAGTGCATCTAATAGATGCACGTAAGGAAGTGCACAAGGTTGGTTGGGGGAACATGAGAGAGAAACACGATCAAGTATCAATGTATGTTATTTGATTGCTAATTTGCTATTATTGATGTATACAATAGCTTCCATAAGCTGACTTTGGTCCAGTGGCTTAGCCAATTGAAAATCCATCCCAGCCTGCCTTATCCTCTTTGTTTCCTCAACTAATCAAGTGTTGTATGTGCAGTTAATACTATGATTAGTATATGGACGCCGTAGTAGTTCTCTTCCTCCCGTATCATTCTACACATTAGAATAAATGTCAAGTGCATGGACATTCCCAACTCAGTTGTTGATGTATGTATGCACGTGTTTGTACCAAACCAGTAAATCATCTTTAATGCATAATTCAGTTGGTAGACTAAGAATAATTCTACTAGAATTAGTCAAGCCATTGAATGTAACACAACAAAGAAGGTGTGTAAATATATTATAATTCTTCTAATATATTTGATTTGTTTGGAATTGTAGAATACAATTAGGTATGTATTTTTTAATATTTAATATTTAATTTAATTTATTCAAATTATAGAACACATACTGATGTGATTTATTATATAGATTTAAATCTTATATGTTTGCTTATTATTTGAGTTTTGTAGAGTGTTTAATACAAGTAAAATTATTATAAAATTTTCACAAATTTCAATATAATACATATAAATTATAATTACATTTTAATCTTAATATTATTTATACCGTGTCTTTAGGCACGGGTATACGCTAACTAGTTTATATAATAAGACAAATGATTTTTGAAAATGTCTCAGAGACATTTTAATGATTTGAATCATTTCCCATAGATTTGATGGCTGGGATTAAAAGTTTTCCAGCTCACCCACCCAAACACACCCACCCACCCTTTCTATCTCTCATCCTCTCTGTTATTCTTCCCGCCCAGCAATCCTCTCCCTTTTATTTCCTCTCTGCTTTTATCTTCATCAAAGCTTACTTCAGCCACGACGTCACCACGAAAGAGGGCTGTGTTTGGGAATGCCCAAGCTGTATACCCTTTCCCTCTGTTTTTGCTTCTATATATACACAGGCACATATATATATTTGCACATATACGCACAAGTTGTCTTTCTCTCTATTTTTGCTTCTATATATACACAGGCACATATATACATCTGCACATATACGCTGTCTACCCTTTCTCTCTGTTTTTGCTTTTATATATACACAGGCACATATATATATCTGCACATATACGCACAAGTTGTCTACCATTTCTCTCTGTTTTTCCTTATATATATACACAAGCCCATATATATATATATATGCGCTTGTACGCACACAATATACACTGTCAGACACACATAACTAAAGGCACGGATATATGCGCAGACACACATAGCTACGGATATATACACCCTAAGACACATTTCTCGCTATCTACCCTTTAGCTACGAATATATACACTCGTCGTTAATCGCTCGACCCATCGCCCCCGATCGGCGGTGATGGGGGGTTCAAGGGCTCCTCAAGCCCTCGATCGGCCGCTGTCGGGGGCCCTTACAGCCCCCAACCAGCGACGGTCGGAGGCTTCAAGGGCCCCCGATCTGCCGCTATCGGGGCCTCTCCAGATTTTTTTTAAAGTTTTAATTTTTTAAAATTTAATTCTTAAATATCAATACTTAATTTTTTAAAAATCAGTACTTAATTTTTAAATATTCTAAATATCAATATAACATTTGAAATTTTTTAAATAAAAAAACCTGTAAGTTTAAATTTTTTTAAATATGTATAATTTAGAATTGTTTTAAATATTAACACTAACAGTGCAATTTTTTTAAATACTAGCGTATTAAAAAAAACCTCTTTAGAATTTAACACCAACAGTGTAAATATTTTTAAATAATTTAGAATTTTTTTTAAAATCATGGATGATTCAATTTTAAAAGAAAAAAAATCTCTTTTTTAAATCTTTATTCAAATAATGATATCAAAGTAGGAAGTTTAATTTAAAATTTAATATTTTTATCTTTAATACTTAAACAAATGTAAAATTGATTAATTTATCCTATTGATTAATATTTTTTCTCTATGTCTCTTTATAGATTGTTATGTTTTTTTTTTTTCAATGCTTTTTTTTGGTAGCTGATTTGTTACAAAGCTATTTAAAAAGAAAATAAAAGTTTAAATACATTGAAAGTATTTATTTGAAACTATTTAAAAAGAAAGTGATGGTGATTTGTTTAATTGATCTTTTTGCAACAAAAAAAATGTATTTAATATTTTATTATAAAAAAAATTGTATCATTCAAATGTAATATATTTGTTGTATGATTCTAAAACAAAAGTTATCATTTATTTTTTTTGAACCTTTTTAAGGGAGTATAATTATTGCTTATAAAATGATTTTGTTATCTGTTGAATTTTTTTTTATTATATTTGGACTTTCCAAGTGATAAATTGTGAACTTCAGAATATTTATGATTATAACGAGTTTTGATTTTAGTTTTAATTTAATTTCTATAAAATTGAAGTCAGTTAGGAAATATAAGAGTTCAAATTTGGACAATTGTTGTGATTGTTAAAATACATCTATTCTCTTAGATGTTTATATTTTTATTTCTTTTTCTCTTGATTGTAACATGTTAAGTATTTCTATCCATGGCAATTATTTATTTAAATAAATGTTTTAATTTTATTATCCAATTTGGTAGTAATTGATTTGAAAATAATGCTTCATTGTTGGTCCCTTGACACACACAATGGCCACTCAAGAGGGGGGTGAATTGAGTGATTAAAACTTATTGAATCGATTCTTTTCTTTTTAAAACTCTTGAGATTTACTTTTACACAAAATACACTTGTTATAAATATATATGTTGTTTGGAGATGATAGCAATATAAATACACAAACAACCACAATATAAACACAAGATATATAGTGGTTCGATGTATCCAACACCTACTTCACTCTCTCAAGGTCAAACCGACACTTGAGGTTCCACTAAAACCACCACTAGGTTTCCACACAAGAACACCTAGCAAACTTGTACACCCCGAGGTTTCCCCTTAGCTCACCCCGGAAACTAATACAACACAATAATACACCTAGATTACTTGGGCTCTAGGATGCCACTCACAATCCACAATCCACAATCTAATACAAATAAATCAATCCTATGTCCAACACACTTGGACTACAATGGATATCAATACAAGATCAATATACAAGGCAAAATGAAATGATACAAGTTACCAATGAGAAGAAAACTTCTTCTTTGCCTTGAGGCTCCAATGGATAGATCTTTGTAGCTGCTTGGGCCTTGAATTGCTTTGATTGAGTGCTTGAGAGCTTGGGTGTGCTTTAGGAAGATAGGAAATGGTAGACCATTAGCCTTCTCAAGATTTCTCTCTTTGATATTTATATTGAGGCTCCCAAAACGACCTGCAACGGCTCCAAAAATCCGATCGTTGGAGTCTGGCAGTCGACTGCTCAAACTGATAGTCGACTCCGAGACACCCACAGTCGACTCTCGCTGCCGACAATCGACTCTCATTGGCCTACAGTCGACTCGACAATCGACTGGCGAAAACCCACTCTCGGCTACCTCAACTCTGCATAAACAAGGCTCGGCTATATCGACTGATGCACATCCACAGTCGACTGCCATTGACTTAGAGTCGACTCTCAGTCCAGATTTCAGAAAAAATAAGATTTGCTTTGATAATACAATTCATAGCATAAATTCATTACAAGTAAATGTCCACATTTTCTTTTATTTATATTTTACCTTCCATTTACTTTAATACATAAATGTAAATAACAAAGTACCCCCCATTTGGATTCAATAAAAATATCTAAAAAATCAAAATCCAAATAGATAAGAAAGTAGATTTTGAGTTTTAGAACAAATTCCGATTTTGACAAATTTAGCACTTCCAAAAACATACTTTCCATTACTTGAAAAATTCACTAAAAATCATTTTCACAATAATGAATACTAACTATGAAAATACCGGGAGTTAGTTTTTCAAAAGGAAAACATTTTCTTATATGTTCCCTTATAGTGTGCTAATATTCTACTTAGAATCAAATAGCATTTCTTTGTTCGTTTTGATACACAAAATACTATAATACTTAACAAGTATCAAAAATCCATTAGGGTTTTTAAACATACTAAAAATAGTTTTACTAAAATTATGTTTTGTTAAATATCAAAATACACAATAGGTTGATTGGAGCAACTTGGCTCAACAATCTCCCCCTTTTTGATGATGACAAAAACATTATAATTTTATGAAAACATTTTTGCAAAACAACTCCCCCTATGTTTTGTACTAATAGATACCAATAAAACAAAGACCACAAAGATTGTTTTTGAAAAACATGAACCAAGGTTTTACAATGAAAAACCATTTGGAAGGACATTCCTCTCTCCCTTACAACTTACCTCCCCCTTAGACATACCTCCCCCTCACTACATACTTCTCCCTTTTTTTTGAAATCATCAAAAAGAGAAAAGAGTTAGTATAGAGAGAAATATAGGGAAAATAATAAAGCAATAAAGCACAAGGGATCAGAGCATTCTAGAGTATAACAAATAAGTAGGAAATAGCAGCCAAGCAATCCAAACATATACTAGCCAAGAGATAAATAAGATATCAATTAAAACAAGTGGCTAGAAAAATTTTTGTATGCATTTGATTTGAAACAAGAAAATGATACCAATTTAAAGTTGATACCAATTGAAGCATTAAGACCAAATGATTAAAATGATGCTAAAAATTTTAAAATGATATAAGCATTTGAGAATAATTTTTGGATGATGATACCAATTGTTGCATAAAAGAAATATCCTCTTGATACCATTTGTTGGAGAACAATGAAACAAAATGATATCAATTTATATCAATTGATAAAACAATGATGCACTAGGATACCAAATGACTTTAAGCAACATATTTAGGCATATTTATATTTAAAACATGATGGGAGATGAAAATTTGATCAAATAAACTCATTTTCTCCCGGAGGCTTCAGGAGAGTCGACTTCCAAAAACGGATAGTCGACTGCCAAATGAAAGTCGACTGTAAAACTTGCACAGTCGACTGCAACAATGCAGTCCTGAAAGAAACTTCCTCCTTTTGAAACATAGGTCAAAAACAATTAACATAATATATACCAATATATTCTACAAGGCCTAAAACACACATAAATGAAACGTTTAAGCACATAGAACACACAACACATTTAGACCCTTTCAAAAATAATTCTTTTAGAAAATAGGGACTAAAATGATTAAAACCTCATTTTTCTTCCAAAAGACCACTTTTTCTTACATTGAATGACTCCAAAGAAAATATATCTCTCACAATAGGTCATGCAAGTTGGATCAACAATGGAAATGAGGGTTGTCTTACAAAATCCCAAAAATTTCAAACATTTAAACAACATGGGATAAAACCTAAGCTAGAGCAGAAAATTTTCATTAAGCCCAAATCTTTTATATGCCATAAGATGATTTTTCACATTTTAATGCATTTGGCAAACTTAGATTTCAAGCCATAAAAATTTTAGAGTTTAGGAATAAGGTGATTACCCAAAAACCAAACCTCTCCTATTTTCATTTATTCCATAGGCTTTCCATCCTATTTTTGAGAGTAAGGTCTAAACCATAGAACCCCTCACCTCTCTTGTGCCATGAGTCTCTACTAAAACAAATACAACATGTTTCCCATGTGGATCTCATGCACATTGGCACACATAAGGCTAAGTCTTAACCTTGGGCACCCATCTAAACATGGGACCTTTGGCTTTTGGCTCTTGAATGCCCTTTGCCTTTGTGTTGGACCCTTTAGGAGGATCAAAAGCTCTCATTTGTTGAACTACCCCTTTTGGCACCCAAATTTTAATTTCATTTCTCTTAGGGGGTTGGGGAGTCCATCTATATGGTTTCCAATATTTCTTTTGATATTTTGGCTTTGGGTTTGGGGGATTAGAATTCTTTTTCACAATTAAGCTTGCCAAAAACTTCTCTATTGCACCCTTTTCTAAAGTGAGCTTGGAGTTTTGAGCTTTTAAGACTAATATTTCTTTCTCCAAGATGGGGAATTTTTCAAACATTTTATCATCCGTTTTTGCTTCATTCTTCTTTTTAAACTTTTCTTCTAAAGACTCATTTTCTTCTTTGAATTTCACAATCTTTTCTTTTAAGATTTCTATTTCATTTTTCAAAGACTCATTCTTTTCTTCAAGATCTTCTTTTTCCTTAGCAAAATATTTCTTTGCATTCTTAAACTCCTTCTTAAGAGACTTAAATTTAGCAAATAATTCTTTAAATGCTTCTTGGAGTTCATCAACTCCTACATTCTCCTCTTCTACATCCTCAAAGGCCATGAAACACACTTGTGCCTCTTCTTTTTCGGATTGGGAAGATTCACTTGCATCCCATGCATTGAAAGCATGCCTTTTTGGATATTTTGAATGTTTCTCCTTCTTCTTATATTTCTTTTCTTTCTTTTCTTTTGGACACTCATTTTTATAATGCCCAACTTCTTGGCAATTGTAGCAAGTAGGAAGCGATCTCTTACTACCCTTACCTTGCTTTTTCATTAAGCTCTTTAAAGTCTTTTCTAGGAGAATTACATCTTCATCATTTTCACTAGAAGACTCACTTTCACTACTAGTTAAAAATTTAGTTTTTAAAGCTATATTCTTTATCTTCTTTATGGGTTCTTTCATTTGATTAAGAACTAACTCATGGGTTAAGAGATTCCCAATGAGCTCTTCCATTTTCAAGACTCCAAGATCTTTGGCTTGAGTGATAGCGGTAACCATAGGTTGCCAATCTATGCTAAGTGACCTAAGTATTTTCTTTACTTGATCACTTTCGGGGATAACCTTGGCAAGCATCTTTAGAGAGTTAACCAAATTTTGAAATCTAGCATTCATATCACTAATGGTCTCATTGGCTAACAATTTGAACCCTTCATATTGGGACATCAAAAGATTTATTCTAGTATCCTTAACTTGATCGGTCCCTTCATACATAACTTCTAATTTTTTCCATATTTCATGAGATGTGGAGCATGAAGAGATTTGTTCATACTCACTAGGCAATATAGAACAAAACAATATATATTTGACCCTATGGTCCATTTCAAGATTATTTATATCTTTTTCACTCCAATCTTTTTCTTCTTCCTTAGATAATGTAAAACCATCCCTAACAAGTTTTCACAAAAGATAACTAATTGAAAAAATGTAGGATTCCATCCTCATTTTCCAGTAGCAATAATTGGTTCCATCAAAGAATGAAGGACGGGAGGGAGAAGTTCCCTCAACAATACCATTAGATACATATGAGGCCATTTTAAGATCTTAACCTAAGATTTGAGATTGATGATCACAAATATTTTAGGTCCCGCTCTGATACCAATTGTTGGTCCCTTGACACACACAATGGCCACTCAAGAGGGGGGTAAATTGAGAAATTAAAACTTATTGAATCGATTCTTTCCTTTTTAAAATTCTTGAGATTTACTTTTACACAAAATATACTTGTTATAAATATATATGTTATTTGGAGATGATAGCAATATAAATACACAAACAACCACAATATAAACACAAGATATATAGTGGTTCGATGTATCCAACACCTACTCCACTCTCTCAAGGTCAAACTGACACTTGAGGTTCTACTAAATGTCCACATTTTCTTTTATTTATATTTTACCTTCCATTTACTTTAATACATAAATGTAAATAACAAAGTACCCCCCATTCGGATTCAATAAAAATATCTAAAAAATCAAAATCCAAATAGATAAGAAAGTAGATTTTGGGTTTTAGAACAAATTCTGATTTTGACAAATTTAACACTTCCAAAAACATACTTTCCATTACTTGAAAAATTCACTAAAAATCATTTTCACAATCATAAATACTAGCTATGAAAATACCGGGAGTTAGTTTTCTAAAATGAAAACATTTTCTTATATGTTCCCTTATAATGTGCTAATATTCTACTTAGAATCAAATAGCATTTCTTAGTTCGTTTTGATACATAAAATACTATAATACTTAACAAGTATTAAAAATCCATTAGGGTTTTTAAACATACTAAAAATAGTTTTACTAAAATTATGTTTTGTTAAACATCAAAATATACAATAATAGATTGATTGGAGCAACTTGGCTCAACATTCATTGCCAATGAAATCCATGTTAACTTTTAGTATTGCTAATTTTTTGTTTCTTAGTGTCTCAAATTATATAACTAAACATTTTTAGGTTGAAGTACAACAGTTATGGATAATATCACTATTTTTTGTCAAGTAAGCTTTTTTTTCTTCTTCATATAAATTTAAATACCTCTCTTTTAACCCATTTTTTTGGTGTATAACAATATAATATTTGTTTTTCTTATATAATTATAATTTGATGTCAGTAGCACTAATTGGTGTGTATTTTAATTTTAATTTCTTTTACATTGCGGAGCACTGGCTGTTGTACAATACAGACTGGTATTTAATAGATTTATTTTTTTTATATTTGATATGTTTGGAATTGTATAATATGGACTGGTATTTAATAGTAGAATACAAGCTGGAATTATAGAATACGAACAGATATGTAGAATATAAGTTGTTTTATTATATTAAAATTTATTATAATATAGACTAATATGTAGAATACAGACTGGTACTTTTTTTCTTTTTATTATAAAACGTTAACAAGTATACAATAACTTTAATTTCTATTTTTTGTTCAGTGTTTATAATTTTTTTTTACTTACTCTTATATTTTGATTTGTAATATTGGTAAACATTATAAATCGTATATGTTTGTGTTATTATTTGAGTTTTGTAGAGTCTTATTATATAGAAAATCAAGTATTGATATAGGTTTTTGTGTAGGAAGAATGGTGTTGTGGTAATTAGTACATAGTTGGATTTTAGCGTGCATATGACATGATTTGATTATGATTGTGAAATATATAAGTTTTACAGACAAGTTGATATATTTGTTGTATCATATTTTCGAAGGATACCCAACCAAATTTTTGACAGAGTATCTACATTTTGACCTTTTTTATTTCACTAAAGTCATGACATTAAAAATGATCAAACGATTTTCAGTTTAATGCATGTTTATATTCATTGTTTGATTATTTTGTATTTAAGAACAATATACATTGTCTTCAGACACATGATTTATGTCAAGTTTAGGCTTTCAATTTAGTACGTATCCGAGTTCAGTGTTTGATTATTTCGCATTCAAATTCAATGTTCGATTTTTTTTAGTTGCACCGCACCTTTAGGCATGAGTTATCCCTAGTATACATATATTATGTAACGGCACCAAAATTTTTGACAATTTAAATTCCTCCATCATAATATAAATCAACACACTGGGAATTTCAATCCTCAAAACACAATTAAATAGCTCTTATACCTTAATAAAATGTTTGACCTTTCATTCCTAATAAATTTCAGAAGTCTCCATTGCAATGCAATATCATTATTTTTTTTTCAATGGTGGAAGCAAAATATAAAATAAATACAAATGCCTACACACCTACACCACCCCTAAGGTCTTTTAGGTCGGGAGGATCTCATACATGTAGCTACCAAAAGAATTTTAGTCGAGTTCACACATTTCTAGAATGATGTTAAAGTAATGTGAGTCACAAGATTCAGCAAGTATAATAAAAAGGATATGAGTTGAATAACAATATTGAATCAACTAGAGAATTAACCACAATTAATCATATGAAGACCACCCATATACGTACCCACAACATATTTTACATTATTTTTTCTTAGTGAAAAGGTAAATATGAATAAAATGATCAAAAACTGTACATGAATACACTAAGCATACCCAGGCAAAACATGGCATGAAGTCAATTGCATGGACCCCAAAACAAGAGACTCATAATAGACTAAAACATAGGGATACATGCTAAACATTACTTCATATACATATATTTTAATTAGGGGTGTGCAATTTTTCGGTCTAACCGAACCGACCGGTTCGGTTCGGTTATTTAGGTAAGCGCTTTGCGGTTCGGTTTTTAGATTGGTTTATGGCCGGTTCGGTTTTACAGTTCGGTTTGTTCGACTGCTTAGCCGAAGAAACCGAACCGACCGATTTATAAACGACGTCGTTTTGTATTTCTTAAAACGACGTCGTTTCGCGCTTAGAACCCATATACCCAACCCGACCTTAGTCTTTCCATTCGATCGAGAAGCTTACCGAGTTCACAGAGAGAGAGAAGAGAGGCGAAATCGGAAACCCTAACCCCCCATTTCAAACCGAACCCCGACGGTCGCTGTTGCCGTCGTTCGTCGCCTCCGCCTTCTGTCGCCTTCGATTCCTTCGTTGCCTTCGCCATCCGCTGCCCCTTTCCCTTTGCTGTTAGACATCGACTAGTCACATAGGTGACAGGTGAGTCTCATGACTCTCATCGCGTCTCTCCCTCTCTCTCTTTATCTCTCTCTCTCTCTGAGTCTCTGGTATTTAACTTGTTTGTTGATTTTGCAAATTTTAGCATCGAATCATCGATCGTCACCACCATCTGTTTTCTTTCCATCTTCCGTCCACTCCTAGGTATTTTTTGATTTATTTGTTTTTGTGTTTTTGTTTTGTGGTTTTGGTTTTGATATGCTACTTGCTACATATTGCTACTCAACAGAGTCACAGATGACAGTTGGAGTTGGTTTGGTTTTGTTGTTTTGTAACTTGATTTTGTTTTGTGGTTTTGAGTCTTTAAGTCTTAACTTTGTGTACACAGTACACTGTTGCGAGTCACTTCACTTATGCTGATCGACCGATTAATTAAAATGTATAGATAGTTGTGGAATTTTTGTGTTTGGTTTGGTTGGGTAGAATTAAATATTTATTTCTTTATTTTGTGTTGTCTTGAGGTTCATTATTAATTTATTGATGAGAAAAGACTACATTCCTAATTTGTTAATCAACTGATAAATATGCATGATTTATGTTAATCTATGTAAAACTGAAAGAACTCACTAGAACTAGAATATATTTAATTAATAGAATACATTTAATTGAAAGAAAAAAACTCACTAGAATTAGAAACTAGGGTTTTCTCTTCTGCTTTATGTTTTTTTTTTTTTTGGTTCTCTCTCTCTAGGTTATAATAACATAATACATTTAATTAATAACACTATTTAATTAAGTTATTAATAGTAGAATACATTTAATTAACAATACATTTAATTAAGTTATTAATAGCAGTAATGGAATGGCTATTTTATTCTTTTGGTATCACCAGTAATAGAATGGCCTTGAAAGGATAACCCCACTAAGATTATCCTTCCAATTCCATTCAAATAATAGTAATGACAACATTACTATTATTTGAAAAAGACTAATTTTGATAATATTATTGTAATGTAACAGGGAGTATAAGTGTTATTACACTGGTATTTCATTCGAAATGGCAACCTCAACGTCCTCATCTTGCAATGTACGTAAAGTTATACTCCTATATGATATTTTTGTAATTGATCCTTGTTTTCATGTGTTAGGTTTCCTAATTTATGGACCTAGATGCCCTTTCCAACTATAATCTTTAGTCTTAAAAAATATTTAAATTAAATTAAAATTACTCTTTAGTCTTTAGTCTTTACTCTTTACTCTTTGTCTTTAGTCTTTAAATACATTTTAATTAAAATTACAATTGTCAATTGTATTAATTTAATTTTAGATGGCAAGAGAAGAAGACATGACTCACACCACAAATATCCCTAGTGTGGATGATAGTTCAAGGCCTGCACCAATAGCACCAACCCAAGATAGCCAACTAGAAAATGATAGAGGTGCAACATCACTTGGGAAGGCAAAGAGAAAACCAATAAGAGCTAGGTCAGAGGTTTGGGATCATTTTACCAAGTTTACAAATTCAGATGGTGAGATTAAAGGGAGATGTAACTATTGTTCTAAGGAGTTCCACTGTGATCCCAAAAAAAATGGGACTACAGCTTTAAGGAATCATATGGGAAATTGTAAGAAACACCCTCATGCATTAGAATCTCGTCAAATGGAATTACATTTTCAATCAACTGCAACAGGGGGTGGGAGAGAGGGTGGTGATAATGTTGCTTCAGTGTTAATTGGAAATTTGATCAAATGCTCACAAGAAAGGCTTTAGGTCGTATGTTGATGGTAGATGAGTTACCTTTCAAGTTTGTTGAGCGTGAGGGGTTTAGACACTTTGTGAATGTTATTTGTCCAAAATTTCGGTTTCCTTCACGTTTGACTATGACACGTGATTGTTTTGAGTTATTCAAAGAAGAGAGGTTGAACATGATGAATGAGTTAAAAAATTCTTGTCAAAGAGTTTGCTTAACCACTGACACTTGGACTTCAATTCAAAGGATTAATTATATGTGTTTGATAGCGCACTATATTGACAATACTTGGATTTTGAAGAAAAAAATCTTAAACTTTTGTCCAATAACAAGTCATAAGGGTGATGCCATTGCTATGGCAATTGAGAAATATCTCATGGGATGGGAACTTGATAGAGTTTTTACTTTGACAATAGATAATGCTAGTTCAAATGATGTTGTTGTGGCTAATTTCAAGAAAAAAAAGGCAAAATGGGACACTAGCATTATGAATGGGCAATATTTGCATATGAGGTGTGTGGCTCACATTATAAATCTAGTTGTACAAAATGGGTTGAAAGACTTAAATGAATCGGTAACAAGAGTTAGGGATGCAGTGAGATATGTTAGACAATCCCCAGCGAGATTGAGAAAATTCAAACAATGTGCTGAAATGGAAAAAATTGAATGTAAAGGCTTGTTATCGTTAGACGTTGCAACTAGATGGAACTCCACCTACTTGATGTTAGAGACCGCTCAAAAGTTTGAGAGGGCTTTTGAGAGATTTGATGAAGAAGATCCTTGTTTTAAACTTGATCTCAGTACAAGTAATTGGAATACTGACTTGAACCAAGTTATTACTATTGATGGGAGACCGAAGTCAGAGGATTGGAATAAGGTCAGACTTTTTGTCAAAGTGTTGAAACATTTTTATGAGCTAACTTTGCGAGTATCGGGTTCATCATATGTCACCTCAAACACATTTTTTCATGAGCTTGGTAAGATGCATTGTCTCTTACAAGGGTGGTTGGAGAGTGACGATTTTGAAATGGTGGAAATGGCAATAAAAATGAAAGAAAAGTTTGATAAATATTGGGGAAATCCATACAAAACAAATAACTTAATTTATATTGTTGTGGTGCTTGATCCGAGATACAAGTTAGAATATATGGAATATGTACTGAAAGAGATGCATCAAGGTGAGAGAGGAGTTGGTGTAGTTTTGTTGTTAAAAAATTCCCTACATACTTTATATGAGGATTATAAGAAAAAGTTGGGACCTCGAGGTGATGTTGGAGAGCCATCTGAAATGTCTACTCCAATTGTTGTGGCGGATGACGAAAATGATTCTGAAAATCTATTTTTTTTCTCGCTTTAAAAAACATAAGTGTGGCGGTGGTAGTGGACCTACAATTGTGCCTTCAGAATTGGATAAATATTTCAATGAAGTATGTGAGCCTCCAGCTAAAGAATTCAACATTTTGAAATGGTGGAAAGCAAATTGTCATAGGTTTCCTATTCTGTCTTCGATGGCTCGAGATGTATTGGCAATTCCAATTTCTACTGTTGCGTTTGAGTCTGCATTCAGCACTGGGGGTCGAGTACTTGATCCATTTAGGAGCTCTTTATCTCCTAAAGTGGTTGAAAGTTTGATTTGTACCCAAGATTGGCTTCGGTCATCTACCACCCCAATAAGTGTTGAAGAAGACTTGGAGCATGTTGAACAACTTGAAGAAGGTAAACCTCAGTGTTACTCTTTTTAAAATTTATTTAAGAGTTAGTTCAATACATGTTATTTTGATATTAACTAATTCATTTTGCTTAATGATTTTAGAATTGTCAAAGGTTATCATAAACGGCAGCAGCTCAACGTCCAATATGGAAATTTAAATTTTTGATTTTGAAGATTGGTCGCATTTGTAAGTATATATGTTTTTTATTTTCTAGTTATATATATTTTAGTTTTTGTAAATCAGTATATATGTTCGTCCATTATAGTTTCATGTGGCAACAGCAATAACAACCCATGACTACAGTAGCATGGAATTCTGTTCTGTTTTACAAACATAAATAATTGAATATCTTGCTACCTAAAATCAATTAGGCATGGCAATTGTTGAGGTCAATTACTGTTGGACATCCAATGGAGTGCTCTCTGTCTCTGATCTAATTATTTCCTCATAGAACTAATGCCTAGTGATGTATGTGCTATGGGGACTATCTAAATAAGGTATTTAAATTCAAGGATTCAGGGATTTGATTGCAAGTTTCCTGAGAATGCCAGATTCTCAGGAAAGTTATTTTTTATGATGCCATATGAGTTATCAAGGAGTGCAATTTTCAACTTACACTTTGGCATTAATATTTTCACTTCTTCTTCTTCCTCATTTGAGCTTTTCCATTCTTAGATATCTTATATTGCTATCTTCATTTGGTTAATCTTTTCATATTTCCTGTTATAATGCATGTATGTTGTTACACAACAAACTTTCTTTTCATTTTACAAAACCAATTTAAGAGTTTGAAATTGATGAAATCATAAAAATATTTCAATAGCTTTTTATTAACTTTATCTTTCCAATTCAGCGAGAGGCCAAGAAAGGAGAGCAATGCTGACTCAGCAATTTGACAAATTGTTGAGTCTTCAAGGGAGACTACAAGTATTGGAAGCAACAAATCATGGAGTCAACAAAACCTCATGCACACCACTACCGAGCAAAATAAACAAAGTCTCACTAAACTTATCCAGTAATGAGGCAAAAATTTCCAATTCAGGTGAGATGCTCATATTTGAATATTTGAAAAGAGACTTGCCATTTGTTTGCACGCCCCTAATTGATAAGGCATGTTCGCTTCATTTAGGTCAATTTTTAATTTTTTTTGTTGGTCCAACATGGAATAACTTTGGGTTCTTTCCCTTGTCATCCCAATAGATTTTCACTCTGTAGACTCAATTTTCAGAGCTTGCGACGTTTAACAAGGAACTAAGTATGATAATGCAATGTTCATGTTGTCTGAATGCAGTTTGGCCCTTTGGAGTATGATAAATTGATAATGTAGTTCGTGATTGGCTTTCTGTTGTTTTAGAGGGCGTTGCACCTAGGAATTATTATTGTCTAGTCCAACTATCACAAGGTAGGTACAAAACAAACTTGTAAATTGTACTAAAAGAACAATAGCACTGATTACTGTGCTGGCCTTATTGACAATAGCACTGATTTATATTTTTATGTTTATAATTTAACTCTTTTCTCTTTTGTTTAGTTTTGTTCGGTTTGGTTTTGGGTGGGTTTTCGGTTCGGGTATCTCAGTTTTTGTTTAATTCGGTTCAGTTAGCTCGGTTTTCGTTTTAATTCGGTTCGGTTCAATTCGGTTTTAGGTAGATTTTTTCAGTTCGATTGTCGGTTCGGTTAGCCGAAGTTTAAAATCGGTTTGGTCGGTTTCGGTTATTTCGGTTAGCTTAGGGTTCGGTTCGGTTCGGGTATATACTTAGAGCCGGTTCGGTTCGGTTTACCGAAAATCGGCCGGTTCGGTTCAGTTAAACCGATTGCACACCCCTAATTTTAATCCTTCAAATGATGACTCTTCAATGGGCCTAATGTCTTCGAAAATGAGCTCGTTACGAACATCCCAAATGAAATAAGTCATGGCTGCAAAGGCAATTCTTTTAGCCTTACTCGGCCAAGATGTACCCCGAGCTTCTTTCTTGAGCCATTTGAGGGCACTCACTTGGAATCGTAGACATGGATCTTGAAAGACCGAGCCAGTCCCTAATGCTGCCCCAAACAACAGAACTAAAGGGACACTGGAAGAAAATGTGTCAGATAGATTCTTCAACTTCATTGCAAATAGGACATGTCCAATCAATATCAATGAAAGTAATCTTATCCCTTGTCAAGTGAGAAGATTTGGCACATAGCCAAAGAATGAACGCTTGCTCAGGCACTAAACAGGAGCTCCATACCAACGAAGCCCATGGCTTTACTTATCCCCTCGGCCTGAAAAAATCATACTCTGTTGGTAAGTGCACATCCGTCCCATGAACCCAGCTAGCGAGCAAGGAAATGATAGTATCATCTGTCACTTGACGATGGCAAATCATGTCCCTAATGTCCAGCAACCTTTTAAAGAGGGTAGAGTCATTCTTTTTTGTCGGCCGCTCCCATATGTTAGATGAGGAGAGATAATGATAGCTTCTTTTTTGTCCATGTTTTGATTATGTAAATCTGAACATAAAATTTTAATAAGCGTTGCTTTAATGATATTACAAGAATTGAAATAAGTGAGTGAATTTTCAGTCAATATTCGTTATGAAACATTTCCCACAATCTTATATAACTCATCATCACTAAACATAACTTATAAACTATTCATCAATTCATAGAAATACAATTTTTTCTTCCCTTTTTATCATTATCAAACTAGAAAGGATACAAAACATGACAAGTGACAACAGGTGGATAAATCATGACTTGTGATTGCCAAATGAATGACCAAAATCAAGCATAGTCACATTAATACAACGAATAGTTAAAAAACGTATAGAGAGCTCATGGTAACACCCCATCTCTAGCCCATGGTAGTATAGAGAGCTCCAACTCTTTTACTTGGAAAAAACACCCAAATTAATAGAAGTTATCAGATTCTCCAGAGTCTTTGTTTTGACGATCCGATCTTAAATTTAAAAAAAAAAAAAAAAAGTTACCTTATATAACCAACACACCATGTAAGACTTAGACTTATGAAATCAAACATTATAATTTGGGGGCAGGCCATTGATGAAATTGTTTTCAAAATAAATAGTTATAAATCAAATTATAATGGATGGAGACTCCAATGGTTGATACAAGAGAATACTTATAATTTCTAAAGAAATTATGGCTGGCTATTTGTTTCATAATTAGTTATGATTCAAACAGATTTGTTAAACTTAAACAAATTGAAGCCATCAATTACTTCTAAAAAACTCTACCAAGAACTTTAATATACCACTGCATTAATTATTATTCATTACAAACAATTCTCAAATGGATCAAGAATTTATTTTAAAAGCGCCACAAAGCAAGCACCTTGCAATAAAATTATTAATAAATATAATCTCATTATTAACATTAGAGATATATTTTTTGTGTTTATAATGATTATTTTAAAAAATAAAAGGAATAATTAAAATTAAAAATAACAGAAAAATAAAACCAAAAAAAAATCTCATAACAGATCTGACAGTAACGAAGGTGTCTGGTTTGAGTTGGTGAGTGACGCCGGCAACAGCGACGGGTGAAAGAGACAATGGCGGCAACAAAGAGGGGAGAAGTCGGCGGTGGCAACAAATAGGGTAGGAGAAAGATAGTAGCGACAGATCTAGACTCAGGAGGCTGAGAAGTCGACGACAGTATATCCAGAAGCTGGATAAGAGGCATGACGACGACGTCAGATCTAGGAGGTGGAAGAACAATAGTGGCGATAGCAGCAAATGGGGGGAACGATGCCGGAGAGAGAGAGTGTGGGGTTGTGTAAAGACGCAGAAAATTTTAAATTTTGCAGAGAAAGAGAGATAAAGAAAGAAGGTGAGAAAGATGCCTAAATTTGAGCTAAAAATCTAGGCAGGCATCAAGGGTATTTTTGTCATTCTGTCCGTTACATCAAGTAATTCTGTCAACCCTTTATGTACGTACAGGTAGCCAGAGTTTAAAAAATAGGAAAATTCTATTCACAGCGAAGGTTTTACTCTTCACAGCTATAATTTAATATATCTAAAATACCCTATTTTGAAAACTCATTTTTACCCTTATATTTACTTTCTTCCTCAATCAATTACTCGCCAGCCATTCCTTTCAAAACCGCCATCCATCCCTTCCAAAACAAAGACAATATAACAAAAAATAATCATATCTAATGTATATAATACAACAAAAAAATATCAATACAACAAAAAATACACACATATATATACCTATATACATTAACACAGCAAACATATATATATATACGCACACAGAAGTAAGGACACAAATATATATATAGCTATATATATAGATATATATATATAGGAAGGAAGCTCGGCGACCATGGCCGTCGAGCTTCCTTTCTCTCTCCATATATATATCTATATGTATGTGTGCATATATATATATATATTTGTGTGTCTGTGTGTGCGTGTATATATATGTATGTGTGTCTTTGTATATATATATATATAGTGTGATTATTTATTTTCATCTATTTTTTGTGTCTTGTGAAACTTGTATTTGTGAATCGAAATTGTTGAGATTTGAAGATGTTAAAAAGATGAATGTTTGTGAATGGTTACCTGTCATTTGGGAACGCTAGTCTTCCCCGAATGCTGGAGTTCGGGGAATTCCAAATTCCCCGAACCTTGGAGTTCGAGAAACATAGTGTTTCCTGAATTCTGGAGTTCGGTAATATGATATTAAATAAAATTTAGGAAAAAATATGTATTTATTTTTTAAAAAAATTAAATTATTCAAGTCCAATACTTATATAAAAAAATTAAGTATAAAAAAATATGTTAATATAATGTTAATATAAAATATATTATATTAAAAAAAATATGTTAATATAATTTCATAAAATATAAAATATAAAAAAATAAAAGATGTGTTCCCCGAACCCATGAGTTCGGGGAATTATGGATTTTCTGAACCCACGTGTTCGAGAAATCATAGTTAGATAAAAAAAAAAAAATTAAACAAAAAATTATATATTTGTTTTTTTTAAAAATTAAATTATTCGAATCCAATTCTTAAATAAAAAATTAATTATAAAAAATATGTTATATAAAAAATATGTTAATACAATTATATAAAATATAAAATATTAAAAAATAAAAAATATGTTCCCGAACATTGGAGTTCGGGGAACTACGGATTTTCCGAATCCACGGGTTCGAAAAATCCATTATTAGATTAAAAATTTAAGTAAAAAATATGTATTTGTTTGTATTAAAAATTAAATTATTCTACTGCAATACTTAAATAAAAACTTAAGTATAAAAAAATATTAATTAGCACTATTTAATTAAAAATTAAGTTTTTTTAAATATTTGTATAAAAAATAAAATATAAAAAAATTAAAGCCGCCTCTGGCCACCTCTGAACTCCAGGGTTCAGAGGCAACGCATGTCTCCGAAACCCAAATTTCAGAGGCGTGGAACGCCTCCAAAACTCAGGCGACCACTACCTTCGCCCATCCAATCTCTCCCCTTCTAGCCAGTTCAAATCTTCCAACCCAAAAAATCAAAAAATGTAAGTAAAAGTAGGGAAGGCGACGGCGACAAGTGAAGGTTGCAGAGAAGTAACAAATGTTATAGAGAACGATGGCGAGTCGCAGGTGATAGAGATGTATAGATATATGAGGGTAATTTTAGAATATAGATGGCTACAATAAGTAATAATTTTAGCTGTGAAGAATAATTATTAAATTTATTTTAATTATAATTATGAAGAGTAAAAAGATTGCTCCAAATAGAGTTTCTCTCTAAAAAATAAGAGTTATGTTACTTGTACGGACAAAATTGACGCACAACAAGGAAAGGACAAAAATACACTCTGAAATACCACTTAAACATTGTTGCTTCTCCTTCACAACTCTCTCTCTCTCTATTTTCTCCCGCCCAAATTCTTATCATTCCGTCCAAGATTTCTCAAGTCATCAATTTTATTCATTCAACTGATAAGAATTTGTATTGAGGATTTGTATTTCCAGAGCTATAATTTAATTTTTTTTTTTAAATATATAATATCCATTTTGCCTTATTAAAATTTTTGTTTACTTTTCTTCTGTTTGCCTCGTTTGTGAATGATACACTGTTATAATTAAAAATAAAAATATTTAAGATTAAATTATTTATAAATATATAAAATATACCTCTTAAAAAACATAAAAACAATGCATCATCATGCCATCATCCATAAGAAACAGTGAAATAGAGCCATCCAAATTATTTCCTACCTCAAAAACCTTAATCAATCCCCTGATTTCTAAGCTGTTATGAGATCTACGAACTTCTACAAACAGTGTCTGAGTAGTGAAGGGATGAGATACAACAAGTGCGCACTACCAATTACACCTTACTGTCCAAACAAAAACAATTCAAATCGTTATCATCTTCTTAATCAAAATCCATAATTAAATTAAATTTTCTAATCCAAAGAAAGTAATTAACACCACTCTCTCTCCACTCTCCTCTCTAAAGAGCAGCTGGTTTTTACCCAACATATATAATAAAGCCACATAAAAAAAATTATTTGTGCCAGTAGAGAAGCAGCACAAGACTGAGAATGAAACATCAAAACATTGTGTGTTATAAATCCATCAAACAATTATACATCCGGCGGCGAGAGATCTCTTTCCTCTTTTTTAGATCTGGATCTTGTCCCAACCCGTTGAAGGCAACGCGGCAGCGGCAGTTGCTGGAGAGAGAAGGCGACGCAGCGGCGCGGGGGGAGAGGAAGACGGCGGTTGCTGGAGAAGGCGAGGCAGATGCGGAGGCAAGAGGGATCCGGCGGTTGCTGGAGAAGGCAACTCGGCGGCGGCGGCTGCTGGTGCGCGGTGGCGGAGGCGAGAAGGATCCGGCGGCTGGTTGCTGGAGACGGTGGAGAGAGAGCATGTGAGGGGAAAATAGTTAGGGGGAGAAATTATCATCCTTCAAATGAAAATATCACGATATTTTAATTGTCAATTTATCACGAATTCTCTGTTGCGCGTCAACTTCGTGCGTAGCATAACTCAAAAAATAAAAGTATTGTTGGAAAGCCAAGGCTTGTGGCTTTTCAGGCTGTAATGCAATAATTCTATTCCCCTTCAAAGGTTGGTAGCTTCCCCCCATTTACGTTACAACATCTGCCTCTTTTCCTCAAATTTAGGGCTTTCCCACTTTCTATAATGCAATAATTGTATTCCCCTTCAAAGGTTGGTAGCTTCCCCTACTTACGTTGCAACATCCTTCCCTTTTCCTTCTCACTTTCTATAATGCAATAATTCTATTCCCCTTCAGAGGTTGGTAGCTTCTCCCCATTCACGTTGCAACATCCGTCTCTTTTCCTCAAATTTCAACGCTTTCCCACTTTCTGAGTATTTTTCTTGATTAAAAATATTAAAGAGCATATTATTGCAGATGACATTTTAGTAGTAGAAGAATTTTAAAATATTATTTATAAGTCTTTAAATGTTATAAATTTAATTTTATCTTTAATGTGATTTTAAGTAGCTTTACGACAATAATTAGAATTGATTATCTCTAATGTGACTCAAAAAAAAAAAAAAAAGAAATCAAAGAGAAAATAATACCCTTTATCTAGAACTCATGTTTGGGTTTAGAAAAAGAGAAAGAAAGAGACAGAAATGATAAAGAAAAAGTCAAAGAGAGAGAGAAAGAGTAAGAAAGAAAGTGAGAACATGCTTTTACCTTCATTGTTGCTATTATTATCATAAAAATATATTGTCATTGTTGTTATTTGTGCTCATCATCGTTTCTATCTTAATTTTAGTTATTATCATTGTTCTTCCGCTTCAAATAGACAGACAAAGAAAATAATATAGGATATATACAAGAGAGAGTAAAGATGATATAATAATAATTTTTAATAAAATATAATAATAATTAATCAACATCATGGAAAAAATTATAACATAATATTAAATCTTAAATACATTTTTTTTACATCTTTTCAAATGCAAAAAATATTTTTTTATAACTACGCTCGACCTCATAACCGGCCACATGTAATTCTTTATTCTTGTTTTTATGGAATAGTTTATATATTTTTAAAATATTTTTTGAATTAAAAATATATATTTATTTTATATTCTAAGTTCATTACGTTTTAAATAAAAAATAAAAAGTGAGTTTTTAAATTTAAAAAATTCAACAACAATAGTTAATTTTAACTTATTGACAGTGATATATTTAATTTATATATTTTTTAAAATTGAATAAAAATTAATATAATATATATATATGCGCTTATTCACAGTGTGTTGCTGTTTGGTAAAAGGATTATGATTGTAATTTGGATTTTATAACTTTTTCTATTTACATAAATTAATATTATTTATCAATTTAAATATTTTTTAATGAATCGAAATCTCCACTATGGAAATTTTACGCGTACATTTCACGCAACGGAGAATGAACGGAAATATATCCTCGAAATTTCCGAGATACTTCGCCGTCCTCTCTCTCTCTCAAATCATTTCTATATATATGCTGCAGTTCCGTTCCTCAATATCCTGTCTTCACTTTGTATTTCGCCATCCGCCATTGAAGCTCAGCTGCTATAGCTTCCTATAACATCAAGACCCGCAACGGAGAACAATGGGTTCCACCAGCACCCAATTGCATGTCGGAGCTTCTCTCTCTTCTGGGTCTAGTTCCTGGAAATTCGACGTCTTCTTGAGTTTCGCAGGCAGAGACACCCGCGGAGGCTTCGTTGACCATCTCTTTTCTGCTCTGCTTCAGAAGGGCATTTTCATGTTCAAGGATGACGTGACGCTCGAGAGAGGCGAATACATTCGAGATACGCTTCTGAAAGCCATCGAAGAGTCGAGGTTTGCCATCGTTATTTTCTCCGAGAACTATGCTTCTTCCAAGTGGTGCTTGCTTGAACTCGTTAAGATCCTCGACTGCAAGAAGACAAGGGGACTCACCGTTTTTCCTGTGTTTTATAAATTAAATCCCTCAAACTTACGGAAACAAACAGGAAGCGTTAGAGAAGCATTCGCCAGACACGAGCGAGATTACAGCGAAGAGGAGGTGCAGACATGGAGAAACGCTGTAATGGAAGTGGCCGGTATTTCTGGGTGGGATTCAGAAAATGGCACAACCCATGGGTAACTCTTCTTCTATTTGTTTGGTTAGCAAAAAACACGAATTTGATGTGATTGTTTTTTCAAGATACTTAAGTTATTTTTGGGGCATCGTAGGTTTGGCTTCAATTCCTCGACAGGACTATGTCCTGCTTTATCATTTCTTCAGTGCTTCTTTCCTAATTGCTGATATTTGGACATTTTCCTAATTTATTTCATGTTAGCTTTGAAATGGGAAAAGAAATAAGAGCATAAATAAAGACAAAATTGATAAAATAATTGAATATCTTGTTGGGCTGGGGCGTACACATACACACATACAAAATATCCCAACCACCTCTAACACAGGAAGAAAAATAACAGTTTGTTCCCACAAGATAAATCGTAGCAACACAAGCATAAAAACAGTAAAAGAAGAGGCACAAGGTTTTACCGTGGTTCACCCTAAAATAGGGCTACATCCACGTTGAGTTCCGGTTTAAGGGAGCTCACTGCACTATAATAATGATGATAGATATACACCCTCAACTCCTCAACACTCAATACAAAGTACAGCAAGATAAATATGTAAATCAGTGACAGAAATAGCTTACAACCATAAACGAGCCAACACACAAGATCTGTAGGACTCAAACAGCACCAAAGGTAAGGTTGACAGCAGTAGATGGAAGAGATCTGAGAGCGCCAGTGTATCTCCATGAGTCGCAGCTAGGGTTTTAAATAGCCAAGAGAGAAGATCGGTTTTGAGAGAAAATCGGCAGATTTAGGGCTAAGGGCGAATGCTGTTGTAACAAACGAAGACCGAGCTTTATATATGGGAGGGCATTGGATGGGCCATCGAGTTAACGGTTCGCAGGAGGTTGCTGAATGGGCCAAGCCCAATTGCCATCCATCCTTTAAGAGGTTGCTGGAGGTTGCTAAGTGGGTCAAGCCCACTAGCCTTCCGTCCAGCAGCCTTGAGTTGGGGCTTCACTATCAACATTCTCCACCTTGAAGACTCAACACAAACCTGTCTAATAGTGCAGCATGCTTCAACCTCTTACCTTCATCACTCTAGTTGGTTTTGGGTCAACCAACATCAATATGCAGCAAATCCAAACAGTGTTTGAATTTTGCTGTTGACACCACCTTAGTCCCCATGTCGGCTGGATTTTCTTCAGTAGGAATTTTCTGGATGCTTACCTTTCTTGTTGCAACCTGATCTCTGACATAATGGTATTTTATGTCTATATGTTTTGATCGCTCATGGTACACCGGATTTTTACACAAGTGTATAGCACTCTGATTGTCACAAAATATGTCAGCATTTCTTACCAGTAAGTGGATTTCAGATAGTATACCTTGAAGCCAGATGGCTTCTTTGAATGCATCAGTCAAAGCCACGTATTCAGCCTCAGTGGAAGACAGTGCAACCAATGGCTGCAGCTGTGCTTTCCAGCTGATGCAATTACCTCCAAGAGAAAACATATAGGCTGTTGTGGATTTTCTAGTGTCACGATCACCTGCAAAATCAGAGTCTACATATCCAACAAGATCTAGATTTTCACCTCTCTTCATATAACTTAACCCTACTCCGGTTGTACCTTTAATATATCTCAGAACATATTTCAGTGCATCCCAATGTGATTTTCCCGGATTAGACATAAAACGGCTAAGTAGTGAAATAGAATATGCAAGGTCAGGTCTAGTGCTTATCATTGAATACATGATAGTCCCTATTACATTAGCATAAGGAATATCTTCCATTTTAATATGTTCAGCATCAGTTTTAGGGCATTGAGATTTTGATAAAATAAAATGTCCAGCTAGGGGGGTGTTTACAGGTTTACAGCCAGCCATACCAAACTTAATTATTGTTTTTTCCAAATAATCATGCTGATGAATTTTCATAAAATATTTGCTTCTATTCCTTTCAATTTTCATACCAAGAATTTTATTTGCAGGACCTAAGTCTTTCATATCAAAATTGTCATTTAATTGAGACTTTAGGTTTTTAATTTTAACCTTAGATTTGCTAATCAGTAGAATGTCATCAACATAAAGAAGCAAGTAAACAGGTTCATCAGATATTATAAAGTAAAAACAGGCATCATAGTTGCTCCTAATGAAACCAGCTTTCAATGCAAAATCATCAAACTTTTTATACCATTGTCGTGGGGATTGTTTTAATCCATATAGAGATTTTTTAAGTAAGCAAGCATGTTCTGGATGAGAAGGATCTACATATCCAACAGGTTGATCCATATATATAAGTTCTTCTAGGTCCCCATGTAAGAAAGCTGTTTTAACATCTAATTGCTCTAGTTCTAGGTCAAAATGAGCAACAATAGCTAGCATCAATCGAATTGTTTTAAACCTTACAACTGGTGAAAAAATTTCAGTATAATCTATCCCTTCCCTTTGGGTAAACCCCTTAGCAACTAGGCGAGCCTTATACCTAATAGGATCATATTTGTTCATTCCCTCTTTCAGTTTATATAGCCACTTACACTTTACCAACTTATGGTTTTTAGGCTTTGCAACCAGCTTCCATGTTCCATTTAATTTTAAAGATGCCATTTCCTCATCCATGGCTTGTTTCCATTTTTGGTGTTCATGTGATTTAATGGCCTCTTCATAACAAGAAGGTTCAGTAGATTTCATTTCAGCTCCTGCTATAAGAGCACAGTAGATTAAATCAGCATAGCCAAACCTAGCAGGTGGTCTTACTTCTCTACGACTTCTATCTCTAGCAAGCTGATAGTTGCTGAGATCTGATTGAGGGGTGTCTTCAGCCACCTCTTCAACTTCAATTTCACTATGGTTAGACTCAGGATTTTCTTCTAAGTGCTCAAAATTTCCTCCTAAGTTACTGTCTGATACTGGATCAGACTCCTGAGGATCAGGTACTGTCAGCTGGTCATGGGTTCCAGTTCGGTGCTCCACCTCAATATAATTTCCACCTCTATGTTCATGATGTTCTGAAGTTTCTTCTATTTTATTTGAGGATTTGCAAGGGAAGTTATCTTCATTGAATACGACATCCCTACTTATTATAATTTTTACTCCACCTGAAGTCCTATCCCATAGCCGGTATCCCTTAGTCCCTTCTTGGTATCCTAAGAATATACACTTCTTAGATCTAGGGTCCAACTTACCCTCAGACTGGTGAGCAAAGGCCTCACACCCAAAAACTTTAAGGTGATTGTAGTTTAGCTTTCTCTTGGTCCATTTTTCTTCTGGGCAAACAAGTTTTAATGCGGTTGAAGGACTCCTATTTACTATATATGCAGCTGTGTTTAGTGCTTCCCCCCATAAAGATTTAGGCAAGTTAGCAGTAAGTAATAAACATCTGACTTTTTCTAATAAAGTTCTATTCATTCTCTCAGCTACCCCATTTTGTTGGGGTGTATATCTTACTGTTCTATGCCTAAGTATGCCTTGGGAATTACAATATTCGTTAAATTCTTTGCTGCAAAACTCTAACCCATTATCTGTTCTTAAAATTTTAATTTTTCTTTCTGATTGATTTTCTACTAGAGTTTTCCATGACTTAAATTTGTCTAATGTCTGATCTTTAGATTTAAGTAAGAAAACCCAGACCTTCCTAGTATAATCATCAATAATAGAGAGAAAATACCTGTTTCCACCTTGAGTAGGTGTTTGAGATGGACCCCAAAGATCTGCATGTAAGTATTCTAGGCATGCCTTCGCAAGGTGAGTTCCTTTAGGGAAGCTCAACCTGCGTTGCTTGCCAAGGATACATGACTCACAGAAATTTATAGAGTCAGGTGTTAGAGAACCTAGGTAGCCTTGGCTCGATAAAGCCTGCATACCTTTCAAGCTCATATGACCAAGCCTCAAGTGCCATAGATCTGTTCCCTCAGATTTAACAGTGCATGCAGCAGGCAGGTATGAAGAACAACAACCATTCAAAACATATAAACCATTTTTCTTGGTACCAGAAAGAACTAACTTATCATTCTTAAATACAAACAATGAACCTCTTTCAGCTTTATAAGATAATCCTTGTTCATCTAAAGTACCAAGTGATATTAGGTTTCTTTTTAAATTTGGCACATATCTTACCCCTGTGAGAATTATTAAGTTGTTGTCATGAAGTTTAAGTGATATGTCCCCTATGCCTTCTACTTTGCATGAATGATTGTTTCCCATATAAACTGTTCCCTTTTCATTATCATCAAAGTTATGAAACCATTCTAGGTTAGGACTCATATGAAAAGAACATCCTGAATCCATAATCCATTCACTAGAGGAAGTTTCAGAAACAGTTAAGACTTCTGCTAAACAATTTGAGGTTCCTACAGGATCAGTTGGGTTTGCCTTTTGATTTTGTCTCTTTAAGTCATAGCAGTATTTTTTAATATGGCCTTCCTTACCGCAATGATAACATTTCCATTTAGGTTTTTGTTTTCCTTTGTTATCCTTTTTCTTGCCCTTAGAGTTAAATCCAGTAGATGGTTCAGAATTAAATTGCTTCTTATGAAATTTCCCTTTTGTGAATAGAGCATTACCATGTTTCTTAGAGGCATTTAATTCTAGTTCTCTAGCCTTTAGCCCTGAAATAACTAATTCAAGTGTTGGGACTATACCAGTGTATTGGAGAGCATGTTTTACCACATTATAATCATCAGGCAAAGAATTTAGTAAGATCATTGCTTCACTAGTGTCTCCTAATGCTTGATCAGTCCCCCTTAGAAGAAGAGACAACCTAGTAAACTCATCTATGTTTTCATCCATAGACTTAGACGTGTCCATTTTGAAATTAAATAACAGACCTTTGAGATAAACTAAATTAGGGGCAGCCATAACAGCGTATAAAGATTCTAGTTTATTCCAAAGGTCAAGAGGTGAGGTTATTCCATCTACTTTTCGAATAACAGTGTCACCTAGATGTAGAAAAATAAGGTTATAAGCCTCTTCCCTAATCTCAGCTGTCTGAGCTAATTGTTCCCTAGTCCATTTCCTATCATCTGGTTCTAGGGCAATTACCAGTTTATGATGTGAGAGCAGAACCCTCATCTTTTTCTTCCAACTCCCAAAATCCCCTTTACCATCGAAAACCCCAATATCAAACCTAGTGGTAGTCATCTTGCAATCGGATACCCTAACCCCTGGTCACTACTAGAGATTTTCTCAGTAAACCCTCACTGACTAAATCTCTCATAAAAAACCTTAGAGGACAGTTACCCAAACATGAACAGAAAACAAAACAGCAAGATAAACCAGGTAATCGATTTAGGGCTCTGATACCACTGTTGGGCTGGGGCGTACACATACACACATACAAAATATCCCAACCACCTCTAACACAGGAAGAAAAATAACAGTTTGTTCCCACAAGATAAATCGTAGCAACACAAGCATAAAAACAGTAAAAGAAGAGGCACAAGGTTTTACCGTGGTTCACCCTAAAATAGGGCTACATCCACGTTGAGTTCCGGTTTAAGGGAGCTCACTGCACTATAATAATGATGATAGATATACACCCTCAACTCCTCAACACTCAATACAAAGTACAGCAAGATAAATATGTAAATCAGTGACAGAAATAGCTTACAACCATAAACGAGCCAACACACAAGATCTGTAGGACTCAAACAGCACCAAAGGTAAGGTTGACAGCAGTAGATGGAAGAGATCTGAGAGCGCCAGTGTATCTCCATGAGTCGCAGCTAGGGTTTTAAATAGCCAAGAGAGAAGATCGGTTTTGAGAGAAAATCGGCAGATTTAGGGCTAAGGGCGAATGCTGTTGTAACAAACGAAGACCGAGCTTTATATATGGGAGGGCATTGGATGGGCCATCGAGTTAACGGTTCGCAGGAGGTTGCTGAATGGGCCAAGCCCAATTGCCATCCATCCTTTAAGAGGTTGCTGGAGGTTGCTAAGTGGGTCAAGCCCACTAGCCTTCCGTCCAGCAGCCTTGAGTTGGGGCTTCACTATCAACATATCTAAGTATATATAATATATTTGCTCAGTTAATATGTTTTCACTGTCACCTGCAACGCTTCTTGTATGTTTGTGATGAAAAAGTGATCTTTTATTTTCTAGTTAATGCCGTTATAAAGCTTGTTTTTCCTCGTCAAAACATCCCATGCATATGCTGCTAGAGAAGACCAAGATCACTTCTTCATCACGTAGCTATATTCTTATAAGACGTGGTTGGGTTCTTAAAACTTATCTTGAATTTTTATTTTTTTCATCTAACGGACAGGCTTGAAGCAAAACTTGTCCAAGAAATCGTCAAAGTCCTGCAAAGTAAACTGGAGGATGAGGATTCAAGCATTCTTGATTATGTTGTTGGATTAGATACTCGTGTAGAAGAAGTGAAATCACTGTTGGGTATAGGATTGAATGATTCACGTATAGTGGGGATACATGGAATAGGTGGTATAGGAAAAACTACTGTTGCCAAGGCTGTTTATAACCAAATTCGTTCTCAGTTTGATGCTAGCAGCTACGTTAAAAATGTTAGAGAAGCTCATCGTGAGGAAAACCATTGTGCTTCATTGCAAAAATTGCTCATCTCTGATATCTTCTCACATAATGTTGATATAAAAAATAATGTTGATCGAGGGCGTAGTATAATAATGAGGAGGGCACGGCATATGAGGGTTCTTGTAGTCTTTGACGATGTGGACGATGCAGAGGATCTCAAAGCACTTATTGGTAACCCTGAATATTGTTTGGGTTTAGGAAGCAGAATTATAATAATAACAAGATACCCTCGTGTACTTGATTTGCTTGAAGTGAAGCATAAGTATGATGTCAAGGAACTAGAGTACGAAGAAGCTTTAGAGCTATTTTGTCAGAAAGTATTTGGGAAAAACCAACCAACACAGGGTTATGAGGGGCTCACAAACAGTTTTCTTCATCGCGCTGGAGGAGTTCCATTAGTTCTCAAAGTTTTGGTCCCGATTCTCCGTGGTCTAAGCATAAATGAATGGCAAAGTGCATTTGATAGATTAAGGCAACAGCCCCATGAAAAAATTCATTCAGTGCTCAAATTAAGCTATGAAAGTTTGGAGCCAAAGGATAAGGAGATTTTTCTTGACATTGCGTGCTTCTTCGAATGGAATAGCAAAGATTTTGTAATAGAAATACTGAATGCTTGTGATTTCAACGCTGATTATGGAATAAGGAATCTACAAAGCAAGGCACTTGTAAAGATAAGTGACAATAGAATAGAAATGCATGATCTGATACGAGAGATGGGACGACATATTATTTATGAAGAACACCGAAAAGAGCCTGGTAAAAGAAGCAGGTTGTGGAAATACGAAGACGTCTATGATGTACTCACACAAAAAAAAGTAAGTGCAAGGGCTCTCAATTGAGAATGTGTTGAATTTGTTAATTATCTTATAATCTAAGAGCCTAGGTTTGTCTATTGAGGTGTATTTTTATTTTTTATATTTTTATTTTTACTCTCAAGAGTAACCTCTCATGCATGCTTGGCTAAATTTCATTATGTTAGTTGGATCAACAAAAATTATGAATCATGATATCATAGCAGAACTTAAAACTTATATAATATTCTTTTTTACTCCCAATAAGATAGAACATATTTAAATAGATTATTTAACAAAACATTCACTTTGTTTGTTTAAGGATAAAAGCTACGCTTCTCTTTCATTAAGATTTGATTTTTTATTTTGACTGCTTGTTTGTTAGGGGACAGAACTACCAGTGGAGGCCATAGTTATGGATTCTTGTGAAACAAAAAAGATATCCTTGCGTCGTGATGCATTTTCAAACATGAGCAACTTGCGACTGCTTAGCCTCCAAGGTGTTGTTGAGCTTCTTGATGGTGCCGTCGACAACCTCTCCAATAAATTACGCCTTCTTGAATGGCCCCAATACCCTTTAAAATTCCTACCAGCAAATTTTCAAGCGGACAGGCTTGTCAAACTAAAAATGTCACATAGTGGCTTAAAACAACCTTGGAATGGAACAATGGTATGAGTAAAATAAATCCGGTTGCTTTTTATTTTTTTTAAATTCTACATGCTCGTATTACTAAATTTCTATTTATCTTATATTAACTTTGTTTATTGATATTTATGACAGTGCCTAGACAAGTTAAAATACGTTGACCTCAATTATTCGTCAGGCATAACCAAGATCTCATGTTTTACTCCGGTAACAAATCTTAAAGAATTGATTCTTGATGGTTGTACGCGCTTGGTTAAGATTGACCCGTCCATTGAAGCCATCAAAAGTCTTACGATCTTAAATTTGGGGGGCTGCAAATATCTTGAGTTTCTTCCTACAGGCAGTTGGCTTGAATCCCTTCAAATACTTGTTCTTTCTGGTTGCTCAAAACTTAAAAATGTTTATGAAGTTTTAGAGTTTACGAAATGCTTAATTGCACTTTATTTGGATGAGACTTGTGTAAAGGAATTGCCAGTTGAACATTTGAGCAATCTTCAACTTATTTTCCTAAGTGATTGCAAAAAACTTACAAGTCTTCCAAGTGGCATTTGTGGGTTGAAACGACTTGCATATTTGATTGTTAATGGCTGCTCAAAACTTAGCGAGTTGCCCGAGGGCATTGGAGAATTGGAAAGCTTGGTGGAACTTCGCGCTGATTTTACTGCTATTGAGCAACTACCGTCCTCGATTATACACTTGAAGAAACTTCGGTTTTTATCATTACGGGGATGCGGGGGAAGAGTAACATCAACACCAAGGAATTCATTGCTCCCACCATGTCTATTTCCAAAAAAAGGTCAAGATCCCATGGGTCTTGATCTACCTCCTCTATCAGGCTTATTGTCTTTGGAGAAACTAAATCTCCTTGACTGCACCCTCTTGCAAGGAGGTCTTCCAAATGACCTAGGCTCTTTATCCTCGTTGAAGTTTTTATACCTTAGTGGTAGCAACATTATTAGTTTGCCAGATAGCATTAGAGGTCTTGAAAAGCTTACATTTCTTAATTTGAGAGATTGCAAGATGCTTAAGACGATGCTCAATCTCCCGACAAATATCGATTGCATTGTGGCAAGTGGATGCACATCATTAGAAACATTACCGGATCCCCTGCCTCGAAAGCTTACAATAGTTGATTTAACTAATTGTCCTTCACTAGAGAAGAATAGACCCAGTCTCCCCGTTGAACTTTTGAGAAATTGTCTTAAGGCCCATCTCTCTCAGGTCCATCTCTCTCTCTCTCTTTGAAAAATTTATCTAAATATTATCTGAAGGTCCATCTCTCTCTATCTCACATGTGTTTATTTGTTGTAGAATAATAATGTTGAACCGGAATTCACGGCTTTTCTTCCTGGAAGAAAGATTCAAAATATTAAGGGGCCTTGTGTTCGAATGCAGTTGATGCCAGATTGGCATAAGAACCTCAAGGGTTTTGCTGCATGTGTTGTTTTTGAAGCAAAGGCTACTTCGGAGGCTTTTTCACCTTACCTTTCACTTGACCTTCTCCGTCGTCGTGAGAATTATGTTCGTGTGGAATGTTACGGGATGCGCAATGATGTAGTCTATGCCACGGATTTCGCCTTTTCTTTTCGTCGTCGAATTCAGTCTGATCACTTACTTTTGGATTACATGGCACTTGATGATATTGTTCCAGAGGTGGGTGTGAATGATTGGAAAACTTGGACCGATATCATCTTTTATGTTAGCTATAATCCTGAAATGTTTGCCTCAGTAAAAACCACTGTTCATATGGCATATGAGAATGGTGAAGAACGGGCAAATCCAGATGAAAGTATCCAACAAAGTGATCGTGTTGAGTTTGGGTTAATTGAATGGATCCGAGGTGTTGTATTGAGAAAAAGACGGCCCTATACCTGTGGCTATGGCTATTGCTTTGAGCACAAGGCAGGCAGAGGAGAACCCCTGGACATCATCTACCGTGGTCCAAAAGACAGATTCTTTTCTGACCTATGTGCATTTCCACAGTCATTTTGTGGTGGGCATACCCACTGTCCTGACGGAAGGACGTGGGCACGCGAAGGACCTCCAAGGGGTTAACTTAAAGAAACAAATCAATAAAAATCAGAATGATGCGAAGTGGTGGGTAGGAGGAGGGAGGTGGGCATGTAGTGGATTAGTTAATTGTTGAGATTAATTAGAATGTTTGGACGTTGTGTTGTTAGTTCCTGCTTTTCTTTCTGCTGCAATTCCGTTCATCAGGTTAGTGTTTAATTAATTAGCCTGCCTTATTTAAAGGCTTTGTTAGGATTGTAAATTAAAGGATCCATATATGGATTAACAAGGAAATTACTTCCCCACTAAATTATTTAAGACTATAATATAATTATTAAAGTAAAATTAATAATTAATTAATCACTACATTTGATTTAAAGCAATTTTTGAGAAAAAGAATTCACCACTTGACAAAATATTTTGTCTGACTATCCTTTTTAATATTATACATATATAGAATAAAGATATAAAAATAAAATTTTAAATAAATGAACAATTTTTTATGATTTAATTAATAATTTAAGTTATTTATTAATATTTTTAAGAAAATTTATGCAAATTTAATATAAATTTTAAAGGCAAAAACCAGCTTAATAAATTTTTTGAGGGAAAAATAATCTACAAACTATTCTACTTAAATATAATATACATATACTATATTATATATTATTATATTATATAAATATAAAATTTTATTTAATGAGCAATTTTATGTGACTTAATTAATAGTTTAAGTACCTATTCATTTTTCTCATAAATAGTGTTTTTTTTATTTATTGATGAATTAATTAAATATTTAATATTTACTTAATAATGTATTGAAAAACTTATGATTAATATTGAAAAATTCATGTATTTAAAATTTATTATTAATTTTATAATAATTAATACTTATTATTTTAAAGAAATTAAAAATTTTAAATTATTAATACAAATTAAAAAATATAAATTATTAATGCAATAAGTACTAAAGACAAATTATTAATACAAGTTTTGAGGGAAATTTTTTTTCAGATTATCCTACTTTAATATATATAAAGATATTATATTATATATTATTATATTATATAAAGATAAAATTTTATTTAATGAATAATTTTATGTGACTTAATTAATAGTTTAAATGTTTATTCATATTTTTTATAAATAGTATTTATTTTTGATTAATTGATAGATTAATTAAATATTTAATATTCACATAATAATGTATTAAAAATTAATTATTAGTATTAAAAAATTCATGTATTTAAAATTTATTATTAATTTTATAATAATTAGTGCTTATTATTTCAAAGTAATTGAAAATTTTAAATTATTAATGAAAATTACAAAATACAAATTATTAATACAATAAATACTAAATGTAAATTATTAATATAAATTTTTTATTTACAAATTTTTATTTAAATATATAAAAAATAATCATACGTGAAGAGCATATTAAAAACTAATTAAGAATTATGTACTTTCTCTAGACATTACTTTTAAATCATATGCATCTATCTTAACTCTTAAATCAAAAGGTAAAACATTTTAGAAATGAGATTTGTAAAATGCAAAAAAATAAATAAAAAAATAAATTCAACTCCCTCCCTTCCATGATTATAGATTTGGAAAGTGCACTTTAACTTAAGTGAAATAAAGATTCAAAATATTTTGCAATTATTTTTTCTCTTATTTCTAATCGTTAACAATTTTTTAACTGACCCTTGTTTAGAATTGAGACGATTCATTCAACAACTTTATATTTAATTTAATAAAAATTTATTCATTAAGATAAATAAGTTAAAATTAAGCTTAATTTTAAAAAAAAATTGTAAATAAAATGAACTTAAATTAAAAAATTTTAACTTGTGAACTGAATCAATTAAAAACTAATAAATAGGTCTAATTAAAAGTTCAAGACTAATTTATTTATAAATATATTAATAAATTTATTCATATTTTTAAAAATATATTATTAAATATATACTTCGACCACTTTTAACCTTAATTATAATAATAATATTATTATTTTCATAATATATATAATATACATATATTATGGAACGGCAGCAAAATTTTTAAAAATTTAAAGTCCTCCATCATAATATAAATCAACACACTGGGAATTTCAATCCTCAAAACATAATTAATTAACTCTGATACCTTAATAAAATGATTGACCTTTCATTCCCAATAAATTTCACAAGTCTCCATTGCAATGCAATATCACTATTTTTTTTTCAACAGTAAAAACAAAATATAAAATAAATACAAATGCCTACACACCTACAACACCCCTAAGATCTTTTAGGTTGGGAGCATCTTGTATATGCAAGTACCAAAAGAATTTCAGCCAAGCTCACACATTTTTTAAATGATATTAAAGTAAGCTGAGCCACAAAATCTAACAAGTATAATAAAAAAAATATAAGCTGAATAACAATACTGAATCAACCAGAGAATTAACCACAATTAATCATATGAAGACCACCCATATATGCACCCACGACATATTTTACATTTTTTTTTTTGAAAAAGTAAATTTGAATAAAATGATAAAAAAAACTTGTACATGAATACATTGGGCATATTCAGGCAAAACATGATATGAAGCCAATTACATGGACCCCAAAACAATGGATTGGACCAAAACATAGGAATACATGCTAAACATTACTTTATATACATATGTTTTACTCTTTCTAATGATGACCTCTTCAATGGGCCTAATCTCTTCGAAAATGAGTCGGTTACGAGCATCCCAAATGAAATAAGTCGTGGCTGCAAAGGCAATTCTTTTAGCCTTACTCGGCCAAGATATACCTAGAGCTTCTTTCTTGAGCCACTTGAGGGCACTTGAAATCGTAGACATGGATCTTGAAAGATTGAGCATGTCCCTAATGCTACCCCAAACAATAGAACTAAAGGGACACTTGAAGAAAATGTGACAGACAAATTCTTCAACTCCATTGCAAAAAGGGCATGTCCAATCAATATCAATGAAAGTAATCTTATCCCTTGCCAAGAGAGAAGATTTAGCACATAACCAAAGAATGAACGCTTGCTTAGGCACCAAACACGAGCTCCATATGACCGAAGCCCATGGCTTTACCCGTCCCTTCGGCCTAAAAAAATCATACGCTGTTGGTAAGTGCACATTTGTCCCATGAACCCAGCTAGCGAGCAAGGAAATGACAGTATCAACTGTCTCTTGACGATGACAAATCATGTCCTTAATGTCCAGCAGCCTTTTAAAAAGGGTAGAGTCATCCTTCTTTGCTAGTCGCTCCCATATGCTAGATGAGGAGAGATAATGATGGTGCACCCATTTGACCCAAAGCGAATCCTTCTTAATATGAACATTCCCGAGCACTTTAGAAAGGAGGCCCAAGTTCCAGCTTTTAAGGTCTTTAAGACCAAGGCCCTTCTCGTTCCTCGGCATGCAGATATCCCTCCATGCGACTCAAGGAGACTTAGAACTCCATAAGAAGAGCCTGCATAATCTATCAATTTTTTCAATAATAGTTGCTGGAATGGGCACAATAGACATCCAGAAACTTTAAACTCCTTGAAGGATAGCTCTAATAAGCTCAACTCGACAGCATATGAAAGAGGGGCCACATTCCATGCCGTAGTGCAATCAAAGATTTTATCCACAGCGAAGTGGCTGACCCTCAGCTTCGAAGCAGCTATGTAACACCCTCTCCTCCTGACCACCCGAATCCTTGGGTAATCCGGACGAAAGGGGGCTACAGAGTAAGAAAAGGTCATCAACACTCTCACATAACACATAGCAAGACATCTGAATCGCAACAAGACATATAACATTTTTACATCACACTACTTCATACATGTTTAACATTTACAAAAGCTTTGAGTGCATCCTTTAAGTTACATTTGGTAAATAAATACATGAACCAGACAAAACTCCAAAGATCTTGATTTGAGGGCACCCCGATGCACACATGAAGCTACCTATCTACCCTACTCGATCCCTCTTCGGCCACTTCTTTCCCCTTACTTGGAATGGTGAGAAATACAAAGTGAACCACAAGGCTTAGTAAGCATAAGGAACAACAAAGAAAGCATGGCAGAAATTAAATTATTATGACATAAGGCAGGTGTGGTAAAAATTGGACAAGGGAGTATATTATAATAGCTCATGCACCCACCCATGATACTCTATGCCATGCAAAGCACACATGTAAGTCAATAAACATGTAAATGGCTAGTGGCCCACATAGTAATAAGAAATACATCATAATAATACATATTGACCTGTGGCTGATACCTACAACCAAAGAAATTGTAATCTCATAGGGACCATAGGTCCTAATTCATATACTGGCTATAGCCATATTCCTATATACCTATAACCTCGGCCATGGTCATCACCAATGGACGTGCCCCTTAGTCGTCACCGCAGGAGCGTAACTTTGATTGGGCATACTTAGGCCCACCGGTTGTTGGGAGATATATCTCGGCAATACACAACTGCAACGCACGTTATTTTTCTTTTTCATTTCTTTTCAATGCACATGCAACATGTTTGGTGGTCACATACCAATGCACGTGCAGCATTAACAAGTTATGCTTGTGCTCACGCATGCACATGTATTATGATATCATATAATCACGTCAAACCATGTCCATGATGCACAATTACCACACTTTCAGGCCATGCTATGCAAATGATAATTATACATAGTTCTAACGATAGAATCACTTATTTTACGGCCTTGAAGCCTCTAAAACTTCATTTGGGGCATGAAATATAAGGTATTTGAGCTTTTTGGGCAACTAGACCTTTTTGGCAATTTTTGGGAAGATAAGTCAACTTAAGATTTAGGTAAGTTGACTTGATCTACATTAAGTCAACTTAATGGAAAATAAGTCGACTCGACCGAGAGCAAGATTTTTGGCTAACTGAAAATAAGTCGACTTAACCGATATGTTATTTCTGGCGAGTCGACGTAAGCTAAGTTGACTTAAAATAAATTAAGTCGACTTATTTTGTTAAGTCGATTGGATTGGAATTAAGTCGACTCGAAAAACCTTAAGTCGACTTTTCTTGAAATAAGTCGACTCATTTCACTACAAGAGCTGGAAATAGGACAGAAAGCAGAGTAGGGAGAGAGGCCAATTCTCTCCATGCTATCCAATCCATAAAACAACCATTCCACAAAGAAATTGCAAGGAAAACAAGCCCCACATGGCACACAAGAACAACTTCAAGGGGGTTTAAATCCAAGACATCAAGATTTAACCAAAATAAAACCCCAAAAACCCTCCTTTGAAATAAACTAGATTTCTCTCACATAACAATACCCACGTCGCTTCCATGATATTCACATCTTACACAACCCTCATCTCTTCATTTTAAGACTTTAAATTTATGGATTTGAGAAAAATCCCATGAACCCCAAACTTAACCTTCCAAGAGAAATAAATGCTCAAAATGGGAGAATAGGGAGGGAACTTGCCTTAATTCTTGCTTCCCTTTGATGACTAATAGGATTGAAGCTTCTTGCAAGTTGGGATTGAGCTTGGAGTTTAAAGAAGAAGAGTGGATTTTGGAGAGAAAAGAGACGCACGAGAAGAGCTTGCAATTTCATCCCCTTATTTTCTTCTTAATTCCTTAGATTTTTACATAAGTAATTCTCCCCCACAGGTTTCACTCACACCTCACTTGCCTAATCATGATTTACACCTTAAACCTCTCTTACTTAAGCTTCTAGAGGCCATTCCCCTCTCTCTTAATTGCCAACCGAGAATACCATGCTTCCTATCTCCACCTTCAAAATTTTGACTTTTTTTCCAAGCCACATGAACACTTAACTTAGAAATTTAGCTTTAACGACTTTCACTATGCCTAATCTATCCCAAAGTTTATCCCCTCCAACTACTTGGACAATTTACGTAAATTGTTAGGTGCTAATAAATTAAGGAAATCTACATACCTGACCTTTCCGCGGTTAATTGCCCGGCCTACTGGACAGATCGTCACATACCTTCGGGTCCTGACAAATACATAATTTAGGAATACAGGCATTGACTCAAGTATATATACCCAGTTTAAAATTTCATTAAGCACCCGATACAACTAATAGTGACTAACTACTTAAGCTGACAGGGCAGGCAGGTATGAACCAATCATATATAATCAAGAGCAACCTGGGCTTATGTAAATTGGGCTTTCTTTTAATATACCAAACAAACACAAGCCTTATACAAATTAAACTCTCAAGTCCAAACATTTGTGATCATTTTTTCACCTTAATAGTACTCCCCCTCAAGTCAGACTATACTATACTGATCTAGATCAGTGAGTTTGAAGGCTAATTTGGAAAAAAAAAAGAAAAAAAAAAGATGACCATTAACAACAGTAACATTAGAAGAATGAGCATCAGTAAGTAGCATATATTAACAACAGCATTTGAGGACTGACTCCCCCTCCCTCCCTCCCTCAAACGAAACTGAGCTGGATCGATCAACAATCAATCAATTTAAAGGAAAGAAGTTGAAACCTGGGAAATGCTAATTAAAGGCTTTGGTAAATATGTCTACATCATCCATGCAGTTTGAGCAGAAGAAGAAACGACATATCGAATATCAAGTTGCTGATTTTGAATTAAATCTCTTAAAAGATGAAGAAGATCAAACTCAATTATATGCATGCTTTGTACGTACGAGATTAATGAAAAATAGGATTCCTCTTAAGTGCCAACCATATATACGTGTCTTACTCTTAATTTGATGTAATTAAATGGAGTCTTGAGTGCCACTTGTCTTCTTTAAATTCTTTGAAAATTTATTAAGTGACACGTACTGTCTTTTTTTAGGTTCTTTAAAAATTTATTTATTAAGTTGCCACATGCCTTCCTCTTAATTATAATTACATGCCATATATCTTATTTAAATTTTTTAAAAGTTTATTAGGTGCCACGTTACGTATCTTACTCTTAAATAAATGAAATGTAATTAAATGGAGTTACCTTCTTATTTGACATGGTTTGGGTCTTCCCTTTAGCGGCTCCATAATCAACGAAGATACTGTAGAATTAGTTGAAGCAAACAAAATGCCTGACTGTATTGCCAAAGTGATCTTGTGGGCACGAAAGAATACCTTTATGTTTAACTTTCATATTATCAAATTGTCAAAATCGATAATAACAAAAGCACCCAAATTGAATAGATCAGATCAAAATCTTAACACTTGTGACAAGAAGAACAAACCAAGATATGCGAGTCTACATGTATTTGTTTCTTGTAATTTTGATTAGAGAGGTTGTTACCATATCAATAATTAAATTATAATCATGCTTGTGTAGAAGAATTAAATTCAATTCGGGCGTAAACCCTAACTGGTTTTGGAGAATTTTATTAAACCGTACTTAGTTATCTCACTCCCTCAACATCTGGGTTTTGCAAAAGTGAAGATGGCCAATCTGCAGCAATAGACGGCGGCATCGATTCGGTCATGGATCCTTGAAGTGGCGCCTCTCATGGTAGTCATTCTAATCGCCGCTAGCTACTGATAAACAGCCTTAGAGAAGTAAGTAGCACTAGGGGGAAGCACTTCCATTCACATCCACACACAAGAAGGTGAACAGAAGCCCCTAGTTCCTTGATTTCTTGTTGGCACTAGTACTTTATGTAGTTTAGTTATGTTTTCTTAGCCATATTCGTGGACCTGTCTAAAAGCAAGAACTGAAATTCTGTGACCAATTTGATGTTACCGATTAACCTTAAATCTTTGAGGCGCCGCCGTACTTTAACATCTGGACCTCTAGATTTCAGGTTTGTGAATGGAATCAATTCAAGTTGATATTGCGATGCATGCTTAGTGTTCCGCGCGCCCCCCCCCCCCCCCCCCCCCCCCCCCCTAATCTTTCTTTCTAGCTATCAGTTTCTCTTTTCTGGTTAATCTGACTTTGCATGTGATGCCATTAGCTATACAATTATCCTTCGTGAGAGATAGTGCAAAAGTTGCAAAAATGGTGCTGAGAGGTTGTCATGTCAGTGTTTATTATGCACCTTTTGTGTTCAATCATGAGAACTAGAATAGGGGTCAATTATGCACCTTTTGTGTTCAATTATCACATAGTTTTTATGGGAAAGTGATATTACAATTTATATAGAGGTCATGATGAAAATTGGATGTATGGTCACAGATAGGTACGAAGCTGAAATATTTTTTGATGAATGGTGTTTTTCAACATTTTCCAATGTACAAAAAAACATTTGGTCAATTTCTCCAAATCATGATATTTCTAGAATGGAAGGCTGTTTGGAGATGTTCACTATTCTTAGGATGTCTAGTTGTAAACTAAATTTTGAGGGTTGGGATTCATGATGTGCCGAGTTAGACTCCGATTTTAGATAGTGCCTTCTCGATTAGGTTCGTTTGAGCAACGAGATCGAGTTCTATGGCATCGGTTGGTTTGGTTTGGGTATGGAGTTCCTACCCATTCGTTTATTTTATAGTTAGCAATTAGAGAGCAATTATATACTCTTGACTGTGTTTACCTATTTTTACTTTTCCCCAATAGATGATTTCTTTGCAAGGCAGATTCTGAGCAGCACAATCATCTGTTTTTTGAGTTTTCCTATTCTAAGCAAGTGTTGGCCTTCTTTCGACATTCAAAAAAATTTTCGATGGCCTTGGCGACGATGGGAGATAGGAGTTATATGGGTGGCAACTCAATGGAAGGGTAAGAGCCCGTGGCATATTTCTAACCGATTGGTTTTGCAGGCAATGGTCTACTTCTTGTGATGTGAACACAATAACCGATGCTTGCGAGGAATCGAGCAGTCTTCTAACTAGCTTGCCCGTTAGGTACAGTGTGTCGTGTGGGCACAGTTGGTCACCATCCCCTTTCTCCCTTTCGCATCAAAATCGTGTATACGTCATTTCTGGCAGCTTCCAACTAACCAGCCCTCTTGGTCTAGGTAGGCCATTATGCTTAATAACTTGGAGCGGGCAAACCCCCTATGCGTCTCCATAATCAAACTGTAGAAGGCTCCTAGAGTTATATATGAATTGACGGTGTTGGATCTATGCGATTGCATCACTAAGTACCATGGAGTTGCAAAATTCTATGACCAAAGCTAGCACTTTCCTTAGATCATAGCTCTTACTTTGTACATGATGTGATGTAGAGTGGCTTTACTTCCACTTGATCGCACCTGCTCAGGTTTGTCGCCTACTTAGTAACTTGGAGCGGGCAGATCCCTTGTGCCTCTTCATAGTCAAACGATATGTCGGCCTATATAGTAACTTGGAGCAGGCAGAGCTCCTGTGTGCCTCCATAGTAAAATGATAACTCCTAAGTGAAACTCGAATTAACAATTGAGGCCCTAAGTGTTTGTTCCAGTATGTGTCCCGTGGTTGGTTGCACAACAGCAAACTTTGGTGACTCCTATTGGTTCATCCCTCTAGTCCTAGTTTGTCACTCTGTACACATTATCAGTTTGGTGGCCTTGTATGTGGTTGCCTTTATGTTTGCTGCTTAATATTGGTCCTCGCGGAGTCTCATTATCTCGGAGGACATGTTTAGAGTGATGTTGTTTTGGAGCTGACACTTTGATCTGGAGGTGTTTCATAGCATTTATTTCATGTTGCTCATTTACTTACTCTATGGTGTTTTGATCCCGTTTGTGTGTGAATCTTAAGTGTTCTTGTTATCTTGTTTTATGTGTTATTATACACTGGGGTATGCCCGGGTTTAGTTTTGTACAGACGTTTTTCTCTATCTATACATATCTTTTTTACTTAAAAAAAACCCTAGACTCTAAAACTTTAAACCCTAAAAAAAATCTTGAACCTCGAACCGTAAATTCAAAACCCAAACCTTACACCTTAAACCCTAAACCAGATCGAGCCCCTATGCGTCTCCATAGTAAAACAGTAGTTCATGAGTGGGACTTGAATTGACTGTCGTGGCCCTGAGTGTTTGGTCTAGTATGTGTCCCAAGGTTGGTTGCTTAGCAGCGATCTTTGGTGACTCTTACTGGTCCATTCCTCTAATCCTAGTTCGTCACTTTGTACAGATTGTTAGTTTGGTGGCTTTATTTGTGGCTACCTTCACATTTTGCTCCTTTGTTTCTTCTATGTTGCTTTCATCCTGTCTGTGTGTGAATCTCAAGCGTTCTTGTGTTATTGTACACCAGGGTATGCCCTAGTTTGGGTTATGTACAAACGTTTTCACTATCTATACATATATTTTTTGCTTTAAAAAAAAAAATCCTAAACCTTAAACCCCTAAACCCAAAAAACAAAACTCTCAACCCTAAACCCCTAAAAACTCTAAACCTTGAACCCCTAAAAACCCTAAATTTTAAACTCTAAACCCCTAAAAACCCAAAACACAAAATCTCTAAAAACCCTAACTCCCAAATCCCTAAAAACCCTAAACCCTAACCCAAAACCCCAAACCCTAAAGCCAAAATCTAAAAACCCTAGACCCTAAACCCCCGACCCTTGAAACCCGAAACCCGAAACCCAACCCCCAAACCCAAACACCGCAATATAGTAAGGGCCCGCATCAAACACCTTTCCAGATAGGTGGAATAGAAAGGGTCTTTCTACTTTAGCAAGTGCGCTAAGGCGTCTTATTCATGCAGATCCTATGATAGATGATAGGTCTGGACTAAGGTTTGTTAGAATATGCATTGAGATCCATGCTTCATCAAAATTTCCTAAGGTTGTTGAGCTTTACCAAGGATTGGATGAGATCACATGTGAGCTGAAGGTACTACATATGCTTGTAGAGTACTAGTGGATGCCTTCTGTGTGTAACCATTGCGTGGTATTTGGTCATTCGGCGACTAATTGTCCTCGTAAGCCTAAGAAGGATGTTGGGAATGATGCAAGAGTTCCTAGAGGGGGAGAGGAGGTTTCTCGGGAGTCTAATAAGGGAAGGGTTTATGCTAATTACAGAGCTACTAGTGGAACTCAAAAAGGAAATGATAATTCTAGGATTGCAGAATTGGTTAGGCGTGATACAGTTCCCCTTCCTGCAATAGATATTTTAAATAGTGTCACTAAGACAGTGCATTATAATCCTATAGAGATTGACACATATATAGCTAATAGGTTATGTCCATTAGCTACGGAGGATGATGATATTCCTTCTCAGGGTGAGAGTTGTATGCTTGTTGAGGTGTTTGAAAAGGATGCTATGGATTGGGAGACAGATTAGGGGAGCGATGAGGTAAGGATGGGAAGATGGTTGATCATGATAGGACAGAGAGTTCTAGTGCTAATACGGGAAATCGAAGGTCGAAATCAAAGTCCAAAGCTAAGTAAGAGAGAAAGAGGAAACGAGACAAAGGGAAGAAGAAACAGGAACCTTCGGGGGAGGGTCCAGGGAGTGAGCAGCACATGGATGTGATATTTTGCTCTTCGTTTTGGTTTTGATGATAAAAAATAAATTAACTATATGTGGCATAAGCTGATATAAGTTTTTTAAAAAAATCAATCTAAAGCTCTATAAGAATCAAAATAATTTCTCTATACCATAAACTATCATTTGAATCAATTGAAATTCATCAAAATTGGTTTTTAATAAGTGAAAAAAATGGAGCATTTAAGCCAAAGTTATTTTGAATACTAAAACCAAAATGTCGACAATTCCAAAGAACATGTCGATTATTTCTATGGTTTGGTCCAAAATGTTGACAGATTCATCTGATCTGTTGATCGTTTTAATGGTTTTTGGCATAAACTGTCGACAGACTTTTATAATAGAAAAAATGATTGTTCTCGATTTCTAAATGTTGACAGCCCCTACATCAATAAATGTTGACAGTTCTTCAAAACTGTCGACAGCAGTTTGATTTTTCAAACTAATATGTCAATCGTTTCCTTGAAGTTGTCGATTGTTTCTGTTCCAGTATCTCCAACAGCTAGTTCGTCCACTCATCCAAAGTGTTCTTCCCACTTCCAACGATTATATTCTCACAATATCTCGTCATGCACTATAAATAGAGAGTAGATGGATGATTCAAGAGGTCCAAGTGATCTCATTACAAGCTCTCAAGTACTTATTCATTTTTGTGCTTCATTGCTTATTCATTTTTCTCTCCAAGACTTTGTATTCACTTTGTATAATTTTAATTTCAAGTCTTGCATTCCTTCTTGAAGGAAATTGTAACTAAGAGTGTATACTCTTAGATCCTCTCTTCTTGTATCAATCTCATGTTCCTAGCTCATCCAGCTAGAGGACCTATTTGTGTTTGAGCATGAGGTTTATTTTTTCTAACTTGTTTTGCTAGAGGGCCTACATTGCTTGTAGGAGGATTGTTTTTCCTAACTTGTTGCTATAAGACTTGTTTCTTTAAGCAAGAGATTTTATATTCCTAACTTGTTGCTAGAGGGCATATCCGAAGTGATAAGAGGATTATAGTGAATTGCTTAAAAAATCCTTATTAAGGAACTAAGGTAGTGGATTAAGCTTGGTATAAGATGAACCACTATATATTGTTGTGTCCCTCATTTGTTTGTTCTCTTTGTTTCATTTACTGTTCCAAACATTTCAATCATCCTCACTTGCACTAAAATCTCCTTTTTTATCAAAAAGATTTTCAAATTCAATCAATTTTTTAAACAACCCAATTCACCCCCTCTTGGGTATTGGTACCATTACTATACAATTATATCAGGATGATCCATGATGCAATCTGCATCATGGAATGTTAGGAGTCTGAATCAAGCCCCAAAGAAATGAGAGGTCTATTCTCTCATTGCTCAGTATAAGTTGTCCGTAGTGGTGCTCATGAAGACTCGAGTTCGGGAGAATCAGGCATGTGACATCTCACATCACATAATGCCATTTTAAGATTGGGTGTTTGATTATGATTGTTGTGAGAATTGGCAAATTTGGATTGGACATGATCCTACGGTTGTCAATTTCGTGTGCTTGGAAAAATTCGATCAGTTTTTCCATTTTCGTGTTTTTGGTGATAGTTTTATTTCCCCTCTTGTTGAGTGGTGTTTATGCTAGGAATGAGGAGGTAGATCAGGAGAGATCGCTTGGTTTGTAAGCTTAGGGCAGTAAAAATGGCCATGAAATCCCTTAATAGTTCTCATGGTCATATTACTAAGAGAGTAATGGATCTTTAGGCTAAGTTATCCTAGGTTCAGCAGAATCTCATTGATAGTCCTAGTGATTATGTTCTCCATCAATGGGAGCTTGATTAAATAGGGATTTGTTGGTTGCATTAGCCCAAGAGTCGGATTTCTTTCAGGTGCGAGCACAAGTGCATTAGTCAGAGGAGAGAAACCAAAGTTCTCAGTATTTCTTCTAGTTTATGATGACTCGCCGTAACCATAGGCAGATTCCTAGTCTGCAAAGGGAGGATGGTTCCACTATGGACTCTAGTGATGAGGTGGTTGGGACATTAGTCGATTATTATAAGAATCTTTTGGGTAGAAGTGTTCACGTGTCGAGTTTTCATTTGAGCGATATTGCCCCTTATGTGAACAGACAAGTGACTAGTGATAAGTGGGAGGGGCTTATGGCTCTTCTGACTCCGGAAGAAGTTAGGCAGGCTCTATGCAGATGGGAGATAATAAAGTGCCTAGGCCTCATGGTTTCACGATAAAGTTCATTAGGAGGGCCTAGAGAGTGGTGGGATCAGATATGGTGGAAGCTGTTAGGAGTTTTTTTAGTATTAGTCGTTTATTGGGAAAGGTCAATGCTACAGTGATCGATTTAATTCCCAAGGTTTCCCATCCAGATTCTCCTACCCAATTTAAGACGATTTCGTGTTGTATTGTTGTGTATAAGATCATTACAAAGATATTGACTAATAGGCTAAAGGTTGTGCTTTCAGGTTTAGTAGATGAGTCCTAAGCAACTTTTGTGCCAAGCTAATCTAGAAGAGATAATGTTTTGTTGGCTCAAGAGTTAGTGTATCAATACCATCTTTATAGGGGTCTGTCATGTTGTGCCATTAAAGTTGACCTTGCGAAGGCTTATGATTCGGTGGACTAAGATTTTCTTTTAGTGATTCTTCAGTTGATGAATTTCCCTCCATGATTTTGTGGTTAGATTAAGGAGTGTGTCACCACTCCTCGATTTTCAGTTAAGATAAATGGACAATTGCATGGGTTTTTTCCGAGAGGTAGGGGATTGAGGCAGGGAAACCTGCTATCACCCTATTTGTTTGTTCTAGTTATACAAGTGTTGCAGGGTATGGTTAACTGGTGTACTCAATCTCCTGAATTCAAGTTCCATTGGAGATGTAAGCAATAAAGGATGGTGATTCTCATGTTTGTGGATGATCTTTTATTGTTCTCTCATGGAGATGTTGCATCGATAAGAATCCTGAATGAGTGTTTGGAGAAATTTGCTCCATTGTCTGGTCTTTGTCCTAACCCCACGAAGAGTGATTGTTTTGTTTCTCGCCAGGATGAAGTCTTGAAGATGAGCTGTTTCTAGCTTCGGGGTTCGGTCAGGGTCAACTTCTTATGAGATATTTGGGTGTCCCATTGTTATCGATGAAATTAACCTATGGGGATTATAAGCCCATTTTGGATAAGGTTAGGTGTCGAGTGTCTTCATGGCGTAGTCGGTCACTATCTTTTTGGGGTAGGCTTCAACTGACACATTTAGTTCTACCTACAATCTATTTGTATTGGGCGTCTATCTTTCTATTGCCTAAGCGAGTGATTAAGGAATTAGAGGGCATTATTAGAAATTTCCTCTGGAGTAGGACGGATGGGGATAAAAGCTAAGGTAGCGTGGCAGGATGTGCGTTGTCCAAATAAGTAGGGGGGTCTTGGATTGAAGTCTCTATATGTTTGGAGGTTTAAACCCGAATACAGCTTCAAAGGGTGACATCTTTATAGATGCATGGTGGCTGGAATTGTACCACCACTGTGCTAGAGCTAACCACCTATGCCAACTCTTAGGTTGCAGCAAGCACACGCAGCGAAGGTAGGTTTCAAGACTTTGGTTCACTCTTTCTGTCTGCCCATCAAATTGAGGGTGATAGGCAGTCGATAGGTTGAGTTCTGTGCCCATGTTTTTCATCAACTCCCTCCAAAAGTGGCTAGTGAAGATCTCATCCCGGTCTGATATGATAGTCTTAGGGACCCCGTGCATTGCTACTACTCGATCAATGAATGCCCTTGCCACTTCTTGGGTTGTGTAGGGGTGCACTAGCCCCACAAAGTGTGCAAATTTGGTCAGCCTGCCGACAATCACCATCACACAATCCTTGCCCTCGGAACATGGCAGCCCCTCGATGAAATCCATGGATACACCTGTCCATGACTGTTCTGGAATGGGCAGTGGTTGCAGAAGTCCTGAGTATGCCACGTTCTCATGTTTGCACCTCTTACATGTATCACACCCCAGAACAAAGTCCTTGACCATCACCCTAAGCCTCGGCCAGTAGAATAGATGTCGCACTCTCAAGTAGGTGTTTTGGACGCCTGAATGTCCCCCTAAAGGAGACTCATGAAGTGACTGCAGAATTTTCCTCTTAAGCTCCTCCTTGTGGCTTATTACTATCCGGCCTTTATATCTCAACAACCCATCCACCATCGTATATCCTTCTGCCTCCCTACTTCCTAGAGCCAATTGTTCCAGCAGTCCTTTAATATGGTCGCCTCCCTCATAGCTGTCCACCACCTCCTTACACCATTCGGGAATTACCACAGTCAGGGCGACAGCACCTTCTTCCTCTTAGCACCTGGATATTGCATCTGCTGCTAGGTTCTCCTTTCCTTTCTTATATTGAATAGAGTAGTCCAACCCCATTAGTTTGGCCATCCCATTCTTTTGGAGTTGAGTTTGAAGTTTTTGTTGGAGCAAGAACTTCAAGAACTCGTGATCCGTCTTGATTACAAACCTTCCCGCTTCCAAATAATGGCGCCATTTTTCCACAGCCATTAGTACAGCCAGGAACTCCTTCTCATAAACGCTCAGTCCAAGGTGTTTAGGGCTAAGGGCTTGGCTCAGAAAAGCCAATGGTCTTCCATCTTGCATCAGTACTGCGCCTATTCCAACTCCACAAGCATCTGTCTCAAGCACAAAAGGCTTGTTGAAGTCCGGCAATCCTAGTGTGGGTACCCTGCTCATCGCCACCTTCAGCTCTTCAAAAGCAAAATCTGCCTCCAGCCCCCACTGGAAGTTTTCCTTCTTTAACAAGTTTGTAAGTGGTTTGCTCATGACCCCATACCCTTTAACAAACCTGCAGTAGTAACCAATAAGCCCTAAAAATCCCCTAAGAGCTCTTATTGTAGTGGGTTTTGGCCAACTGAGCATAGCCTCTACCTTTCTTGGATCGGTGCTGATTCTCTCCTCTGAAATTAAGTGTCCCAAGTATTCCACTTGGTTTCGGCCAAATGCACATTTAGATCTTTTGATGAATAGCTGGTTTCTTCTAAGGACCTCAAGAATGGTTCTTAGGTGGATGAGATGTTGGTCTAATGTGGGGTTATACACAAGGATGTCATCAAAGAACACAAGGATGAACTTCCTTAGATAGGGTTCAAATATCTAGTTCATTAAAGATTGGAAAGTGGTTGGGGCGTTGGTGAGCCCAAAGAGCGTCACCAAGAACTCAAAATGACCATGGTGTGTTCGAAAAGCCGTTTTGTGGATGTCCTCGAGCTTCATCCTATTTGGTGATAGAGCGCAGATCCAACTTGGAAAAGAACTTGGCTTGGTGTACCTCATCCATAAGGTCTTCAACAAGGGGTATGGGAAATTTATCTTTGATGGTTAGAGAGTTAAGTTGGTGATAATCTACACAAAAGCGCCAAGTGCCGTCTTTTTTCTTTACCAATAGGACGGGGGGAGCAAAGGGGCTTTGGCTTAGTCTAATGAAAGATTGGCTCATCATCTCTTTTACCATCCGTTCGATTTCAGTTTTTTGGACGAGGGCATAACTGTATGACCTGACATTGACTGGCTCTGCATTTGGTTTTAGGTTAATGGCATGGTCCAAAGTTCGGTTAGGAGGAAGGGTCTTTGGTTCCACAAAGAGATCCTTAAAGTCTGCCAACAACTCATCAATAAAGGGTTGTGTGCATACCTGGTCAGCACCTTGTTGCTGGTGGCTGACAGTGAGTTGTAGCTCCCCTCCAGCCCTTCCCCATTAGGATTCTCCTCCATTTCCACAATGGAAAATAGCTGTGTGAACTGACTCCATTTGCTCTTGAAGACCCTTTGCAGCCTCTTACCCGTAATCATCTTGTAGGTCGCAATCTCTTGCCTACTTGTAAGCATCATTCTTTTCCCTTCTTTTTCAAAGGAGACTTCCATTCGATTGAAATCAAAGCTTATGGGACTCACCCCCTTCATCCAATCCACTCCTAACACCACATCACACCCTCCTAGCTGCAACAACCTAAGGTCTACCTCAAATTTTTCTTCCTACATTTCCCATATGAAACCCAGCCAAGCAGAATTGCTCAACAACCGATTTCCATTGGCAAAGACCATACTCAAGGGCGATGTCCCAGTGAGTTGGCACTTTAGCTTCCTAGCGGTGCTATCGTCAAGGAAACTATGTGTGCTCCCATTGTCAATTAAAATTGACAAGCTACCTTGCTTCACCTTCCCTTCAATCTTAATTATCTTGTTGTTGGTGATCCCTTTGAGGGCATGGAGGGATATTTCTCCATCATTCTCCCCTCTAATTTCCCTGAAACCTTCTACTTCTTCTACTTCTTCCGCCTCCAGTTCACCATCCCTATTTCCTTCTAGTAGTAACAATTGGCGTTTGCATTGGTGCCCAGGATAACACCTATCACCGTACCTGTAACATGCGACGGGTTGCCTCCTAGGCTCCTGCAACCGTCCCCCTTGATATGGACCACCCACATTTCTTCCCCATGTATTTCCTTTCATTGAGTCTCTATAAGTCCCTTTGCTGCTCATCCCTTGCTACCAATTTCCCCCAGACATCACTTTTTGTTGTTGTCTCTGCTTTTTTATAAGGGCTTCAACCACCAGCACCTACAACTTGGCACTCTCCGCAGTTTGTTCCATTGTCCAAGGCCTTATCATTTTTACCATCGGTCGCAAATCCTCATTGAGGCCGCTAGGGAAGCTAGAAACAAAATAAGCTTCTGACAGGTAGGGGTCATTGTTACTCATCAATGACCTCAACTCCTCAAAACGTCTCAAGTAAGACCCCACATTCCCCGCTTGTCTTAATTTATTGAATTCCTCTATAGTGTCCAACATGGTCCTCTCCCCGAACCTTTCACATAGCTTTTCTAAAAATTCCCTCCAAGTATAATTCTCCCTTGTTCGGGTCCACCCTTGGAACCATGCATCTACCATATCGTCAAAGTAAGCAGCAGCCAAGGCCACCCTTCTTTTTGCTGGCACATTATACCATTCGAACATCCGTTCACACTTCCTAATCCACCACCTAGGATTAGTTCCTTCAAATGCCGGAATCTCCATTCGAGGCATGGGAAATTCTGGTTGAGGCGGAGTAAGCCTATCCTCCATTTCGCTCCGTGTTTCAGTTTCGATCTCATCGTCCTACTCAACCTCAACCTCCGAAGCACCATTTCCTCGGTTCATCCTTTCATTTTGTAAAATAGGTTATGTTCTAGTTCTAGGAGGGAAGTCGGGGCCTATTCTTACCTGGTTTTGCTGGGTGAACATCAGCATGAATCGTTGAAGCTGATTCCCCATCTTCTCCCTCATCTGGTTGATATCTTCCCTCATCTAATTCAAACCACCTTCAAGCCTACACTCCAGTCCATCGATAGCCTCGTAATTCTTCTTAGATCCCAGTTCCAAATGATCCACGCGATGTTGGAACTCCCCCACGGTCGAAGTGAGTTGCTGGAGTTGCGACTCCATATTCTTCATGGGAGTTCCTTCGGCCATTACCCTCGCGATGTTACTGTGTTGCCGGAATTGATGCTCTGATACCAAATGTCACAGTTATGAAATGTGACAATCGTTAGCCTTCTAGTTCAATGTGTATTAAACGAGGAAGCTAGAGAACGAAGGAAGGAATGGGAGAGATTGGAAGCGAATGAGAGAAAGAGAGAGACTGAGAGAAGTTGAGAGAGAATAAGGACTGTATTCCTTCTTTTCATAATCGATAACGTCTTACAGGGATAGATTGAGCTTATATAGCTGTCCTAGGGTGCTGCCACAGCAGATCACAACCCTCATAACCAACTATTTTGTCTTATCCTAGCCTCCTTTACAACTGGACATTCTCTGTAACTAACTAACAGCTTGGAAAAAGAAAATTGCAATTGAACAACAAAGAGAAATAACAAGTAAATTAAGCCGCAACAAAATTGGCCTTGGTTCCGTGACAATAAAAACACTCAAGAGACTAACATGGTGTCACATTCCTAAGGGTAGTATAGTCCACATAATTTTTGTAAGCTGTTAGGGGGTTTACCAAGGCGGTTATCAACTAGGCATCTCCTAGAGTACATTCTAGAAGATACAGCTAACGGTTATATATATGTATTGAGCCCCAAATCATGGAATGAAAGAATCTCTCTCTCTCTCTCTCTTCTTCCCCGAATTCTCTTAGAATTCTCCTATCAGAATCCTAAACCACCCTGTCAACTCTAAGGTGCTGACAATTGGTATCAGAGCCAGGCGGTCATTGGCTTGAGGAGGCCCTTCTGGTGAACCACACAGTTCGAGCGATCGAAGCCAGGCGCCACCCCGATCAGAACTATTGACCGATCAAGTCGAGCATGATTAAATAAGCGAAGGACGGTAGAGTAGGAGAGACAGTGATTGGACACCTTAGCCAGGTGGTTCCGATGAACAAGGTAGGAAACAGTTGTGGGTATCAACAAGGAGGATGGCGGAAGGCACCCGAATGAAACAACTGGAGTTGAAGCTGGATCCTCTGCAGCTAGGCATCCGACAGAACCATGAGCATGTAGACGAGAGGCTAGAGACAATAGAAGTGGGAATCCTTCACATTGAGGAGGAAGTTAGTCACATCCGCGTAGACATATCGATGATTGAGAGAAACTTGCGAGGATACTTCTCGCACCTTAGAAAAGAATTCTCAGGTTTGAGCAGCAGCTGAGTGCTACACTCACTATGTTTTCCCGACAGCCTAGTGCGAGTATGCCGATGGACTTCCCTCCACGTTCCACAGCAACACCCATCATCACAAGATCGAGAGGTATATCGGTGGTAGAAGAACAGATGGAGTATGTTGCAAAAAACTATTAGTGTTAGTTCCCTAATGCTAAATTTAGATGGCATATGAAAATTGTAATTATGGGACTAATCATATAATTCTTGCAAATATAATAAAATATAATTTCATATTTTAAGATTATATCTTCATTCATACCTCTCCAATCAATTATATGAATAAACCCTTTGATTTCCAGATGATATTCTTATTTTAAGTGTTAAAGAATATATGACAAAGACTTTCGGATTAAGGATTTCTTAAAAGTATTCTCAGTCCTTAGATTTCTCAGCAGAGAGCTATGATTAATCAATTACAGACTGGCACATGAGTTACTACATTTGATTAGTATGAGATACTAATCATAAAAGATAGTGAGTCGCATACCACAATCCATGAGATAGATACAGTAAACATGTGAGTAAGTGTTAGTTGAACATATACTGAATGTGACACAGGTGATAGATCACATAACTGAAAGGATCTATAATATGTCACTGCCTTTGATTGTGTTATTGGTCCTTAAACCGAAGGCAACACAATTGTCTTGTATGTTAGTACCAAGGATTTGCCGTTGCTAAGAACCATCCGATTACCGGGTGGGAGATGCACTGTGTGGTTCCTGTGCAATGGCGTATAGAGGCAGATGATTGCTAATGGGATCCATCGACCTCCAGCGTGAGGTGAACATCCTATGCGATTAATTGTTATTGTGGTTATATAAACCCCTTGCTAGGGTATACATGATTGAAAAGGTGTTTCTAATATCGAAATGTGTTTTAGTGTGTCATCTCGATCACACCACACTAGATCTTGGCATAACTATCGAGTTAGTGAGTTTGATCAATCCATGACTCCCACTCGATCAGGATGTTAATCGATGGAAGGATTATGATACACGAGAATCGAAAGCCCAAATAGGTTCTCAAGAAGTATGACTTCATTACTGGTAGGATCACCCTGACATAATACTAGTTGTCACTCAGAGTCTTTCGAGGTACATCGGGGAGATGGAGAGATCCTCATTGTAAACCAAAGTGTTTGGTTGACATCAAAGAGTTTGACGTGTCTTGATTGCTACTTAATGGTGAACCTAAAAGGTCACACGCATATCCGAGTGTAGTGGTTGATTAAGCGATGAAAGCTGTAATCTTCATTAAGATTTAATAATTTTTACAAAGATATTAATAATGAGAATGGTTCTCATTGGGTAATTAATTTTTGTATAATAGTTATACATGTATTATATTATATTGAGAGAATTAATTTAAATACAATATATAAAAATTAAAAGAGAATTTTCATTATCTATATAATATATAAGATATATTATATGAAAAAGAAAATAGCATTTTCATTATATATATAATATATATGATATATTATATGGAAAAAGAAAAGAGCACTTCAAATAATATATATGATATATTATTGAAAAGAAAAATACACTTCCATTCTATATAATATATTAGAAAAGAAAAGAGTACTTCAAATAATATATATGATATATTATTGAAAAGAAAAATGCACTTCCATTATATATAATATATAATATATTATATTAAAAATAAAAGAGCACTTCAAATATATATGAGATATTATTGAAAAGGAAAGAGCACTTCAAATAATATATATGATATATTATATTGAAAAAAAAATGCAATTTCATTATATATAATATGTGATATATTATATTGAAAATAAAATGGCCATCTCCTCCTATATAAATAGGTGATCATGGAGAGAATTGGAAGTGTGTGAGAAACATTTGGCCATTTGCAAGTTGTTGCTACATTTTCTCTTGGCCATAAACTCTCTTCCTTCTCATTTTAGTTGGACTTCTCTTAGCCATTACTCCCATTTTGCTCCTGATTCCATTGTTGCTAGTGTAACAAGTCCAACCTAATAGAGAGTCTATTGATTTTTGGAATCTATTTATCTTCCATCTCCTACATTTAGCTTGGCTAGCACATAAGTTAAGTTGTAGGATTCATTCCTTACACAAAGCGTGGACTAAGTAGGCCATTTGTGCTTTCAAGGGACGGTTCGGTCTAACTGGTTATCTGTTTGGGAGATGTTGGTATGCAACCGTTGCGCCTCAGAAGAGATTCCAGCCTCTACACCGGACTTCAAACCACCGTGAGGTATGTATGTTAAACCCACTATGGCATGGTTTGATTTTGTATTGCATATGATCATGGAAAACCGAGTCTTGCAAGGTGGTCTTGAACTTACTTTCGTTGTGTTCTTATTTATATTTTTGAAAAAGTGTTAAAACGGTAAAACCCTAGCATTAATACACCAAGAGTTGGTGTACCCTTTCAAAAACTCCCTTCAAGTTTCCTAGGTGAACCAAACTAATCCTCTGATGTCGAGGCTAGAAATCCCAATGTTTGAAGGGGATAAACCTCGGCGATGGACCCAACATTGTGAACGTTTCTTTTACCACTACAGAATAGAAGAAATGTCATGAAAGGGAAGGGGTATTGTCACATTCCTAAGAGTAGAATAGTCCATATAATATTTGTAAGCTATTAGGGGGTGTACCAAGGCTTTTATCAACTAGGCATCTCCTGGAGTATATTCCAAAAGATACAGCTGACAATTATATATATGTATTGAGGCATTAGCCCCAAATCATGGAATGAAAGAATCTGACTCTCTCTCTCTCTCTCTCTCCCTTTCCTTCAATTCTCTCAAAATTCTCCTATCAGAATCATAAACCACCCTTGTTAGCTCTAAGGTGCTAACACATGGTCTTTGTATGTAACAAGGTCCTGAACATACATAGCTAAAACCAAAGTTTAATGGTACATCAATAACATATGCATTTGGTCCATCCTGCTTTGAAATTTTTAAGAACATATTCCAACTAGAAATTAAAAATAACATATAACAAACCTAATCTTACTCTTTTTTAGATATAACATAAAACTATTCCTAATCTTTTTCGGATTCTTGCTATTCTTCCTTTTCTCTCAAAATATATCTTCATTCCTAGATCCCTATCACATACACTCTTCCTCTCCAACCTTAATCACAACTAAGACGTCAAATATTTTCATATCAAGAAATTGAAAATGGTTTTTGCAAATGCAACCATTAAAACCCTTTTAAAATGATTACTTCCTCAATCCCATTACAGTGTCATAGATAAACACCACATAATTTTTGAAGTGAATTTTTCATGGGTGTAATTTTTCTTATTTGGGTAAGAACTACTATTAGGAATAGGATGTTATTATCAAAATTCTAGAAAATAGTAAGCAAAAAAGTATTGATACTAACACAAATTTAATGGCACTTCTAAAAATAAATGGCAAGCTGCTTAAAATTAGACAGAAGGTGCATGAGCTGAATCTAACAGCCATAAGAGACAACACAAGGAAACATACATACTTATTAGGAAAAAAACGTGAACAAAAAAAGTAACTGTTATTGTTACTTTAAAAAGCACCATCCATAAAGGGGTATGGTAGTTTTGAGTTTCAGAATTAATAGTTATTGCCCTATAATTTATTTTTCAATATGCATGCAGAGCATGCTTCCCCCAATTTGGGGGCGGGGGGGGGGGGGGGGGGGGGGGGGGGGTTCCTACCAGAATCCAAATGGGTGCTTAGTTCAGGAAAATCAAAAAGTAATAAAACATGCTTGGACAAGCGTCACCATGTGTTTGGGAGTGAGTCCCAGCTGATGTGCAACATTGTGTGTGTGTAACAATCTTTGATACCCAGCATAGCAAAAGACGTAACACATTGAAATTTAGACAAAGCTCCATTCATGAAAAGGATTCATGACTCCAAGGTCAAATAGCAATAAATTTCTGCGCACACAATTTATTTTTTCATTTTTTGATGTGTAATCTACACATTGATTAACAAATAAAACCTCAAAGTGACACTACAATTAGAAAATATCCATATGATTGAAAGGATTAACATTGATTGTTGTGCAAAATGCAAGATCACTATTGCAAATGACAATAATAAAACATCAAATAAAAGCTTTTAAAATAAACATGCAAAACAAGAGTCGAGGTTGGCACATACAACAGAGATAGGGGAAACGCCAAACAATGGATTCTTCATTCCAATGCTTTGGCAAGAAACTTCTGATTGCAGGTAACAGTGTTTCCTTGTGGAAAGTGGATTTTTTTTTGGGGGGGGGGGGTGGGGTGGGGGGGAGGATTGAGGTAATGATGAGGACAAATCAAACCGAATGAAAGCTTGCGAAATATGTTAAGTGTAGAAGAATGGCAAGAACATACGAGAGAGCAACAATGCCGAGTACAAAGAAGTAGCATGTCAAAACGGCATTAACCAAATCCTTGGACAGAAACTTAAACAGTAAGAATAGCGACAGAAGCATCGCACTCCCAACTAAAGGGAAACGCATAGCATGTTCATTAGACATTGTTTCCTGCAGATTACAGAAGTCAATTTTAAGTGAGTTTCATTTAGATTGAAAGAAAGATAATTGTACAAATGAAGATAGGTCACAACATGGATAGCCAGTTCTACTTACTGAAGGAGGAGTTGGCTTTACTGAGCGGTAGCAACCCACGTAAACCATTAAGCATGCGGTCAAAATTACATTTAAGTTTGGATCTACCTTTATAAACAGCGGTGCCAAAGTCAAACCTGCAGTGGTTTACAATGCACAGTAAATCACAGAGACCATTGCCCCAGAAAAAGTGTGGTCCCATAACAAAATGAGAACCATAGAATTTCAGTTACACCTACCAATTCCACTTGACTTGCATAGACTCCTAAATGTATTTAACCACAAGGTGGCATATCTCCTTAGTGCAAGAGTGACAACTATTCCAGGCATTCAGGGATTAAAAACTATTTAGGATTATTCATGACTGGTTATACCTCAAACTCTTTGTACTTCTCTCATGTCAAGGAGTTTCGGCATTACCATAAGAGACTTAAAGCACTCAAGAAGGAAAGGAAGAAAACACACACACATGAGAGAGAGAGAGAGAGAGGGGGGGGGGGGCTACAAACACACTAACAAAAGAAAAATAGGAACCAAAGGAACAGTACAACACAATAGTTAGCAAACGCACAAGTTCTAAATGAATAAATACCTACTGAAAGGAGTGGCTAATGCAGTCAGATAGATCAAAGTATCTCAAGGAACACCTTTCTTTCTACATTCTCGAAATTTCTAAGTGACCCCCAATGACCAATCATCACTCAAACATGTCTGATATTTTCAGGCTCCTTCAATTCAGACCTCGGCAACAAAAGCTCCTGTAGTACTATTTGAGAAACAGCTTATTTGACAACCCACTAGACAAATCATAATCTTCAATCAAGACAGTAATACAGAACCAAAATAAAAGATCCAAATAATCCAGCATAAAACATGTCAATTTATTGGAATTCCAAAGTACTATCACAAACAAGATCCATTTTCCTCCAACAAAAAATAAAAATCTTCTAAGGGGGAATCTTAGAAACAATATCTATAAAACAGAAAATGCTTTTAACCATTTAACAACAAAGTTCAAATTGGCAACCAGACCTTGCCCCTTCATCAGAATCCCAACAGAGCCACAGTGCCACACGACTCTAACATGATTTTCTTCAATAACATGAAAAGAAAACAAAAATAAAGCACAATTTGGAATGGACCACCTTTACTGCACATCATATTTTGAGTCCAGAATTCATGCCTCCTTTCCTCTCCAGAACAAAAGAAAAAAGTTAAAACATATAATTACCAAAATTAGAAACTATAAAACAAGACCACATAGAACTACATGAAGACAGGCTCCGTAAGAAAAGCATAATATGGCTGAGGGATCACTCAAATGACAGTAAATATGTATTTGTACACATTATTTAAAGGGAACGAATCTCATGAACTCCCAGTTCATGCAGTCATGCAAATGCCTGTAACAGCATTTTTTTTTCAGCTAGAGACCTTTAAACAAGGAGCAGTTATCAAAGAAAACCAAGTATCTGCCTCCAAATTTTTCACAATTATCATCGAAATGCAAAGAAGTAGCGTACCTGCTAGGGCAATATTAGCAAAACGCTCGCTATTCCTCATTGCAACAATCCAAGAAACGTTGCTTCTGCTACAGAATCTCAACAAGAACTAAAGTCTGCCACGCATAAAGAGTCAAAGATCAAAATGGGTTCACTGCGAAGATCCAATCTTTAAAAGAATTTGATTATCCAATAGCAGTAAATATATGAGAACGTCATTTCCAGCGAAGAAACTGCAATCTCTACACGATTCCGACAATTTGATTAAAGTAAAGATGGAAACGACATATACATACACACTCCAGGAAATATTTTCCAAATCAGAATCAACATCGAATAAGCCCTAACTTCCATCGAATTAAGATTTTCCAAGAATTAAAGCCACATAATACGGAGATTTAAGACAACATTGTTCATCTTGAATATACATGGTGAGCACACATATATACAGAGAAAGAGAAGTATCGAAATGCATGCCTAAGAGCAGCTCTAATGGAGCACCAATTGCAGCGCCAATTGCAAATTGGCGCTGAAAGTGTCTCCAATGAATACACCAAAATGGTGTTGTTGGGCACAATTTTCAATAGCCAAATTTGATGTTGAGTGAATAGTGTAACGTCAAATTTGGTGTTACACTATTCACCAACACCAAATTTTCTTTTTCATTTTATTCTCAATTTTATCCCTCTTTGTATAACTTCAAAATAACTTATTCCTTTTGTATCCTTTATCACTTTTATTATATTTGTATATTTTGATTAATAATTAAAAATATAAATTAGATTATCATAAAATATATATACCGATGGAAATATTTCATTAAGATCTATAAAATGAGTATAATATTGAATATATTTTAAAATATTTAATATATTTTAAAATATTTAATATATTTTATAAATACCATGTTAATATAAAATGAAATATTTTTGTTTATGTATATGAATTTTTGTATTTTAATAATTATTTAATAGGAAGAAAATATTCTTAATGTAAAAATTCAATAATATAATGAAAAGCAATAATTTTTTCATTAACTTAAATTAAAAATACATGATGAAAATAGAAAAAAAAGCTTAAAATAAAAACAACAACAACAACATGGCTTAAAAATAAAATACTTTCTATTCTTAATTCTAAAGTACATTTAAAAATTGGGAAGATCATCTCCATTTCCTCCATAACCACTAAAATACTGGCCAAATGAATTTGATGATCCGCTTCCTCCTTGAAATTGTTGCTCACGAGCTCTTTTTTCACAAATTCTCATTTGTTCACTTCGAATAGCATCACGTACCATTGGATCTTTTATAGAATCTGCATCCCTTTGTAAAATTTTATTCTCTTCACGTCGTTCTCGCAACTCTATTTTTTTGGACTCATTTTGAGCTCGTAACAGTTGAATTTCACAATTCCTTTGCATTAGAGCTTGCGTTTCTTGCATACGTGTCTGACTTTCTTTAAACATATCCGTAATTTGTTGATTTTCTTGTTTCATTGATCTAAAAAATTGCATCATCTCATCACCTTTTTTTTTTTTTCATTTTTTCTTTTTTCCTCCCAACGGGTCGCTCAATTGAATCATTCTTGTCATTAATATCATTATTTTTCTCTTGACTTTCGAAGTCTGCATTTAAATCAAAACAAAATGACGATGTACCTTCAGACTGTGATGCTCCAGAATCTGATTGTGAGGCTTCTTTGCCTTCATTTCTTTTTCGACAGCTTGCAGTTTGTGTGCTAAACATATTGGAATATTTCTCAGTATCTTTAAGCAATGGCCACACGTGCTCAAATTTGAATCCTTTACTATAATTTGCATCATGTGCTAGTAGGGCTTTAGCTTGAATTAACTACACAATACAACCAAAATTTAAAGTTGTCAAAAATGAAATCAAAATACAAGTAAAATGAATTTCATAAAACATTTATAACTAAAAAACAGAAAATACTTACGATATCTTGTTCTGAAGCGCCACTTGGATTCAAATTTTCAATTTGTCGAATGCATCCTCTCAACTTGCTAATTGCTGCATTGATTACTTGCATTCGCGAGGTCAGAGATCTTCTAGGTCGAACTTGAGTAATATGCACTGGTAATGCCTTGTGATATTCAGTCTCTATGCGAGACCAAAATTGAAGACTAGATTGGTTTGTACCTATAATTGGATTTTGAGAAACATCAAGATATACATGGCATAAGAGCTGGTCTTCCTCATTTGAATATGAAGCACTTCATAAAGACATTTTTGTGAAAATATTTTTCTAGTCACAAGAATTGAAAAATAGATATGTTTAGAGACATTTTTTTATCAAGAATGAGCCATTATTTATAGAACAATTTCGAAAGAGAAGGGAGCAAAAAGATTCAATCCTTTTATCTCTCCACTGCGCTGGACATGTGGATCGGAGACCGGAGAGAGAAAGATATTGATGGGGAGAGAGAGAGAGAGAGCGAGATAGGGTTCTACAGAAAAGGCAGAGAGGAGGGGTAACGCACCTTAAAGTAGTACGTGAATTGGGTCGAGTGGAGCCACGTCTTGGGCGACCTGATGACCAATCAGGAATCGCCACGTCATCATGCAAAAATATCTTTCGGACCGTCCATCCGCATTCAATCAAATCGGCCGGTAAAAATATAATTCGTAAATCTAAGTTTTGATCTCTGGCCAAGCACTCAAACCGCAAGCATAAATGTATATATAATGGATCGGTATTGAAAAAATTATCGACTAAACTAAGACTTACTTATTTTTAGATTGAGGCCAATTTCACGCTAAAAATGCTAATGAATTGAAGATTGAACAGTTAAATTTTATAAAATCAATAACTTTATTTAAGGGGCGCACAGGAGAAATTTTAATATTTTTGAAAATATTAGATTGAAAATTTATATTCCTATATTTGGTATAATTTTTTCGTAAAAATAATTCTGAGAAATAGAATTTTTGAAAATAATTATTTAGCAAATTTCTTATAAAAAGATTTTCATGTGGAATTGGGAATTCAAGTTTCTCATGAACTTGGAAATGTTTTTAACAAATAAAAAAATTAAAACACCCCTTACCCTTTTATAATCCCATACAAGCATATTATATATATTATTTATTATAAAATTTTATATATATATTAAAGTAGATATTCATACAAACATATATATTATGTATATATATTATATATATACATACACGCATATATATATTGTGTAAAAAGATGATATTTTTTTGACTTATTAAAGATGTTATGGGTTCCAATATATTTTATATAGTAAAAGGAATTTATCATTTTTAAACAAATCAAATAAGGGTAATTTTGAAAAAAAAACATAAATTCTCAAAAATATAATATTTTCGTAAAAGAATACTCAATATTTCTAAGAATGTTTAAATCTAATCAAATATAGAATTACATAAATTCTGAAAATCAAATATTTCTAAGAACATTATCAGAAATCATGAATTCCAAAAATTTAAAAACTTCTCCCATACCAAACATCCCCTAAAAAATATTTAAGAGCATAATTGGTAGAGAGAGAGCATAATTGGTGAGGGAACCCTTCTGCCCACTCCCTCCCCTTCCCCACTCCCCAGTTTCCTATTATGGCCGGCTCGTTTCCAATTAGGTTGGCCTTTTTTTCTTAGTGGTCGGATCCGATCGAATCCACCTGCTTTTTTTTTCTCTTTTATTATAATATATATACATATATATATATCATTTTATATGTTTCATATTTATTATTATTTTTTTATTTTACTTTATTTTGTTGGGTCCTTACAATATAAGTATAAATATGCTTATATTTATATATTTATATTTATGATACATACTTACATATATGCAAGTGTATATATAGGTATATGTACATATATACATGTAAATACATAGATGTATAAAAATTTACTTGCATATATATATGTATACTTATATGTATACATATATATATATGTATATCAGTGTCGACTTAAGACACAGATCACTAATGCTTATATTTAGGTCCCAAATTTATTAATTTTGATACTTAATTATTTAAAATTTATTTTTTTATTTTTTGAAATAGAAAATCACTGATTTTATTTCATGACACTTTTTTTGTTTAAATTCATGTTCTATTTATTTTGTTATTCCATGTAAATGAAAAGGCCTCCCAACTTTCTAAATTTATAGATTATTTTTTAGTGTTAAGAAATAAATAGTAAGGTGTCATTAGGATGAAGAGATTCCCAAACTCTTCAAGTTTACAAATCATTTTTTAATATTAAACAATAAATATTGAGATATCATTTAGATGAAAAGGCTCCCAACTCTTTAAATTCATTTTTTTTTTCAATTTTAGGCAATAAATAGTAAGATATAAACCAATAATTTGGTTCTGTAATACCCAAAATTTTGTGTATTTAGGTGTAATTTTTATTGGGGCAAAAGTGTAATTTTTTAAAGTTATTGGGATAAAAGTATAATTTTTCAAAGTTATGAGTACTAAGTATAATTTTTTAAAAATTAAGGACTTGAGGGCAAGGGGCCAAAAGGAAAGAAGACAAAAGCTAAGGGGCCAAATAGCAAGCCGACAGCCACACTGTGGCTAACATTTAATCGACATCCAGAGATGGGATTTAGGGTCATTATGGCCTAAGGTAAGATCACCAGTGCAAGAAGGCAACCTGATTGGCTGATGGGTCAGCTAGAATTGGCTATAAATAAGGGGTTCTTAACAAAGAGTTTCACCAAGTTTTCAACCAAAAATTTGAGAATTCCAAGAAAAATTAGGAAAAAATGGATCAAGGGCTTTTATTTTCCATGCGAGAGAGAAGATTTCTGGAGAATTTGAGAGATTTTGATGATGATTTGAACTGGTTTTGAAGTGTCATTGGAAAATTGGGTATCACTAGAGTCCAAGGTTAATTGACCAAAACGAGGGTGTTTTGACAGATTTTTTGAGCCACAAGTGATTCCATTGTGTTTGAAAATAAGAATATCATAGAATATAATAGCTATAATAATACCCAAGAGGGAGGTGAATTGAGTTATTTAAAAATTGGATATAAAACTGAAAATTTTCTTACTAAATAAGAATGAAAATATTTATGCAAGTTAAGGATGCTTGAAATATTCCAAGGCACAGATTATGAATTGCAAAACAAGCGCAATAGAAAGACACAAGCGATATATGGTGGTTCGTCTTAAACAAGCATAATCCACTACCTTAGCTCTACACTAAGGATTTTTAAGTAAATCACTATAATCATCCTACCACACTGGATAGGCCTTCTAGCACCAAACTAGAAACATACAATCCTCTTGCTTTGACAAGTAAACCCTCTAGCAACGCTAAATAATACAAACCTCCCACTATGACTATAGGTCCTCTAGCTATATAAGTTAGGAAAATACAAAATGTTACAAGATAAGAGAGGGTCTGAGAAACAATATTCTCAGTTACAAGTTCTCTCAAAAATAAAACAAGGCTTGAATAAGAATTACACAAAATAAATACAATGCCTTGAAAAGAAAACGAAATTACCAATGAAGCACAATAATGATTTTAGCACTTGGGAGCTTGTAGATAGATCGCTTAGGTGCCTTGAATTCTTCTTTTGACTTGTATTTATAGCCTCTTAAATGCCCAAGTTTGAAACAAGCCGTTGTAAGTAGAGAGAGCACTTGAGTGCAAAAGATGAACTGGTCGTTATGTGTTTTTGCAAAGCAAACAGTCGACAGATGCAAGACATCGATCGACAAATTAGTAAAAATTCAAAATTTGATTGACAGATCATATGAGACTGTCGACAGTTCCTTGTGCAAGCATTCTGCCAATCGACAGATGCATAGGCATCAATCAACAAATGGCTTGCTCACCACAAAAGCATTCGGGATTGGCATTCTACCAGTTGACAGATGCAAGAGCATCGGTCGATAGATGTCTAATCATCAGTTGACAAATGAAGCCATCCTTTTTAGAAAACAAATACTAACAGTCGACAGATGCATAAGCATCAGCCAACAGCTTAAGGTCAATACAAAAGATCGATCGATGGATAGATATCTTTAAAAATACACCCATTATGCCAATCGACAGATGCATAAGCATCGATCGACAACTGGGCCAAATTTAAAAAAAAAAACGATCAATAGGTTATATTGACCAGTCAACAGATGACCTTACTGATTTTGAAAAAAATGCTTCACTTGGAACCTATTTCGACTAACAGCACTTACGACCTTTTGAGTACGATTTTTCATAAGAGTATGCTTTGAAGATATTTTGTTTTTGATAACAACAAATCATTTTTAAAAGATTTTGCAAAAGCGAGAGAAGTTTTTCATCATTAAAACTATAGTCCTTTAATTGAATCATAGATCTATCATGTGATTCATCATAATAGAGTGATATTGAAGAAGAAAACAAGATATTTGAAGCAAAAACCAGTGGTCAGAGGCGAGAGGGCAATCGAATAAGACGACAAAAGAAGGCGCGTGGGTGCAGGCCCGTATAGGCGCGTAAAGTAAAGTAAAAATAGAAAAAATAAAGAAAACATAAAAAATAGGAAAATTATGGTAAAATTCTAAAAAATTAGGGAATTTAATTTTGTTAATTTTTCTAAAATTTGGTTAGGAAAAATACTAGGGATATGTGTTTCGAGGCAGGCATGAGTTTCAAGAAAACTTAAACAATTAGATCAAGATGAGTGGTATAATACCCAAGAACGTTGGGTTATTTAAGAAATAGTATTTTATTAGAAAAATTGAATTTTGAGGAAAATAGGTATCAGAATAGTCATAGAAATTGACCGAATCGACTGTCGGGAGTACCTTGGAGCTGAGATGTCTAAAGAAAATAATATGACAGTGTCGAGTAATTTGACATATGATTTATGGCAACGAAAGAATTTGGGTCGGGAACAGTTTTCGGTACAGCGAAAATGCAGCTAGAAGTAAGGCTGAAAAATCGAATAATCGCAGGGGGTTTTCGGTAAGTCAACGAAACGCCGATAAAGGTCATATTTGGTGTATAGAACAACCATTCAATGGTTTTTGGAAGAAACAAAAAGGATTAAAGGCCAAATGAAAATTCGGGCCAAAGTGCAATTTCTTAAAGTTTACCGAATCGGCCGAAGGGAGGTCGAAACGATAATTTTTCAGAATCTTCAAAAGAGGAAGTGAGGATTTTAGAGCTTGAGGGTCTAGTGGAATTATCAAAAAGTTCAGGGGCTTGAAAAGGAGGGCCAAAATGCAATAAGTCAAAAGTTAAGGGCAAAATTGGAATTTTGAAAAAATACAAACTGCCATGGCCGACCAGCAAGGTGGCCGGCCATCGATGGGCGTTTCTGACCAAGGGTATCTCAAGGGGATGGTCGGGAGGGCTCGTGGACCAAGCCTTGGTCAACAACGAGCACGAGAATGGCCGGATTTCAAGGTTTCTTGGCCGCGAATGGGTCGGCCATGCCCAACCTGTAAATGGGGTTTTTGAGGGCTTGGTTGGTGTTTTGGGGTCTCCCAAGAGGTGCTGGAGAAGCTTGAGGCTTCGGGTTAAGCAGCCATGCCCGATTCGAGGGCCGATTGTGGCTATAAATAGCCAAACGTTTGGCCGAGGGTTTTGCATATTTGAGCTTCAAATCAAAAAGGTTTCTGAATGAATTAAAGGCTCAAAGCATAGGGATTTTGCAGCTCATGAGTTGAGGGAGGTTTCTAGAGAGTTTAAGTCATTTTCGTGTGCGTTTGAGTGGGTTTCGAAGCAAATCGGAGTTGGGAGGCGGTAGCGTCAACTGAGGCTTTGGCCGGCCAATCGGAGGGCCTCCGGTGTTCCTTTCAAGCAGCAAGAGGCACCATTAGGATCGACTGGCAAAGGGCTTCGTCGTGGTGTAGTCGGGGTCGATTTCCAGTGCCGGCCGGCGAACCACTTCGCCGGAGAAGAAAGGGCGTGTGCATTGCACGCACGGCTTCACACGCGCAAAGACGCACCTTGGCGCGTGGGGGCGCGTGTGCTTGAGATAAATTCTGATTTTTTTTTTAAATTCCTAGAAAAATATTTTAGGAATTGTTGTGCAAAAATATTTGGTGAAATAGTTGTGTAGATATTTATTTGAAGATATTAGTAAGGAAAATTGGGAGAAAAATGAAGTAAATGTGAGGAAATTAAGGATAAAATGATATCTTGATGCTTATTAAAATGAGTATGATGATTAAGGTGCCTTGAGGCTTGAGGTGAAGTGAATTGTGCGAAGTTTAAGGTTGACACGCAAATCGAGGTAGTGCACGCTTTTCGAGAAAAGTTGAGTTGCAATTTAAGGTTAGAGTTCTCGACCGAAAACTTGTTTTATGGCATGTGAATGGATTTGTGAGAGTTTCTACCTGCATAAAATTGGTTTTGTGAGTTGTTCTACCCCAAAAATTATTTATTCAAAATTGTTCTCTTAAACTTTATTTGATCTATGCAAATGTTTTGCTGCATGTGAACTGTTTTACCTGTGATGGTTGGTTTCGTAGGAATTTGTCTCGAAATGTTTTAAGCATGTGCATTAAACTTTGTGATAAATTATGTACATGAAATGTTGTTTCATATGATGCATTGAGTCATGGTATGTGGCATTGGCGTGTCGTTTTTGTGGGTTGGGATTGGGATGTCAAACTGTGATATGGCACTTAAGTGATAACACTAGGGAAGCGTGCCAAGGGAAAATACCCAGTTTGTCGACTTGGGCTGAGAGTGGACACCATCCACGTGAATCGAGGAATGGCGAGGCTGATAGTGAACACCACCCCGGATCGGTAGTATGGCGGGGCTGGGAGTAGGTAGGACCCCATGAGGCCTTTGCGCGGTAGTATTGTTTCCTATGTGAACGTGGATTCCCAGAATGGTGTTGATCATCATTTGGCCGGGACTTGTGTTGACGTGTGCTACATAAACTTCTAAGTGGGAACGTAATGATGACGGGGTGATTCCCGAACTTATGCATTGATGTTGCTCCCTCTTAAGCTAGGACTATGTTTTGCCAATGTGTCAATGTGGTTGTGATGCCTTTAGAGAGATTGCATTTTCCCTAGTTAGGGTTAAGTGCTATATGGGATTCTCTTGGGCCGGGTTTTTATCATGATATTATGTTGTTTCATATCTTGGATACATTCATGAAAACGTTTTGAACTCTCACTTAGATGATTCATCATCTTATGTTGGACTTTTGTCTCTGGACTAATTTCGAGGAAAGTTGAGTTGCGACTTAAGGTGAGAGTTCTCGACCGAAAACTTGTTTTATGGCATGTGAATGGATTTGTGAGAGTTTCTACCTGCATAAAATTGGTTTTGTGAGTTGTTCTACCTCAAAAATTATTTATTCAAAGTTGTTCTCTTAAATTTTATTTGATTCATGCAAATGTTTTGCTGCATGTGAACGGTTTTACCTGTGATGGTTGGTTTTATAGGGATTTGTCCCGAAATATTTTAAGCATGTGCATTGAACTTTGTGATAAATTATGTACATGAAATGATGTTTCATATGATGTATTGAGTCATGGTATGTGGCATGAGCGTGTCGTTTTTGTGGGTTGGGATTGGGATGTCAAACTGTGATACGGCACTTGAGTGATAGCATTAGGGAAGCGTGCTAAGGGAAAATACCCAGTTTGTCGACTTGGGCTGAGAGTGGACACCACCCACGTGAATCGACGAATGGCAGGGCTGAGAGTGGACACCACCCCGGACCGGTAGTATGGCAGGGTTGCGAGTAGGTAGGACCCCATGAGGCCTTTGCGCGGTAGTATTGTTTCCTATGTGGACGTGGATTCCCATAATGGTGTTGATCATCATTTGGCCTGGACTTGTGTTGACGTGTGCTCCGTAAACTTCTGAGTGGGAACGTAATGATGACGAGGTGATTCCCGAGCTCATGCATTGACGTTGCTATCTCTTAATCTAGGACTGTGTTTTGCTACTGTGTCAATGTGGTTGTGATGCCTTTAGAGAGATTGCATTTTTCCCGGTTAAGGTTAAGTGCTGTGTGGGATTCTCTTGGGCTGGGTTTTTGTCATGATATTATGTTGTTTTATATCTTGCATATATTCATGAAAACGTTTTGAACTCTCACTTAGATGATTCATCATCTTATGTTGGACTTTTGTTCCTGGAATATTCTAACGTTCCAGGTGATAGCAGCTGTTTTAAAGGGAAAGGAATTGTCGAGGAGTGATGGTAACTTGTAGGTGGATCGTAGCATATGTTTCGGATTATACGTATTTCATTTTGATGATGTCATATTAAACGATGATACAGTTTTGATATTATGTATAAAATGGTTTCGGTTATGTATCATATCAGGTTTCGATCTAGCTTCCGCATTTATTTATGATGATATTACCTGTCTTAGCTTGATGTTTTTAAGTTTGCTATGCTGAGAAGGTAATTGGAATTGTCGGGGAAAATTACGGATTTAAGTGATATGTAATGGATGTGCATGTCTAGGAAAATTCTGGCTAAGGAAAAACTTGATACTTAAGTGTGTCCGTTTGTGACCCACCTCTCTTTCCTGGGAACTTAGCTGGTATACTATTCACTTACAAACGTTGTGTTTGTGAAAAAAAATATATCCCCGAAATTTATGATGGTTTATTCCGCATATATTAACGCCCCTCGATCGGAGCGGGGTGTTACAAGTTGTTTATCCCAAAAATCTATATGTGAAATAATTTACCTAAATTGAGCTATAATTTCATAAGGTTTGCCAATATATATGTGATTTATGTGTATCTTGTCATATATGTATGTGTTATATTGCCTCGGTAATTGTGATATTGCATTTGATATGAAATTATTGGCATATCGATAAATTGTGTCATCCATGTTGACCATGGTGGGATGGGGTGTTGTCCTAAGTAGCGTGACCTATATTTCCCCGAGTAAGTTTTGCTGGAATGGCTATAGAAGTATCTCATGTCGTGAATGATTGCCAGGATGGCTATCGAGAATTCAGTGTCGGGGCTAGAATGCTAACAAAGGTTACCCTAGGGCATCAGTTGATTCGTGTCCATACATCATACATTCATGAAAAATTATTTTAAACCCTCATTTAGAGGATTTATCTTCTAATTTGGACTTTGTTCATGAAATATTCAACTTTCCATATGAGAGGAGCAGTAGAAAAGAAAAATAGGTTGTTGAGATGTGATTGTACTGGTAGTTATGTAAAGGTCATACACTAGTGTTATGACAAGTTGTGAGAATCTTGATAATAAGTGGCATGTTATAGTTATTTATATGTTATTTTTTCTGCTAGATATTGAAATTTGTATGGTTATTAAAAATAATATTGTACAGTTGATTTTATTTGCAATTACAATATCTCATTAGGTTTCGATTTCTGCTTCTGCAAGTATTTAATTTACCATTCCTTAGGTTATCATTTGGAATGATAAATATTTATGCTTAGGTATTTATAAATATGGTATTTTGAGAATTTCGAGATGGTATTGCGAGAAAAAAAAATCCTGGAATAGTGATACACCTTGGAAAGGGGGGTTGTTACCAATTCACTGATAATGACAAAAGCAATTGGAAAAATTATTGAACTTGGCAAAATTTTATTCGAGTAACCTAGCCAAAATAATCGAGTAACAAGCTTGGAAGAATCAAGTATGTGAATGATTTTATAGGCTTAAGCAATATTTTCATTAATCGAGTAAGCCATGAGCATACTTAAGTAATGCTCAGTGTATTTAAAAATGATCGATTATAAATAAATGAGTAATCAAGTAAAGATAAAAAGTATTCGACTATCTAAACCCTTATACTCGAGTATGTAATACATTTATCTGTTGTCTTCAAATTAATCGAGTAAGGTATTTTTGTAATCGAGTAATAATCAGTTTGTACTCGAATGAATCTTTTTTGTAATTAAGTAATCCTCATTTAAAATTTATGGGCATCTTTTTACTCGAGTGAATGAATTTTAAAATTGAGTAATGTTTTTTTTATACTCGAGTATATATATCCTTAGTAATCGAGTAAACATTGGCTGAAAATAGGGTAAGTCTTTGGACTTTAAGATTTACTTTAGTAATAATCATTTGTATTTGAGTAAGGATCATGTTTAATTGAGTAAACATTGTTTTGTAATCGAGTAGATAATGCATTTTTTTGTGGCTTAAAAATAATCGAGTAATGAGATCTTTATACTTGAGTAAGCATTAAAAGTAATCGATTACATAATACACATAGTCAAGTAAGGATTATACTTAGTCGAGTAATGCTTGTTAGATTTTGAAAAATATAGTTGTTACACTACATTTAATGAAAATTGTCTATATTTTTTAGTGCATTAAATACTCTTCATAGAACTCATATATATTTTATAAATTACTAGTCGTTTTGTTTGAGCATTGTGTGGACAAAAAAATGATAGTTGTGAGACAAAACAAACATTCAATTTGTTTAATGACATGTTAGTAGCATTCAATACATAAAATCTATAAATAGGAGATGAAGCATGATGAATAAGGTTATCAGTTTACAAGAGTTAGAACACAACTTGCAAATACACAAGAGCTTTCTGATTCTCCATTCTTTTGCTTTCAAAGTCTATCCTATGTGAGATTTTAAAAGAGATAATGCATCAAATTTCTTTTATTATGTATCTCTCTTTCATTTAAGATAAAATTATGTAATATTGTACTACCCTTTTTTTTCTCTTCAGAAATCATTTTTACATTATTTGTGAAACTTGTAAATGTTAAGCCTAAACATATAAAAAACATTGGTTGTGGCTGAATCAAGTGTTAAAAATCAATATTGTAAAGGTTAGTGCTTAAGTCTACTCAAAAGCTACATAAGTAAAATTGTGTTTACCAAAATTCTTAGTGAGGAACCGAGATAGTGGATTATGTTTTTAAAGCTGAATCACTCTAAATCATTTGTGCAGCATTTTTAAATTGTTTTTGTTTTTCAAAGTTTTTAAAGAGGTGAAAAAACTTCATTCACCCATATTCTTAAGCTAATTGTTTCAACAAGGTGCCTAGGGATGATTCTATGGATCGAGATATAGATTAGGAGAGCGTTGAGGTGAGTAAGGATGGGGAGCTGTTTGACCCTAATAGAACTAAGAGTTATAGTGTTAGTGAGGGAATTCAGAAATCAAAATCTAAGTCCAAATCGAAGAGGGAGAGAAAGAGGAAAATGGACAAAAGGAAAAAGAAGTAGGGCCTTTTGGGGGAGGGTCCAAGGAGTAAGCAGCATGTGAATGATCCATGATGCAAATATGCATCATGGAATGTGATGCTCGCGATGGAATGAAACCAAAGGAACCCACAAAAGATTGAAACAAACCCTAGAAAAGCCAAAATCGGATATAAGGCAAAGAATTATCGACCCGTTGATTCACAAACCAAGAACTTAGATTGTATTAAAATCTTGACCCATTGATTTGCAGAAACAAGAATCAAGAATTGTTGAACGCCACAAAGACTGTCCAGATCTTTGATAAGTTCGGGTTTTGAAAGCCACAAAGAAATCACTCATTTGATAAGTTCGAAACTTTGTTCATTAAAAAATAAGATAGAAAAAAGAAATCTTTCAAATTCAATTCATAATCTTCTCTCCTTTTTTTTTTCACAATGGAAAAGCCTTTAAATAGGTTAAAAATAATTAAATCGTAATTCTACTTGAAAACTAATAAAAATCCAAAATCTAGTCATAAACTAAATCCTAAATCTAATGGGTTTTAGTTAGCCCACTCCTAATAGAAGTATGAATAACAAAAGTAACCCAATCCAACTACAAGTTGGACTAATAAAACTAACATAATCCAAATCCAACTATAAGTTGGAATAATAAAACTAACTCAATCCTAATAGAGGAAATAAGTAAATAACTTGCTAAACAAGAATCCTAGTCAAAAAGGAATTACTATTCATCAAATTCCGACACGATTGACTCGATTGATTGATCCGATTGCGTTATTGTTAGTTGGCCCTCCATGATTCTCATCAAAATGTTAAGGGCTTGAATTAGGCCTCGAAGTAATGGGAGGTTCGTTATCTCATTGCTCGTTATAAGTTATTCGTAGTGGCACCCTTGGAGACTAGAGTTTAAAAGAATCAGATGCGTGATGTCTCGCATCTCATTATGCCATTATGGGATTGGGTGTTTGACTATGATTGTTGTGAGAATTGGTGTATTTGGATTACATATGACCCCTATGGTTGTCAATTTTGTGTACTTGGATAAATCCAATCAATTTTTCCATTTTCGTGTATCGGGTGATAGTTTTTCTTCCCATTTCTTATTGATTGATGTTTATGTTATGAATGAGGAAGTGGATCAGAAGAGGTTATGATGTTCCATTCGGAGAGTATGTTTGTTAGTTTTTGATGACCCTTGAGTTTTTATGGGGGATTTTAATGTTTGTAGGCATACCTCGGAGATGCAGGGGGAAATACTTCCATTTCTTTAGGTATGAGACGATTTGCAAATTTTGTTTATGTTTTTTCGCTTCTGGATTTGGCGTATTGCGACCTCTTGTTGATGTGGAACAATAAGAGATCAGGAAATGAATGTATATTTTAGAAGCTTAATAGAGCCTTGGTGAATGATGGTTAGCTTTCTAGGTTCCCGATAAGTAAGGCATTATTCTTGCAGGCGGGGATATTTGATCATATCATGGAGGTGGTTAGCTTGGTGTATTCTAGGCTATTGAATATGGGCCCTTTTCAGTTCCTTAACTATTTGACAAATCATTAATTCTATGGCATAGACTACGAGGAGACATTTGCACCTTTAGCCAAACTAAACTCAATTCAAGTTTTACTAACTCTGGCAACAAACTTGATTGGCCTATTCACCAATCCAACATCAATAATGTCTTATTTAATGGTGACTTAAAATATGATGTTTATATGTCAATCATTCTAGGATTTGAAAATTAAAGTAGTAGTGGAAAAGTTTACAAGTTTCGAAAATATCTATATAGGCTCAAACAATCTTTCGGAGCATGGCTTAATTGTCTAACCAAGGTGTTAAAAATGTATAAATTTTTGCAATGTTAATCTGACTATACCTTGCTTGTGAAGTTTTTGAGAAAAAGGAAGAAGGTTATCATCATTGTATATGTGAATGTTAACATCATCACAAGGGACTATAGTGAATAAATTAGTAATGTAAAAAAACTCCTAGCTAAAGAATTTGAAGTAAAGGACTCGGGGTTTCTCAAATACTTCATTGGGATGAAAGTAGCTTGTTCAAGAAAGATAATCTATATTTCTCAACATAAGTATGCCCTATACTTACAAAGAGAAATTAAAATGAATAAATGTAAACCGAAAAACACACCAATTGACTCAACAGACAAAGTAGGTGAAATCAAAGGAGTAGCAACTTGTGGGGAAACTCATCTATGTTTCTCACACTAGACTTGATATCGAGTTTGCACTAGGTATGGTAAGCAGTAATATGAATAATTCTACCAAATTTCACATTAAATCTATTCTTTGCATCATTTGGTATTTGAAAAAAAAAAAAAACTCAAATAAAGGCCTTTACTTCAAGAAGACCACAAATAGAGATGTAGAAAGACATTATATAAACTGGGTCGATTCATAACAAATAGAAGATTAATTAAAAGGTATTATTCCCATATTTGGGAAAATTTTGTTATATGAATAAGTAAAAAATAAACAATGATCGCTAGAAGTAGCAAGAAAGTAAAGTTTTGTACTATGTCCCATGGAACTTGTAAAAGCATTTGGCTTATGAGATTACTTGGAGAGTTGAAGGTTCAAACTATAACCTCTATGACAACAAGACTACCATAAGCATTCCCAAGAATTTTGTTCATCATCTCTCGTGATGACTCTGGAATGGGTTCGGTGGGGTGTGAGTGATAATGCGTAATCTAAAAAAAAAAAAAAAAAGAATCTTATTCATCATAATCGAATCAAACACATAGAATTAAATCTATACTTTACAAAATAAAAAAATAAAAGGTTGAAGGAAGTCTTGTCAAGCTAATTTATACACGAACTATTATTTAGAATCCTGACATTCTAACAAAGGCTTTTTCTTTAATTACATTTGAAATTTTGAAGTCTAAGATAGGTATGATTGACATTATAATCTTATTTAAAAGGGAGTGTTGAATCCCACATATTTTGCTTTTGACTATTACTTGTTCTGTTTCCCTAAATTAGGAGTGATCTGTTAAACATAATTTTTTCTTGTTATTGGCAGATTTATGTTTTTAGGAGATTTATTATTATTATTTTTTTCATCTCTTATTTTACTTCCTTTAAAATTGTATATTTCCTTTTTTTATTGTAAATTTCCTAGGAGGGTTCCCCAATCTCTTGTATATATATTTATAGAGGTTGCATTTAGTTGAATATGAGAGAAGAATTATTCCTTTATTAAAAAAAGTACATCACAACATGAAAAAAACTTTGTACACTCAAAATTTGTGAAATTTTTTCACAATTTTCTATTTTTGAGTCATAAATGAGACTTTAATTTACATTTATGCAGGAATATTTTTTCCAAGAAACTAAAACTATTGGCACAAAATCAACTAAAAATAACTTTTCTAAAATGTCTTATCGAACTCCGAGCACAAAAATCAACTACAAATTACTTTTCTAGCATTAATGATAAATTTCCTTGTGAAAGTTATTTAAGAATATTGGAATGACACATTTTTACATAATAATCCATTTTAATCATTTCTTACTATCAAGTATACAAATGTGAAAAAATTACATATGATATTATTAAAAATTTAAATTTAAAAAAAATTATTTGACTACAGTCTTAGGTTTATGAAAAAATATACTATCAATTAAGTAATATTACAAGACATAATCAATATACCAAAATATCCAATTTTCTATTTTGAGTCAAGTTATAATAAAATTACCTAAGTTTTGTACATATTGTAACCCACCAAGCAAAATTTCTAATGGTGTATGGTTCATTCAAAGATACAAAGATTTAGTTTATTAAATGTTTGTTAAATTTTTAATAGTATGTAATATATATTCTTATTTTAACTTATAATTATAATTTAAATCCACATTTATGCTTAATTTTTTTTCCCAAAAAACTTAGAACGTCTTATTAAGCTATAGTATCATTTATTTTTTTTAGAATTAATTATTAATTTACTTGTAAAAAGTGTTTAATAAATCCGAAATGATACATTATTACATAATAGTCAATTTTAATGATTTACTATTATCCATGAAAGAAGTTTGAAAATATCAAAAAATTACACATATATTCAGTCATACAGATATACTCGTATTCCGACGTCACGTAATAGAATTCAAGGAACTTTTGTCTAATAAAATCTTATCTCCAAGCATACTCTCTCTTTCCCTCTGTTCCCTATCTCTCTCTCTCTCTCTCTCTCTCTCTCTCCGCACGCGCAGAAGCATCCGCAGAAACAGAAACGTCCGGCTTCTTCTCCGGCTGCTGGTTGTGGGGGCATACCACTTTCCACAGTCCTGTTCGTCTTTTTATGCGCAAATAAATATCAATATCGGCAGTTCACTACTACTCTTTCTTTCTTGAGTAGCCATTGCAAAATGTCGCGAGCAGTGGCTTCTCCATTAGATTATCCATTAGAGTATCCTGTGAAATTGAATGTGACGAAGCAATTTTGTTGCTTCTCTTCCAGCTTGACTGTCCTCCCGTCCCGCCAAGAAAATTATGCTCATCGGAAACCCACAGCTGGTTCTTCCGGCAGAAGAGCATCCAAACCCTTTCTTCTTCCAACTTCCGGCACCCCTTTGATGCGCGGTGGTTTTTTTGGGATCGGGATCGATAATAGCAGCAGCAGCAACACAATTGTAACCCCGAGGTCACTGAGTAGAGTCAGATTCAGAGGGCGTCGTCCGATGGCAATGACATCATTGGGAGGGCTCTTGGGTGGCATATTTAGGGGTAACGACATAGGGGAGTCCACTAGGCAGCTCTACGCTCCTACTGTAACACTCATCAACAACTTTGAAGCTCAGATGTCTACTCTTTCCGATTCCCAATTGAGGGAAAAGACATCCGTCTTGATGGAACGTGTTCGCCAGGGCGATTCTTTGGAGTCTCTTTTACCTGTACGTCTTCTTCTTCTTCTTCTTCTTCTTATTTTACTCAGATTGACGGTTACCGTCTGACCCTCGGATCCTCCAGGAGAGTACTCTCGGATTATTTATTAAAGTGATTTTTTTCTTCAATTAATTTGATATGGGAGCTCCTCTTAAGTGTTTCGGTCGGTGGAGGGTCCGAGCGAATTAATTTGACTCTCGGACGAATTTTCAACTGTTTAGGTGTTGATGGCAGGCAGGCGCCAAGCCTATATTTCTTGCTTTTACCAGTACTCCTTACAAGCGTAGTTTCTATATACTATTCTCTATAAATAATCTAGTTATTACTGACTGCACAAAACCAAGACATAACCCCTTATGTTAGAAACTATAGAAAATCTTCTTTAAGATCAAACAACTCTATCGGAATTGAGTATGATTGTCGTTTGATAGCATCTACTATACCAGGAATATCAATGAACCCTTTCTTTTCAATACTTTACCCTAAATGACTTGTAACCCACCAAAAGTTTGTCTTACTTCTTTTTAAACCAGTATTAACCTGTAAAACCACGTATTAGAACCCTGGATTCGGCTAGTATTAACCTGAAAATCAATTATACTCTTGGTCATACATGTACATTATACTTCAGAGGTATAATAAGACTGGATTTGGCAGTCTACTGTCAAGTGACAGCCGGCCTCCTGGAAATTCTGGAATGCCCCAGGCAGCCTGCCAATCAATCACTTGGGGATTCTGGACATTTCTAGTCAACTGTCCACTAGCTGTTCATCTCCTGGGCATTTTAGAATTGCACAGTTGATCTAGTAGTTGACTGTTGACCTGCCAGTCAATCAGTTGGGCATTTTAGAAGTCCCCAGTTGATCCCATGGCTGACTGGTCCCTTTACTTCTGAGGCTTTGAGAGGTCCTTTTTCTCCAACTTTAAGCCCATTTCAATGTTATTTTCTCATTGCACATCTTCCACAAGTACTTGCAAATAATTTCCAAGTTTAAATATTATCATTTCGACTCACATAACCATATAACCCAAAACCCATCATTAACATTATATTCTCCAAAATGTACACGATTACAACATGATCCTTGCACTACATATAAATTCCAAAATACAATAACTTCATGCTATACTAGTTCATTGCATGGCAACTTCCGTAATAATGAACAACTATAGCGTGACCAAAAGACTATTTCAAACTTATTTCATTTAGAAACCAAAATTTCAAAAGAATTCTTTTTCAAAATGATCTAATTTTCTTCAAGCTTCTACCTTCTCCATGCCCTTGAAGGTTTGGCCTCATTGTCTAAACACTATGAATGTGTGACATGAGCTATGAAGTTGAATAAGGGTTTGAAGTCCATCAACCTCAGGGAACAAAACTCCCAAAAACCCAAATTAGATACGGCCATGGTTTCATGTAATGTAAAGATCAAACTTTAAATGTATTTCATGTAACTCAAACTTAAAAATCAAGATTAATTTTCATGTCAATACTTAGAAATTCAAATGAACTATTACCTTGGTGAAGAAATGCTTGAAGAGTGCTTAGATCTTCCCTCTTTTCCATTTCCATTCTCTTTTCTTTTTCTTTCTTCTTGGCCAACATCTCTCCCTCTCAATCTCTCTCACGTGTCTAAGTCATGCAAACTGGGAGAAGTGTGAGTTAAGTTCTCCATTTATACTAGTTCATACCTTGGGCATAATGGCTATTTGGCCAACCCTTACTCTCTCTCTCTCTCTCTCTATATATATATATATGAAGTATATATGAATATATGGGAGATATTTATCCGTCCTCTCCCTTCTCTCTCTCTCTCTCTCCTTTTCACCTTAGAAGTTACACGCCTTACCTTACCCATGCTTTCACACTTACATGGACTATCATAAACTGGTAAAACCAACTACTTGAGTCATTTCACCCTTCAAGTTTTTCAAGCCATTGCTCAAGCTATGCTTTAATCATTCATTATTCATTTACACTCATCATGGCCACTATATATAATTTCTGACTTGTTTTGCAAGTTTGTCTGTATTTTTATCTGGAATCCATTACTGTTGATGTCATTGAATTCTCAATTAAACAAAGAATCAACCATAAATATTTGTGACTAGCCATAACCTGGGGGTCAAATTCCTAGTATTCAAAATTCTCTGGCTGGCTGTTGATCTGATAGTTGACTGTGACGTCCCTTGCCACCTTGGAACTCCCACAGTCGATCGCAACCTCAACTGTTACTACCCATGCTGCCATGTTAGTGGTCGACCGTGATGGCAACCAACTTGACAGCTGACTCCTGGCCTGCTAATTGATGATGTTGTGTTTTTCTCTAACTTTTCCCTTTCCTAAAATAACAATATCACTTGGAAATTCCATAAGATAAATTCTGGAACTAATACTTCCTCAATTTACAATTAAAAAGGTACCGTGTATTACATGTCATGTGGGTTTCTTTTTCCTTTTCTACATGTTTGCTGTGAAATGAAATACTTTCTGGATAAGATCTGAATTCTGAAACTATTCTTCCACTACATGTTTGCTTTCTGGCCTTGCTTTAGGTTACTATTTTTCAACTTCCTCATTCTCAATAACATCTGAAGTTAATGCTTGATCTGTTGGCCAAACAAGTCTGAGAGCTAGTGATACTCACAAATAGTTTCAGAATTCAGATCTTGTGTCTTATGCTGTCTCCCATTATTAATGAAAAGTAATGGATATTGTTGATTAGTATTTCAAACCATTTCCTTTTTCAAACTTTTCATTAGAATTTTCACTGTCACTTTGTTACTAGAACATTATATGTTTGCAGCACTGGAATGAAATATGTGAAAAACCAATATTCTGACAAAATATTGCAGAATCAATCTCACGTAAGGCATGCCTTTTAAATTCAATAATGGCTTTGTTTATTACATTTTAGGAAGCATTTGCTGTTGTGAGAGAGGCTTCAAAAAGGGTTCTTGGCCTTCGACCATTTGATGTGCAATTGATAGGTAAATTTCTTTTAAATTATATATTGTTTTCTTTTGATAGGTTGATTATTTTGTTGAGTTGTGTTTTATTTCTTTGTAATTGTCTTCTTCCCTAAACCTGGAGAACGCTTTTGGACTTGCTCTCTTGCGTTTTAACATTTGCCAAAAGACAAGGGAAAAGATGCTAGTAGCAATTTTAAGTCATAAAACATTGCATGTTTTGAATCTATAATTGCTGGATACTCTTGACTGAAATTATTTTCCCCAATGTTTGGCAATGAATATTTCTTTATTTCATATTTAACTTTGAATGCCCTTGAACCTACTATTAATTTTTAAGGACCTTGCTATAGGTATATCATTGTGTGTACCTTGGGCTACACAATGCATCACAAATGACAAAAATACCCCCCTCGCTTCACTGTGCCTCATTGCCTTGGGTGAGGGATATTTTAGTCATGCGCCTCATCGCCTCACGCCGCCTCACCACCTTGGGTGAGGGGCATTTTAGACATTTTAGTATTATTGTGTAGCCCCAGGTGTACACAATGATGTACTAATAGCATTTTCCATTTTTTAATTATACCCTACCATGTATTTGAAATAATTTCATTTTCAAGGTTACACACATGGTTTGCATGGTTATTTTAGCTGAATCTGGAATGGTTATGTTTGTGGTCATATTCTCATACTTCAGTTGAAGCTCAGCACCAATTAGAAAACGGGTTAATGCCAATCTATCTTATTTTGTGCCTTGCAATATCCCTTCCCTTTTTATTCAGCTAGTTGAAAGCATTATTCATATCTTAAACTATTATTTCTTGAAATTTTGGTCATTTAGGTGGGATGGTCCTTCACAAGGGAGAAATAGCTGAAATGAGAACTGGAGAAGGAAAGACACTGGTTGCTATTTTGCCAGCTTATCTCAATGCATTAACTGGGAAAGGAGTTCATGTTGTCACTGTCAATGATTATCTAGCTCGGCGAGACTGTGAGTGGGTTGGCCAAGTACCTCGGTTTCTTGGATTGAAGGTTGGGCTAATCCAACGTATGTCTCATCCTTCTGTTATTCATTTCCTTCTTCTTCTTCTTCTGTTTTTTGTTGTTGTTGCAGATGGATTTATAGTCACTCCTAGTGGCTTGAAGATTGATCATTTATGCTTGTAGCATTGTTCATTCCTCAAATGACTTCAATTTGAAAACCTATCCTCTATGATCTTGTTACTTTGTTTTCACTAAAATCTGCGACACACATTCAAGGTAGAAGTTTAACAATCAATCAGCTTTTCATGTAACTCCTGCAGAGGATTTATGGTTTTGTAATGTTATCAATATATTTTTTTAATAATTTACATTTGCTTGGAATTTTGGCTCTATGAACTATTAAAAAGGCTATTATTACCTTTCAACAAGATGCTCTTTGTACAATATTGCAGTTCTTTTTGTTGAGAGTAAAAAAGATAACATGAAAGATAAAGTTAATCCTCTATCTAATGGACTAAGAGGTCTTCTATTTTGTCATTATGGTCCCTTTTCTGCCCTTTTTCCAATGAATACTGATCTTGGTTTACTTATATTTTGATAAAAACTCTGCATAGAACGTACTTGTGATAGATTGTTGTTGGAATTTTTTTCCCCTAAGCCAGTAATTCTGAATCTAGATGGGGGCTTCTGTGTTTTGATTACTATTGTACTCTTAACAGTTTGTTGGTTGCTTTGGTTGACAGAGAATATGACAAGTGAACAAAGGAGGGAAAATTACTTGTGCGACATCACATATGTGACTAATAGTGAGCTTGGATTTGACTATTTGAGAGATAATCTTGCCACGGAAAGTAATTTTTTAGCCATTTGATTTTTCTTTTTAAACTAGCACTTTGTATAGTCCTCAGTGTTGTATTTTATCTTATAAGTGCTTGCTTGATTTTGTCTGACATCCTGCCTGACTATATTTCTGGTCTACAGACTGTTGATGAGCTTGTCCTGAGAGGTTTCAATTACTGTGTAATTGATGAGGTTGACTCCATCCTTATTGATGAAGCAAGGACTCCTCTTATCATATCTGGGCCTGCTGAAAAACCAAGTGACCGGTACTATAAAGCCGCTAAGATAGCTGCTGCCTTTGAGCAAGATATACATTACACAGTAAGAAAATTAAACAAGATAGCTGCTGCCTTTCAGAAAGATTTACATGTTTAATGTAGTTGTCTTGTTAGATTTAGTTAGCATGCTACAGAAAGAATTCAGGTATTTGGTTCCTGCTACATAATGGAAGTCGTCTGCATATATTTCTATTCTTTACCCTAACTTTAGCCTCTAAGCAGTTCAAATTTACCAACCTGTTTAGCCTGTATCATTTTCTATTTGGTAGTTTATTGAGTGCAAATCTGTTGAGGGTTTGACCACTACTCTTGTTGGGAGCTGACAATTGTTGATGCCTGTGGATCAAAGCCAGACTGGAAGCTTGGAGTTGTATATGTTTCTGGAATAAATCCAAAGTTGTTGGAAACCAATTGGTGCAAAGCTTAAGATATTTAATTTTATTTCTTTCACAGGCAAAGATTCTTGTCAGATTTCTTGTGGTCTGCAAACAGAAGATTCTTTTATATGCTTTTCCTTAGTAGGATGGTTGTTGCAGGTTGATGAGAAGCAGAAAACCATTCTACTCACAGAACAGGGTTATGCTGATGCTGAGGAAATTCTAGATGTCAAAGATTTGTATGATCCCCGTGAACAATGGGCCTCCTATGTCCTGAATGCAATAAAAGCAAAAGAACTTTTCCTTAGAGACGTGAACTATATTATTCGTGGGACGGAGGTACTCATTGTGGATGAGTTTACAGGTCGAGTCATGCAGGTGATTGTGTTTGCCTTTTCTTTTTCTGTGCTTGAGTGGAAAAGAATATTCTGTCTGACCTTGTTGAACGTGATCCATTGACTGTCTGTGTTCTAAAACCACTCTCTAGTCTTACATGATGAGTTATTTCAGTACAAGAAGTTGATGACTTATAGAGGACCTACCCTTGTCCACTGGAATTTCTTCTCTATTTTCATTTTTGCTGCTTAACCTTACCTCCAAATTCTAATGAAGTCCCAACTATTAGGTTGAGAACTAACTATATTACCTACAATCTCACTGCATTTCAAGCAGTGCAAATATATGTTCTTGGGCGGCACTAATGATGTGATATGTTGAGAATACAGGACTATCAGATGTCTTTATTAATGTCTAGTCTTGCAGATGTTATGGCAATCTGTTGAGCACTTGTCTGATCATAAATGTGAATATTTTGAAGAACAGAGTAAAATGAACTTGTTCAGGATTACATTTAATAAACATAAAACTTATTTAAAATATGTCTTGTAAGGTGTTCTGAAATTTCTGATTAATTAATTCTTACAAAATTGTGCGGGTAAAAATTTCTCTTTTATTTGACTCCAATTCCAAACATTCCTTGAACCTTGTATTTAATTACCCTGTCTGGGCTGATTATCATCTTCCGATGTTGACTGAATGGAATGCGTTACTAGGAACCTGCAGTTCCAGCTGTCCAGATGTCGATGCATACCCGAGACAAGGATGAACTAATTATTGGTCTTTATTGGGGTATTATGTGATGCTAGGTCTTAGTAGGATACCTCCACTTTTTCTTTGTGTCTTGGTACATTCCCTGGCCTTCGCCCAAATGTAGTCCTTCCCCAATCCTTGTGTGGTTGAAGTTGTTCCTCAACCCTGCAAGGCCAGACACTACCTGGCTCGTGAGAGGTTGGACACTACTTGGCTCCTGTGAGGTTGGGTTGTTTATTATCCCTTGAGGGGGAAAGTTCACTTCTTCATCCTTGGTCCTTTGCGCATACCAGATGGTTCCCCCATTAGTCAAGCTTCTCAGCTTTCTGGACAAGCCCAATCAACCCCCAATTGACTTTTCACTTTGGTCGTCTTGTTCTGTTGTTCACTGGTTTACTCATCTTTGCCTACTCCTGCCTCTCATGACTTTATTTAGTTTAGTCCATATTATCATTTTGAAATCTATTTATCTCACATTTGGCATGCCTTATTCTCTATTTTAGGGCATCACTGGATTATTCAATATCATGCCTCCCACATTCAATCTCAATCGACCATGCACAAGCAGAATGGCCCTATATCATAGCAACCACAAATCAACAAATGAAGCATATAAATTCCAGGGCTTCAGAATATAATGTACAAGCCTATCTTCCTTTTATCTCCAGCATGTACATCAATTATACATTAATGTCCATGCCTATAATAAGCACACCAAGGGCCTTCAAAATGACCATGATATCCCCTTGCAAAGAACCTACTAGACCTAGTAAGTTTCCTTCAAGCTGTTGCTTTGGCTTGCAATTTAATTGGATCTTTAATCCTCTAAATCAATAATATCACCATTACATGCCTCCATAAGTGGCCAAAAATATAGTTTAGCCTCAATTTACTTAATTCCATCCTTCCATGCACAATCATGCCTCACTAATCCAGTTATCCACAAGAATACACGTAAGGATCACTTCAGCACTTCTCTGTGTATTTAAACATGAATTTGATTGGATCTATTTATTAGATTACATTAAATTGGAGTCCTTGTGCCATTAGTCTAAGCCATGTCCTGGTTGTCCAGTTAAAATTCGGGTGGTGCATTTTTTTTGGAAAAATGGTAGAAAGAACATAGGTTTATCCTCTTCTACATTGACATCATTAATCCATTCACATCTTACTTCGATGCATGATGTGATCACACACAGGTGTATGCACCAACTTCTGCTGATAAATAGGAGAAAGTGAAGTAGGTTTTTCAAGCACATAATGTTTATGATTGGTTATGTGGTGTTAGGGAAGGCGTTGGAGTGATGGACTTCATCAGGCAGTTGAAGCAAAAGAAGGCTTGCCCATTCAAAATGAAACAGTGACACTGGCTTCAATTAGCTATCAGAACTTCTTTCTGCAGGTAGGAAAGCCTCCAGCCTATTGGATGGCATTTTAAATACACTCCCCCCCCCCCACCCCCGGGGTCCCCCTGTCCTAACGTTTTGCTTCAATGGTCTGTTGTAGTTCCCAAAACTTTGTGGCATGACTGGCACTGCAGCAACTGAGAGTGCAGAATTTGAGAGTATATACAAGCTCAAAGTTACAATAGTGCCTACAAACAAGCCCATGATAAGAAAGGTTTGTTTGATTGTGCAACTTATTTGCAATGTTTCAACCGATACTTCACCTCTTGCACTTTATCTCTTGAGCCTGTGCTGAAGGGAACATGGGGAATTGCATTTCGATGATTTTTTTTTTTTTTGGTTCTTTTTTTCGTTGGCTGAGTATATATGTTGAGAGATCATTGGTGAGTTAGAAGCCATGTAGTCAAATCTCCCTAGTGGGATTAAGTCTTTGTAATGAATTAAATGAGAATGTCTCTGTTAAGAGATCTATTTTTCTAATGATTCAGAGCTGACATAATATGTGAGTGCATAAGAACTTAAGTGTTTCATGCTTATCAGATTGTATTTCTTTACCTTCTCTCTCAGGATGAGTCTGACGTGGTGTTCAGGGCAACTACAGGAAAGTGGCGGGCAGTTGTGGTGGAGATTTCTAGAATGCACAAGACAGATCAGCCAGTGCTTGTTGGCACTACAAGCGTTGAACAGAGTGATGCATTATCAGAACAGTTGCATGAAGCAGGCATCCCTCATGAGGTGAAGTTTAAACAATTTCCATAAGCCTTAATTATATTGTTTGGGGAAGATGTAAGCATTCAATTATGCTGTGGAACAAACATTGATGTATATTCTATCCAATGACTGTTTCGATAGTATTTTTTTTAGTAAATATTTAAAATATCTGTATCAAGCCTTTTAATATTCACAAATTTTGCAATTGTTACTGCCTGTGAAGGTACTAAATGCCAAACCAGAAAATGTGGAGAGAGAAGCTGAAATTGTGGCTCAGAGTGGTCGTCTTGGGGCAGTTACTATAGCTACCAATATGGCTGGTCGTGGAACAGATATAATCCTTGGTGGCAATGCCGAATTTATGGCAAGGTTGAAGCTACGTGAGATGCTAATGCCAAGGTATCATCTGAGCTCTTAACTGAGAGTTCTCTACTAGTTAAAAATTTATTTAAGATGCCTTATATTACTTGTCGTGCTTTCCTCAATGCAATACCATTCAAGTTTATGTTGTCAGCCCAAATCCAATGGGTGGCAACCAACTACTGGAAGTTGCTGTGGCCTTTCCAACCAACCTGACATCAAAGCTTAAACTGTCTTTGTATATAGGACTTTTAGAATTTAACTGAAGGAGTGGGTCCTAATCAATCAATAAAAAGAATATATCATTAGTACAATTCATAGCATCATGGTGCTTCTAACACCTCTGAAATTAAAAAGGCTTTATGAAGAAATAACCTGCAAGTTCAGACAACATTTTACACCTCATGGCAGTCATAACAATGTCTCTACAATGATAATTCTTTGCAGAATTGTTAAACCTGCTGATGGAGTTCTTGTTTCTGTTAAGAGACCACCTCTAAAGAAGACATGGAAGGTTTTCCTTTTATTTTAATTTGATTTTGGTGTTTGTAAAATTGGTTCCAATTCAGTTGGTTCATTTTTCAGTTTCAGTTTTCTCTTTCAGTTTGTAAACCTTACTTCACACTATAATTTTATTTTTCAGGTAAATGAAAACTTATTCCCCTGCACACTTTCCAAAGAGAATACCAACTTTGCTGAGGAAGCTGTACAGCTAGCCGTGAAAACATGGGGTCAGAGATCACTAACAGAGCTTGAAGCAGAGGAACGACTATCTTATTCTTGTGAAAAGGTACAATTCATTAAAGATACTGGTTCTTCTCAGCAAATATGATGAATATATATATATATGTGTGTGTGTGTGTGTGTGTGCGTGTGCGTGTGCGTGTGCGTGCGCGTGCGCACTCGCATATATATACTTGTATATTTGTACATGGTTGGAGATCTAGAATTCATGTAGCCAACATCACCAGTGAGATTCAGGCTTGTGATTGTTGTTGTTGTATACTCATTTATATATGTATAAAATGTGACTGTTGACTTGAAAAAAGAAATCTACATGACATGAAATGATATGTTCCTTGGTCATGACTAAAAATTATATCAAATTATACAATCAAGTGTACACATGATTAGAGTTAATAGATTTAGTTATGTTGTTTATCATTTGCTTTTTTGTGAAGGATATAAATAATCAAGTCATGCCTCCATGGAATAGATTAAGCAAAGCATGCAAATTCCTGCGAGCCCTATTGTCTGAAAATTATAACAATACTTGTGTTTGGTTCAGTTTATGCAACCTAAAGGCTCAAGCAGATGGTGTTGAATTTATGAACCAGTTAAGTTGCTCCTCACTGTGCTTTTGTGCTCTCTAGTTTGCGGTTTTGACTGTTTATGTGCATGAAGAAGGGTGTTAAATAGAATTATATTGTTGGCTTATTCCCCAACTGCTTAAACTTCTAGTTCTAATAGGTTATAAATTTGAGCCTCATATTGCGTATATTCCACTTTAAGTTCTTTATTGTGTGCGATATGCTGTGTATGCCTTTATATCTTAGTCTATCATGCTCGTGTCCATATTCCTCCCTATGTGCTAGATAGGGTTGCATGTGAGGGAAGGTATTAAATTATTGATTGTTAAGCATTCGTCTTGGTGTCAGAGCATAAAACGATCCTATTTTCAAATGTTGCTTTCTGCCTAATAATTTGTATATTTCACTTCTTTGGCCTATTGCTGGACACATGTAACAGGTGTGTGGAAGAAAAATATACCGTTTCAGCCGTTTAGGCTTTGTTTATTTGGTTATTGATATTAGCACCATTAATAAGATTGCTTAACATATTATGAATTTGTAGGGACCTGCTCAGGATGAAGTCATAGCAAAGCTGCGTGGTGCCTTTCTAGAAATTGCTAAAGAATATAAGGTCTACACCGAGGTGGAGAGGAAGAAGGTAAATCTGCTCTTTATTTTTATCCTATTGAATTATTGTTCATTGGTGTATGGTCCAGAGGTTTTATGTCAAAGAAAAGAGTTAAATGTAAGGGGAAAATTTGAATTTTGTGTCTTTGTTTTAGAAAATAGTTAACATTGTTCGTGCATGCCAAGTCATACAAATGGTGGTTATGCCCTTTATATGATCAAGTTTGTGTAGTTCATAGTTATGTACTTCCCTGATAAAACATTTTTTGGCTTGTAGTTAACGGTGTTAATTAAGCATTCTGTCATTGGAATTATGGGATCACTTTGATCTACAATCTGTCCAATAAATTTTGATCAAAGTTCATTGAATATAAAATTTACTACAGCACGAGTTGGCCCCCTACTACCCTTTTTATTCAGGAAACGACGTGTCAAGTCTAAATCCCACTAGATGGGTCAGCTGACCATTTTTATTTGGAAAAATGAAGAGAAAGAATGTTTGAACTCCATTACTAGAACAATGTAAATGTATTTTTTTTTTGTAATAGCTACAATATTTGTCGATTCAGGTGGTCTTGGCTGGTGGACTTCATGTGGTGGGGACAGAACGTCATGAGTCACGTCGAATTGATAATCAGGTTTAATTTCCATATTTTGATCTATAAATGGCAATTCAAATCCAAATATTAATGGAACCCTCTCTCTCTATCTCCCCCCCCCCCCTCCTCCCTCCCCGGTTCGGTTTCATGGCCTACTTGGCTGTCTTTTTATTGGAATAATGTTTCACCAAGAGAACTTGGAATAACATCCAACTGTACTTGTACAGCTGCGCGGTCGAAGTGGCAGGCAAGGGGACCCTGGAAGTTCTCGCTTCTTCCTCAGTCTTGAAGATAATATCTTTCGGATTTTCGGGGGTGATAGGATTCAGGTTTCATCTCTGGATGAGTCTACTTGTTCATGTGACTTCAAGATATGGTTTTTATTGAAATCTTAACTTGCAACTTGTAGGGTTTGATGAGAGCTTTTAGAGTTGAAGATCTACCAATTGAATCCAAGATGCTGACCAAAGCACTTGATGAAGCTCAAAGGAAAGTGGAGAATTACTTTTTTGATATTAGGAAGCAGCTATTTGAATATGATGAGGTTTTGAACAGCCAAAGAGATCGTGTATATACAGAGAGAAGGCGAGCTCTTGAATCTGACAATCTTCAATCTCTTCTTATTGAGTATGCTGAACTGACAATGGATGACATCCTAGAGGTAAATTGACAGAATGTAATGATTTGATACTCTAAATTCACTGCTATATCATTTTAAAATATCTTAATACTCTAAATTGTCTTCTATATCATTTTATCTAACCTGTTGTCAACTTGTCATACTGACTTTTAATAATATGGACAGGCAAATATTGGTCCTGATGCTCCAAGGGAAAACTGGGATCTTGAAAAGCTAATTGCAAAACTCCAACAGTAAGGGCCATCCTATTTCCTGAGGGTAGTTTTGGGGAATTGCCTCACTTTTCCTGATTTTTACAAGAAGACACTGTGCAGAATTTCAAGCAGTTGACCAACACCATGGAGCAATGTTAGAAATTCATTGATTCAATAGCCCATATATCCCCCTTTCTGCTTAAAAATGGAAAAGAACAAATAAAAGAAAGGAAACTACAAAAAATGCATGCGTGTTAGTTGCTACATTCAAATGCTCTGTGCACTTTCAGCTTACAAATAGAGGACAAATGTAGATTAAAAAGATAATGAAAATAAGAGTTTGTAGTAGCATAAGATATTTGTATAGTTTTTTCACAGCAATTCTTAATGTGGATGTTTAAGAAATTAATCAGTGTATGCATATACATATGTATGTTTTAACCCCTGCTTTTGGCCAACTCTATAAGAATTTGTTCTGCTTTATTTACATGTATGCGCTACTTTTTTTTTAATAATTATTATGGGCTGCTTGATGCTTCTTGTATCTCCAGCATTCTAACAGTTGCAGTGTGCACATGAAACTATGTTGATGCTTCTCCGTATTGTCTGTAGGTATTGCTACTTGTTGAATGATTTGACCGTGGATTCACTGGTGAGCAAATGCTCAGATTATGAGGAGCTGAGGGATTTCCTTCGTTTTCGTGGTTGTGATGCATATTTGCAGAAAAAGGTTGGTACATTTTGGTCTCATTGTCTGGAGATTCTTCTCCTTGCAGTTCTACAAATCAAACTTATGTAGGGCCAATATTTTTATAGCATGCAGCTGGGAGGGCTATATATGGACAACAGCCACAATACTGAAAACAACAATCTCAAGTCTTAATTTCACTAGGTGGGGTCGGCTACATGAATTCTAGATCTACATACTTCTCTATCCAGGGCCGTATCATCTGTGAGGCCACAACAATGTAAACAAGAAAAATGAAATATAACTATCATTATATTATAGGAGGGCCATTGAATGTGAGGAAACAACTTTTGATGGATACAAACGTGTTTCCACATAGGATACATTTGCAATCAAACTACTATTAATATAAATGAGAGCCTGGATAAGTTGAAGATGTTACTTTTGTTTAGGGTAACTACTCTGCAAATCTACTAAATGATATTGAACCAAGGACTCTATGGCCTTTCATTTTGTAGGTTACTGACTGACTGACCAAGAATAACTGCTGATTTCCTTAAATTGTTTTTGCTCTCTTTACTCTTTTTGCATATTTTGGCTGATGTTCAGAACTTTTAATTATATTTTTTGTTAGTAATGAGTGTGAGCCTTGAGGGCTTATGGTGCGGTTATTCCTCTGTAACTTGGGTGGTTTGAGTTGTGGAAACAACTTCTTTCCAAAGTAGGGGCTACAGATAAAGACAACCCTTCCCAGACCTGCAGACCCTTGCAAACTCTGTGGTTGATTCCATGCTCAAACACCAGCAACTCAACCCCTGATTATTTATTTTTGAAATACTAAAATTATATTTTATTTACAAAATATTTTTCCAGGATATCGTGGAGAAACAAGCACCAGGCTTGATGAAGGAAGCTGAGAGGTTCCTGATTTTGAGTAACATTGATCGCTTATGGAAAGAACACTTGCAAGCACTCAAATTTGTTCAGCAAGCTGTAGGTTTACGAGGATATGCTCAGAGGGATCCACTAATTGAGTATAAGCTAGAAGGCTACAACCTTTTTATAGAGATGATGGCACAGATAAGAAGAAATGTCATATATTCTATATACCAGGTTTGTGGTTACTGGAACCGGGTTGCTTCATTTATATCTGCTTACTAGAAAGAGGGAGATAAGTATTAGTCTGTATCCTGGCAGTTGTCGATGCTCTTCTTGTCTCAAATGCCATGTTTTCTCATCTCAGTTTCAACCAGTGTTGGTGAAGGATCAAGAAAAGCGACAACCAAAAGAGAAATCAGGTGACTCAGTTGCAAATGGAAGAGGTACGGGTGATAGCAAGGATCCTGTGGGTGTTGATTCCTCTTCAACAGCTGCCAGCGCCACGCCAGTGCCTGAAACCCGCCGCATTTGAGAGGATAAGTTCTGTGGAAACTCGAAGGGCGAAGGATTGATATAAAGACCATTTATTTTATTTTTTTCCTTTTTATGCCATACTAGAGCTTTACTTGTTTGTAAATTGGCATTGTTAAGTAGAACCACAGGGTTGAATGTAAAGAAATTAGAAAGTCTAAGGAATACTCTTCATTGAACCTTTGGCCACGAGCATCTTGAATGAGGCCACTTCTTCCCGGTACTCTTGTCGGCAAACTTAAGGCCGAAAGCGAATAGCCAAAACCATTTGAGGTAGGATAATACTATGCAGACCAATTTTAGGGTTTTGGGTTCCGAATAGGGTCCTTTGAGGGAGTGGCAGCTTGGAATGCACCACACCACCACGAGCACCGGGTTGAGTCCATATTTTCCAATAGTTATCCTACCACCATTTTGACCGCCTAACCAACCAACGCCAACTCCCATTGCCCAGATTACCTTGTGGCTGGAGGATACTCCCATGGCTTCAATAATGATGAAACATTTGCTGGGCACTGGAGATTTACATGTAACTTCGGGATCTCTTAAACAAGAAAGAAGACAGATCGTTAAGTTTGCCAATTTTTAACGCGTGCACCTTGATTTGCAAACTTAGTGTAGTGTTCTATTGCATGCAAATTGATTGGCTAATCTTCTTACCACACATTTATCTTATTTAAGAGTTATAATTTTAAGGAGCCAATAAACTTTTGGCCTGACCTCTTAAATGGCAAAAATTCTGTCGGGCAAAAAAACAGGGTGAATCCACATTGCACTTTCAGCCATCTCAAAATGGCGTTTGGTTCTAGAATAATAATTTTTAAGAAATTATATATTTAACAAAACAAACAACTCACAAGGGAGCGTTTGCCTAAACAGTGGCCTAAACAGAAGTCCATATGAGCATTAAATTTGTCCCTGACCCCCTAATTGAGCATTTGCCTAAATAGTAGGGCATCCCAGTGCATGACAGTCCCCTCTTTACAACAGGTGAAAATAATATCTTTAAGAAGGCCTACAGGTGGACTATGATATGATAAGTGCTGCACGAATCTATTGCTTGGTTCTACCGCTAATCCTTGTCTCCTGCATAAAGATGATAATGGACACGGTAAAAGCCAGGCATCTCGAATTGATTCTCGCTGTCTTATCCAAGATTGATTTCATTGCCATGAAGAATCTCCTCAATAAGCCGATTGATGGTATTACCTTTAACCTAAATGAAGTAAATGATTAGGCATAAGGATGTATAATAAGTGAAATTCAAATTTCTGAAATACATACATAGAAGAATAGAACGGTTACATGCAAAAGTTTGGAAGTAAATACCATAAGAGAATTATAAAAAAGGAATAAAAACAGCATATAATAATATTTTATCTAGCAAAAAAAAAATCATATAATAACCTAAAGTCACTCAGCCAGCCATGATAAATAGAGATCTAATTCTCTGAGTGAAGAATTCCTCACCTTAACTCCAATAGCAATTGCGGTTTTCAACTTGACCAGTTCACCTAATCTTAGAGAACCTCCTTTATCATGCTTAACAAAGATCAAAGGCACCTTTCTTGAGGAGGCCATGCTTGGTACATGCCTTGTCAACCATCGTGGGCTACAATCAGAAGCTACCAGTATGGCCTACATCCTCAAAACAATCAGACACTAATTCTCAGTTTACTAATAGTAAACCTAATTGTCAAAGGATTAACCCATACAATAATATGAACATTATAAAGTAACCCTTCATGTCAAAATATTAACCCAAGTAGTAATTAAAAAAGAGAAAGACGAAAGAGGAATGCCACCCACAAAACTCAACCAAAAGAAGATGATAAATCAGCAAGGATAACAAGCTCCTCGAGTGCGAGGATTACAGTAAGTCCAGTATGCAATGCACTTCGACCAAGATAGGAGTTGAGAACTTATTTTCATAACATGGCTTGAGGACTCTATTCAAGCTGCACAAAAGAAAAAAAAAAAGAATAAGGTACCTCAACTCAGCTCCACATGCTACCTTGGACTTGGAGTGCCTGCATCTTTCATCCATTTATGATCAAGATCTAAGGTTTCAGAGCCTACATTGATACTCAGCTTCAACATCTTTTGAGAAAACCAACCTTCATTTCATCTAGTCACCTCACCGGCGCATCTATCAATTTCTTCTCATATATCAAAATTATCTTAATCATATCTCTTGCATCTTATCTTAAATAGATGCCACTCCAACTTTATTACATATAATTTCATTTTGTCTTTTTTCATAAGACCATGTATCCACCATAGCATCTTCATCGTCCTTATGCCTACATTTTGCACATTTTGGTACTTAATTGCCTAACATTTTGAGCCATACAAGAAACATGGTTTTAGTCTTTCAGAGCTGTCTAATTAAATTTTCCTTCTAATTTCAAAGGAATTTTATAATCACATAAATGTTGGGACACATTTCTCTACTTTAAACATCTTACATTTATTCTACTAATTTGCCTTGCTTTTTGAACAATTGATCCAAGATATTTAAATTGATCTTTTTTGGGATAAGTTGATCTCCAAGTCTCATAATAACATCATCCACAGTTCTATTTTATTGAACTTATATTCCATATATTCAGTTTTTGACCTACTCAACTTAAAAACATTTGGATTCTAAGACATTTCTCCATAATGTAAGTGTATTATTCATGCCTTTTTTTATTTCATCCATCAAGTGTCACATGATACCATTCAGACTTCTATTTTATTGAACTTACATTTCATATATTCAGTTTTTGACCTACTCAACTTAAAACCTTTGGATCTGAGGACATTTTTCATAATTCAAGTTTCTTATTCACACATTCTTTTGTTGCATCCATCAAGACAATATCATCTGCAAATAGCATACATCAAGCAAATCCCACCTTGGAAAAAAGCCCTAATAGCAAAACTTTTGTGGCATTTGGTTCAATCAAACTCAAATTCCCTATGGATCAAATGGGTCCATACCTATAGTATCAAGAATCGATGTATAAGGACATGCAAGGTCCATCACCAGTGCCCATGGAATTGGCACAAGATCACGGCTTTGCATCCTCACTTTAGGAAGTTTGTCAAACAGCGTGTTGGAGATGGCAGCAATGTTTTCACGTGTACTGACTTATGGCACCCCTTATGGGTTCTTGCTGATGTTTTTTGCTCTTATGTTACTATAGAGTGATGCTAGAGTGACTCTACAGTGAATCAGAACGAATGAAGATTGCCTAGCATGCATACAAGGAGTTCAATGAGTTGTGGGGTCATATGCCGAATTACCATCCCAACCAGAATGTTAAAGATGTGGTCCAATGGATGGATTCTAGTAATGGTATATTCTCATCCAGTACACCTACTCCTACTAGTACAAGTTGAAGGCACGATGGTATGGTGTAAGTTGGTATGGCTTACTAACCATGTTCCAGCATGTTCTTTTATCATTTGGCTAGCAATTAAAGAGCGACTCTCCATGGTGGATTGACTTCAAAAGTTTCTCCCCCAGCCTAATCGGTGTGTCTTTGTGGTAAGACAGCTGAAACTCATACACATCTATTTGCTTCTTGCTCTTACACTTGGAAAGCAGTATCTATTCTTAGATGTAACATCTTTTGTTGGCCAATGTGGCCTTGGGATAGGCTGATTATATGGGCTATGGTATACAGCATGTGGAGGGAGAATAATGACCAAAGCTTTCAATCAGGTCAAGAACACTGAAATTCTTTCTAGTATTATTATGGATTTGGTCTGCATTTGTTTGTTCCCGACTACCTTTAAGTGCACTAGTCAGAGTATGTGGCCTTGGTACTCAAGTGAAGGCTTCTGATTCATGTCTTCAGGCTTAGTTTTATGCTTTTGGTTCTTTAATGTTTTCTATGGGCTTTATTAGATTATCTTTCTGTTATTGGTTTGTTTGTTGGGGCTGTGGCCTTATTGGGTCTCCTGTGCCTGGCGTATGCCCCAGTTAGGGTCCTTTGAACCTATTGCTGTACTTTTTTATTTTATTAATGCCTTTTTAATTATCAAAAAAGACAGTCTCGTTTAAAGTATGTTTTACAAGTATAATTTTACTTATTAGGATAATAATTTAAAATTTTAGTCTTAAATAAAAAAATTAATAAGAAGATCTTTTAAGTGTTCATCTTAACTCTTGTATTTTTGAAAACTTCTTTTATCATCTTGACCACCATATTTTTAAAGAGATTATTGATGATTTATCCCTGCCTTCCTCTTAAGAAACTTGTCCATAAATATATATAACCTATTAAAAATATTTTTTGGGTTAAAAAATCTGTATAATTTAAAAACTATCAATTAATTACTAATATAATTCATATAGTTAGTATTATAATAAATAGTAGTTAAAATTATTTATTCAAAATATTTAGTTCTAAACAACATAAACACTAGTTAACTAAGTTTTCTATGTTTAGTTCCTCATGACTTTTTTTTTTTTTTTTTTTTACTATTGACCCATATCTTATATATTTAAAGGGTCAATTACCTCTAAAAAAAATCAATAAATATTATAGTTTATATGCTTTCTTTTTTCAAACTTTATTTGGGGGGGGAGGGGGGGGCAATTTTGAAATGTTATATAAATTTTACACCTAAAATGCATTTTTCCCAAACTTGAGGGGGGCAAATTGCCCCTCCTCAAGAATATATGGCTGTACCACTGACACCAAGACACTTCTTCTTTTTGGATGTGTTTTGTGTGTTTATTTATCACATAAACAAAGAGAGGACTTAATGCAGATCTTTGATGTAATCCAGTTAACTGGAAAAGCCTTTATACATACAATATGCAAATCCGAACATGTCTCTATTTGATGATGCATGTCCTTAACAACAAGTACTCAAGCAATCCAAACTCCTTTCTCCTCTAACATCTTCTACAAGACTTTCCTAGAGACTATATTATAGATTTTTTCAAGTCTATAAACTGTATGCAAATCTTTTTGTTTATCTCTAAACTTTTCAATTAGATGTCTTGATAAGTAGATAATTTTCATTGTTGACCTACTAGGCATAAAAAAAAATTGGTTTTCAGATACCTCAGTTTCTCTCCTTAACCTTCACTCAATTATCCTCTCCTAAAGTTTCACAATGGATATTAGATTGATCTTTTTATAATTTTCACAACTTTGGGCATTCTTTTATTTTTATAAATATGCAGTAAAGTACTCTTGCTAGAGGGCATTTTAAATTTATCTTGATTCATTGCCATCTCATTTAACTTATCTATATGAAGATAGTGTTGGAACTTTATCTCATCATTCCTTCGCTAAAGGGTTTGTGTTAGGAAGGACATCCAGTGTAAAATTTTGTCATATTGTTCTTTTACATGGATTTGCATTCTCAATGTCACATTTAGAAGTCAATTGACATTATGAATGTCATGTCATTGACCCTAACTTGGTTTGGATAAACTACTATTTCTCCACTTGGTTGACATCTTCCTTTATTTAAGAATCACATTAAATAATTTCGTTAACCAACAGGTATGAGGCAATAAGTGAACATATTAAGATTTTGCTTTATTTACAGGAAAAAAAAAAGATTTTGCTTTACTAGGTTCACAAATATGAAGGATAAGTAACCTGAAGCTGAACATGGGGAGCGGCTGCTATTGCTTTACTAGGTTCACAACTGCGGGTGACAGGAGGAGAGCTGCTGTTGCTGCTTCTGTTGACAGAAATTTGGGGCATGCGTTGGAGGATACGTGTGACATCATTAACCCCAATTGAAAATTGTTGCTAATAGTAAGGAAAGATAATACGATATAAGGAGATGAATACCAAGAATAGTAAATGATTAACAAAAAGAAAATTCAGTCGGTAAGTGGAAAAGAAAGAAAATAATGAAAGAACCTTGATCCATATTCTATAAGGCAAAGCTGTGTCGGCTTGTCTTGCGGATTGCAGCTCCCTGTTAATGCTCGAGAAAAACGAAAACAAAAACCCCGCATTGAGTAAAGTAAGAAATCTCGTCGTTCATCACAAATCCAACCAATTTTTATTAAACAACTAATTAATAGGAAGGAAAAAGTAGTTTAGGGCTGGTCACCTGAGGATGGATTTGAGGAGACGAGCGAGACCTTCACCTTCATAGCAACTATTCATTCATTATTTACATATACATGCACATGCATCATCCACATTAATTACCTAATTAGCTAAAACAATACAATCCAAAATATTAAACGGTTAGTACATCCTGAAAGAGCATATCAAGGGATTCTCGTTTATTTACACTGGAGGAGGATGAACATGATTGGAAGGGCAACTGTAGGCATCGATAGGCTTCCGCTTCCTCTTACTGCTTCCCATCCTAATATTATCGCTGATGTTGCTGCTCCTGCAGGCTGCAGCCGCCTCCACCCCCGCCTCCGCCGCCGATGCCGCTTTGGTTCAATTCGATCTTAATGTACCAACAAAAAAAGGTATTTCTTTGATTTATATATTTATATATATATATATGGGGATTGTTATGTTGGCCCATAGAGCTTCCAGTGCGTGGGGGTCCGGTTGTGCAAATCTTATGTATATAAGTTTGTGTTTATATTTTAAAAATGTACAATTTAGTTTAGAGTTATATTTTTTGTAATTAAAAACATTACTTTAATTAACCTTGCCACTAAATTTTTCCTATTGGTCGCATAGTAGATGATGGAGAACGGTCATGTTATATTATATTAGCATTAAAGTTGTTAAATTAAGAATAAACATAAATTTTAGATGAATTTGTCTCACAAAATATTTTTCAAAAAAATGAGTCTAAATTTCTTATACATAATTATTAAAGATATATATTATACAAGATAAGCAAATATTAGAACATGTGTCTTACAAAATATTTTTTAAAAAATGAGTTTAAATATTTTTAAATGAATTTATATCTTTTATTAAGATCCAACTAAAGTGCAATAAAAGTGAAATACTAACGTATGTGGATTATGAACATTACCAATATGAGAAATTCGCTAAATAAATGTATGATTAGATATAAAATTATTCAAATCTAATCTAACTCATATCAAATATAAGATGTAAAAAAATTGAATAAGAAAAAGATTAATGGAAACTTTTATAAAAGAGTTAGTGCAAAATAGCTAATTATCTAATAAAAATGATAGAAGACGTCACCAGAAAAAAAAAAAAAAAAAAACTTGAGAAAAGACAATTTAAATATTAAGAATATAGGTAAGAGGTCTTATTAAAAAAAAGAATGTGTATAAAAATTTAGTATTCATCTAGTCAACCCTACATAATAGAATATATAATTGACATGTCATAAAATATTTTCTATAATTAAAATTTATCTTGTATTATATGATATGTCAATGCATATTGAGATTCTTGATCTCAGTATAACAAATAACTATAGTTTTTAATTTAAGCATTTTTTTTGTGTGTAAAAGTTGTCAAGAAATTCGAGTAGGTATATTTAGATAAATGTTGTCAAGAACATACACATTGAGATAAAAGTTGGAAAACACTTTTTCTCAAAGGCTGAGACTTTAGAAGTCATAAATGTAAAGCTTTATCTTGGGGATGCTTCACTTCCCTTTTTCAAGGCAGAGCATACAATCTGCCTTGAAATATACGTCTCGAGCTCCCTAGACACCTCTGTTAACTTCAAATCAAAATTGCTTTTATACTTGGTCTTTGGCGCCCTTGCAGAACCAGGTAACATAGTCGGTGAACTGGAAAATCGCCGTCTTGGGCTAGAGAACCAACCAGGTGAAACTGGAAGGCGGGCTCCTTTTGAGATAAGAGGTGTCAAACCAGACCCTACAATTGCCAAACTTCTGTTTGGGATCGATAATGGCCCACTTTTTGTCTCCAATGGAAGTGGCTTCACTGAACTGTGTCCTACTACAGGCTCATGTTTGATAAACCTTTCTCTTGCCTTCTCGACCGCTAATAATGCTTTCTCCCTACTCATTTTTATGAGTTTCCAGGGGTCAATGGCTGCATGGAAACCTTGCTTCTTAGATGTGGTGGGAGGCTTGGGTTCTCGATCAATTCTTATGGACAATCTTGGTTGGTTCTGAAAGTTCCGTATGCAAGTTCTAGTAAGGATTGTGCGAAGTACTAACGAATTCAAAAGTAAGGCTAACTGTTTACATATTACCTGATCTTTACTTTGTTCTTTGCATATCAACCGAGAAACAAATGTTGGCTTTTCGGGAGAATCAAAGTCGATGCTCTCATCTGAAGAGAAATCCAAATCTTCAAATGATTCTTGTTCCATAGACTGATTCTCCTCTCTCATTGCTAATATATAGTCATAAGTTCTCATCCCCTGCAAGCACGAGCAATGATCTCTGTTAGCCTAAGGTCTTAATATTAACTCGTTAAAGTATTATTAGCAAGCAGTCCAATGAAAAAGAAAAAAAGAGGCTTGCCATCCCATGTCCAACAGGCATTAATCAAAGATCAATGTGAGAGTTCAACACTATATTACTGCTAAACAGTGATTCAACATAAATCTACATCTTAAAACCGAGTCAATTTTGTAGCAGCCTTGTGAAAATGGAAGGACCAGCAAGAAAGCTTCTCTGAGGTGCTTCCCAAGTGTGTGCAGCTAATTATCTGGAGCCATGAGATTTGGGATGGTTTCCAATTTTTGTCTGTGCAAAAACTGTGTTGTGAGGGGGTTTGTAGTTTCTCAGTGCAAAACTACTGATAGTGGATTGTCCCATTGTGTTGGGATCATGGGCTTGGGCATTGAGATCAAACCATGTTAAATTTTCTGTGTTCAGTTTCTCTTGATTTCTATGTGGTGTGTGCAATCTGATTATAACATTTGTTATATAGGTGAGTATCACATCCCGTTTCACCAGGTGCTACCAATCTTCCAACTTCAGTACACAAGCCTATTTTGTGTCGATAGAAGATGCTGTTGGCAGATTTCTCCTATCACTTGGTAGTGTTAATCATTTGTCTAAGAAACAGCAGTGATTTCAACCACCTGTCTGGTGCATGCAAACAACAATTACATAGGGGAATAAATATATAGGTCTACTGCTACCAGCCTATTAGGCAACGTGAAGTATGTACGTGCTCTAGATGAAAAACTTCAAGAATTTCTTCAATGTGGTTTGCCTCAAAGTAAGAAATTAGATATTGGCGTATGTAATCACTGTAATGTGGTGTTGCATATAGCAACATGATGCTAATTGTTCAGTTGTTTTATAATACCTTCCGGATTAGAACCACATGAAACAGGAAAAGTTGCCCCAAAGCTACTGAACTGTATGCTGCTATTAAAACTAACACGACCTGTAATATATCAACATGTAAAATCAGAGATAAACAAAACGTTCAAGGACGTGAAGAGAACAGGGGAACAGTAGGAATATTACAGATATTGTTGCAAGGACTCCTCTTGGGAACCTTGTAGAAAGTTTCCTTTCCAGCTCTCTCTCAATTCCCCTTTTGTCTACAAAGCATCTAATAAATATGGCAATAGCAGTTCCCCCTTCTATTATAAGCTGTATGACTAGGGATCTGGTTAGCTTTCATAAACCATAAAAAGCAACAAGTTCATGAATAAGGGAGCCTGTCAAAAAGGATCTTCAGAAACAACTTATTGTGCTTTCATTTTCTTTGAAAAAAAGGGAAACAAAACATAAAACAAGAGTCAGAGAGGCTGAGAATCTGAGATTGAAGGCTAAAGTAACTGACCATTAACAAGACAAAAATCATTAGAAGAATGAAGGTTGTGTAATTCTTTTTCCCAACACAGTTGTTCAACCACTGGAATAACAGAAACGAAAAACGTTCTGTTAAAGCATAGTGGACATCGAAGTATAAAAAGTAGAGAAAAATGAGAAAACGACCCTGCTTGTTACCCTGCAGTGGTGATCAAAACCTTCAACGCATCTATTGCATGTCCTACAGTGCTTGCTGTGCTTTTTAACCTGTACCCCGGGGGGGTGTCAGAGAGATTTCAGAGGGGCTAATAAGTAATGAACTCGTATTTTTCTTTTCTTTTTTTAATAAATACAAATCTGCGAGTTATAACTAATTTCCTCGGTTGCAAAATTAGATGAAAAGGTCCTTTTTAGACAGTTATGTAAGATTTCCAACCTCAAAATCACAAAGCGAGCAAAAGGAGACGTCGTCCTCTTTGGGATATGGATAAGGTGCAATTGCATCATCATCTTTCATGACGAGAGGGAAGGGGAGCGGAAGCCAGGTCGACTCCACTTGGCCACTGGTCAGCCCAGAATCCAAGTATTTCCTTCTTATGAAAGCCCTAAGGATCTCGCGCTCCAATCTTCTGAAAAACCTTCTAACAATCTGACCCAAGACGAAGCCGTAGTTAAGCTTTAGAAACCCATTTGATTTAGATCTCCTCCTCCTCTTCTTTCTAAAACGGGTTTTGTCAGATGGGTCAATTGCTGCACACCGCATAAACAGAAACATCCCCGAAAATGCCTGAATTTTTTTTGATTGAGAAAACAAACAGAGAGGGATAAGTTTCACCAAGTACTGGTCGCAGACACGTTACTAGAATATACAATCATCAAGATTACCACAATGGAGAATATTGTAGTGACAACGATTTCCGCAATTCTGTTTCCAAGGAAAAGCCCTAGGAACCAATAAAAAGCCACAACCAACGCACCATAAATTGCCATTCCCACTATCTGCAAACCCCGAAAATCAGGTTAAACCACGTTGATGACAAATTGGTCAAACTGTAGCTTTTCAAAGAAGATGGAATTAAGATTCGGATGCTGAAATTGTCATAGCTGCAACCCAAGAGGACTATGCCGTTGTTTTGTTGATAGTTCAGAAAGTAGTGGGTTGTACGTAGCAGATTCTAGACAGAAAACGAAAAGTAAAAAGAACCACGTCTCCGGTGAGGGATGAAAGGGAATAGAGAGAAGACCTGTAATGGGTGAAGGGGCCGTTGCCAGCCATGGCGTCTCGTCATCATCATCATCATCTTCTACTTCTTCTTCTTTCTCAGTGGGGACTTGTTTTCTAATTGAGAAAGAGAAGAAGCAAACACGAACTCAACGTGCCCCCCAACGGTCGATTTTATCGTCATTACAGCTTCTATATTTCAAATTTGAATGAGCTGCTTTGGCCTGTTTGGCTCCCCGTCTAAGCTGGTGTTGACCAGCTTATAATCAATCTCCCTTTAGGCTTTTTAATAGGACCATGGGAGGAGGAGATTCCCTGATCCATGGGATTGTGGTATTTTTGTAGAAGACTTCAATTGTACATTATACAAAATAATCCTTTAATTTTGAGGGTTAGTACTGATTTCCTCTAAAAAAAAAAAAAAATAGATAGTTACATCATCTTAATTTATAAAAGATGATAATAAATTTTATAGATATTTAAAAAAATAATATTTTTTACACGAACATGTAAAGATAATGAATAAAAATTAGATACAATAATCCAACTCATCTCTCACATGATCACAAGATATAATCATTATTTAATTAAATTGATCATTTAATTTTTATATTTTTCTTTTTTATTCATGCAAGTTGTTACTACAATGTTATATTAAGTCAATATGACATTGATTACATAAATTTTAACTTGTACATTATTATCTTTTTTAATAAACCTGGCATTCTAACTAAAAAATTTTCACCCCTTTAATTATTTTGCTTTATCTTTCTCTATTCTCCATTTATTTTGTTAATGACATATTTCGTGTTATTAGTCTTCCTAGGCAAGATGCTATCTTTCATGTAAACAAAATTAGTTGTAAACATTATCTAGCACGGACACACCCCTACTTAGTTCTAAACTAAGGTTTGCCTATTCGCCACAATCAATTCCTTTAGTTTCCAAGTCATCCTTTTCATGCCCCTCAACTGCTTGCTTCAAATATCCTCTCTTCAAAATGAACTTGCCAAACATACACCAGAATATACAAACACGCACGCGCGGGCGCAACCAGAAGCAGCAGGAACAGAACAGAACATGACAATTTTAAATAAACAAATACTTGCATGATTGCAACAAAGGCATAAACCTTTATTTCTCAGCCTTGACGTTTCAAATCAGAAACAAAATGAGACAGAATAAAAGCTTTTGAATTTGAGCTAAACTCAGCATAATTGTAAGTAAAAGTAAAATGATCGGAGAGGAACACAAAAAGATAAAAAGGCTAAGCAAGATTTGTCCATTTGCCTATCAATATATGCTTACCTAGACGGATCACTTAATTAAAAGGGGAAGAAGAAATGTAAATACATGCATTTTGCCACAACATATTCAAGAGGTTAGCTTGGTTCGGGTGGCAGCACTTTCAAGCTACGCATCCACTCACAGAAGCTAGGATCGTCGAAGTGAATAAAACTGCTTTTCAGCCTCGTCCTCTGTTCTGTGGTTAATGTCCGAAGCTGTGGGAATCTTGCCTCCTGAAATCATGCATACAACCAGCATTAGTATTTCTGATTTCAAATTCCAATTTGTGGAGCTGTGTTAATATTTTACCATAGTAATTACTACAACAAAAGAAATTAATTGAGGCACGCTTACCTGCTCATATGGGGGATCCCTGTGTGCTGGTATCAGCCGGGAAACAAAATAGCGTGCCTGAGAGCTCCCCTCCTGTCACACATCACAATTTTTGTAATATTTTCCTTCTTAAATTCTTGTGGATCCTCAAACAATAATACGCAGAAAGGAAACAGGAAATAATGGACCTTGAATGCCAGGATCCTTGGGGCTGGGAACCGCATGTCCGTCAACTCCTCAGCCAATGTTCTGCAAGCTGCTAAAGCTGCAGCACTTTTTCCTTCCTGAGAAGCAAGTTCACCACCCTGCGTGACACCACCAAATAGGAATTGCCACATTAAAGTAACCTAGATAGAAGGATATGGAGACAATAACTTCATCCTTAACCTCTATAAAACAAGTAACTCAGAAATCATCAACTTTCAGAGAGAATGGACCTCTCAGTTTCAACAAGGTGTATCAATGTATCAAGTTCAATATTAAATCAATAATACATTAACACGTATATCATCACATGCAGATATCTTCCCATATCTACCTTTGTAACCATAACTACAACAAATTCAGTTATGAATAGCAGGCAAGTCTTAGTCACGGAGCAAAGCTTTAGACACCGTTCTGTTTGTGCAGGCAGTTAGGCTCCATAATCCAATTGGATAGCAGTATATAAAAAAAGAATGTTAAAAAAAAGGCTAAACCAGCTCAAACATGTTAAAAATCAGGCTGCATGTTGATGCAGCATTGCAGCCCGCATTACAGGTGGCTGCAACCTGGTTCCCCAGGAGGCAGCCTAGGGAACACATTAGAACATTGCTTTCAACTAAAAAAATATTTTTCTTAACTTTTTAAACAAATTAAAGACCCAAAGGTGTTTGGCCTGTTTGACATCTCTACCTCATCAAATAATTATTATATTTACTAGCTAAAAAAGGAAACATTACACCAGGATTCTACAAAGATTATACAGAAAGACCACAGTTGTGCACAGCCTGGTTTGGTCCAGTTTGAAAGAATGTTGAAATGAAACCATAAATTATGGTTTGAAGAAATTTCCCAACCAAACCAAACCATTTAAAGTGGTGACACTAAACCAAAACAAACCATAAAATTGCAGTTTGGTTTGGTTCAAACCACTGTATTTTATAATAAATAAAAATCTTACAAGTTTTTTCTTTTAAACTGTGCAATAATTTTATAAGCATTTGGAAGCAACATAGTTTGTATAGAAAACAGCAAGGTTTTGATAAGCATTTGGAAGCAACTTCAATTAGTTTGATCTTTAATTAGTATAGATTTTTTACTCTTTGTGCTGCTTTACCTTTTATTTACTCTTTTTAATTAGTTTATATTTTTTACTCTTTTGCTTTGCCTTTTGCTCTTAATTTAGTTTCAGTTCTAAGATTTCTACTCTTTAGTCATAGGCTGTTGCTTCCCTTAGATTAATCTTTTAGATAAATTTTTATGAAAAGTCAAAATAAAAATTATTTGTATAATTTATTTATATAAAAGTTATATACAAATTTTTAAAGTAAACAAAATTTGGCTAAACATTTTGACATTAAAATAGTTTTTGGTATAAGACAACTTTTAATATATTATATAAAACAATTTGCGGTTATTTTTGTGATATAAACTGAAACCAAACCATAAACCATTTTTCTTAAAAAATTCAACAAAACCGTTCTTGTGAAAAATCTTAAACCAAATTAACCAGTTTCATTTGGTTTAACAGTTTGGACCAAATTATGCACACCTCTAGAAAGACTACAAAATAATTTAGCTATCAATCACCACAAGATTATAGCTATCCCCGGCATAAGATTATAGCTATCAACATTCCCTCTCAAGATGATGCATAGATATCTCTCATGCTCATCTTGTATATAATAGAATGAAAGAATTTACAATTGAGACTCTTTAGTAAATATCAGTATTAACTGTTTGTCTATCTCAATAAACTTTGCTCTATCACACAGAATGAGAATTTTTGTAATGTTAATCACAGTCTTAATATTTATAGGCTGAAAAGTCTAGCATTAATTATCTCCAAGTTTTTCATGACATCCATACAACGTCAAATTTCAAAAACACCATGAGCCATGACTTTGTGTCCACCTCATAACTCATTCTAGCTGTTACAGCTTGTTTCTTGCTTTTCCAAGTAGGAATGGCAACTTTTACCAATTTCATAAGCATTCAACAAATCTGGTCCTTTCAAGGCAGATATGAACAAGAAAGAAATCAACAAAAGCAAAAACCTAAGGGGCGGAGCAAGTTGCCCCCACTGGGCAAGATTTTTATTTTTATTTTTATTTTGTATAATGATTTACTACTAAAAATAAAAAAAATTATATTATATTTTACTACTAAAAATAAAAAAAATTATATTATATTTTACTACTAGAAATAAAAAAAAAGTATTGAAGAAAGTAAGTATATAATGGCCCAGTAATAACCATCACAACATTTTTTACAATTTTCTCATAATTTTATTTTTTTACAATGATGATGCAAATAAAACTAAGTGTTCAAGAAAATTGTGAAGCAAAGAAAGTAAACATGGATGAAATTTATATTGAAGAAAATGAACAAATTAACAAATCAAATATTGAGCAAATTGATGTTGCACAACTTTCTATGGATCCCAGGCTAAGAACTACAATAATGGATTACAATGTTAATTTTCAAGATCAAATTAGAAGAGACTACTTGCAAAAAGGTCTGTGTCAGACTCAAAATCAAGACGGTTCATTCTAACTTGGTTCAATGAATTTGGTGATTAGTTGGAATATAGTATAAGCAAAGATGTCGCATTTTGCTTATACTATTATCTTTTTAAAACAAATAATGGAGAGCAAGGAAATGGTGATTCTTTTATGAAAGCAGGGTTCAATAATTAAAAAAAAAAAAAAAAGATAGACTTTAAGTTCATGTTGGAGATGCTAATAGTGCACAGAATTAAGCTTGAAACAATTGTGAAAACTTGATGAATTAAGAGCAAAATATTGAGGTAGTTTTCTTTAGACAGTTAAAACAAACACTGTGTGCTTATCGAATTCGTCTAAATGTATCAATTGATTGCATTCGACTTCTTCTACGACAAGAACTAGCCTTTCGTGGTCATGACGAGTCTAAAGATTCAAATAATCAATCTAATTCTCTTGAACAATTGTAATTTCTAGTATGAAAAGTAGTAAGGAACAATTGTAAAAAAAAAATTATTTTAATATTATCATTATTATCTTATTTTTAAAATTATATTTTTTGCATTTAAGTTTGCCCCCACTGAATCAAAATCCTGGCTCTACCTGTGTTTAAAACCTAAAATACAACCATAGGAAGAGGTGCATACTATCTTAATGAAAGTTTGTTCATAAACCAAAGATACAACAATGCTTGGAAATTCTACATCAAATGTGAGTAATGGCGATCAAAATCTTATAAAAGGAAAAAAAAAATATATTGAAAATTGATGTTCCAGGCAGTGAACCAAAGGCAGCTCCCTTATCATGTAGCTCCATAACTCCTGACCACTGCCTGGAGCTAAGTGTCAACCATGTAATTCAGGTGCAAGTATGAAGATGATAGCATAGTCATTCTTACAATTGAAATTAGCTTCATGCATTTCATTACCAACTATAAGGAACTAGGAAGCAAAAATTAAAGCAGGCAATGCTATCAAATGCAACTCAGGCACTGCTGAAAACATGCAGAGGGTTACGAACAAGACAGGGCGAGCTGAGATCATGATGAAACGTAAGGAATTTGTATAACATATATGTATCTATATAAAAGAAGAGAAGAATACAAAACCAAGATGATTCAACAAAACATAACATGCTAAATATGCAAATAATAAAGCTGAAGACATACCAACCAAATGAAGACATCTGTACCATGGTCAAGAACAACTGCTGCGTCAGATTGCATGGCAAGATCATGAGCTGGTAGTTCCTCAAACGTTCCCCCTTCACGATGCATTAGACAACGAGGTGCAACCATACGAAGAGAAAGATCAAAGGATGCATTCAAAAACAAATACCGCAACACAGACCTCTCATCTTCATGGCCTACGATGCTTCCCAGTAATGGGCCCCTTCTAAGATGGAACAAGAGCTCTGGCAATAAAGGTAGTTCCTTGGGGAACCTATAAAGCTTTGACTTGGGCATTTGAGACCCAAATTTAGAAGCAATATCTTTTACCCTCTCATCTACTGTTGCTCGCATATCAATTGCATCACCAGAGGTTTTGGCCCACAAGAGAGTCCTCTTAGCAATTAGAATGGCAGCCACATCATCTTGAACACTCTCAAGATAAGCCGAAACACTATCTACTGTCGGTAATCTGACAGTAATCACTCTTGAGATATCAGCTTGGTAGGCATTTGAATATTGAATCACAAACTGGAAAAACACATAATCACTCTTGATATCTCCTTTGGTTTCCATTGATACTGAAAAACTCTGTGTTTCTTCAACACTTAGCATTTGTATGGAGAAAGAGGTATCATTCTTAAAGGTTTCAAGACTGTCTGTATGTGCCTTCTCACCAGGACCTATAACCTGTGTAATGAGAATGTTATCAGAACATCGCAATTCTAACAAACCATGTGAGCCTGCAGCCCTAGTAGATGCCCTCTGCAAGTTCACACCGAATGCCTCTCCAAAGTCATCATGAAGAATCAAAACGCCACCAGAAGCTTTTGCTAGAGGTTGCAAAACAGGAGCTCTAACTGGGCATGTCCCAGCACAAAGAATATCAACCACTGTATTATGTCGATGAGCCTCATGACCCAGATTTTCCATCCACTTCAGCGCTGTTTTCTCCATATGGGGATAGTTTGGATGATTAAAAGAATGAGGGACAGATCCTGGACCATATGTATTTGGCCCTCCAGCACATACAATAATTCTGCAATTACCTCCAGTTCTTTTAACCACCCCCCGAGAGATTTCAGCTGATGGCCCTTTAATTATTGCCAGAGCAACCTCCACTGCTGTACCCAGGCAGCGGTCTCTTGAAACTTCAGGAATATTCTGTTTGTAAGCACTCAAAGATGAAAATATGGAGTGTGCCACAGGTAGTGAAGCATGAATTGGTGCCAAGTATATGCCTGTCCCATAAATCAATGCCTTCAAGGACTCCTGTGTCGGTGATTTCTTACCAGGTAGTACATCAGCAGATGCCACTGATTCCTCCGAGAAGTCATATACTGATACAGTGCGACTATACAACACAATTCCAATTCTTGTTGTTGGGGGCAGTGAATCCACAAAAGCATGCAAGGAACTCTGTAAATGCTGGAGGTGTGGTTCATCCAAACACTCATCTATTACAAGGACAATGGGTGCTGACATTCTCGAATCAGATACAGGAATAAATCCAGGTCTCTTACTCCCAGTTTGGACATAATCAACCAAAGGAGATGACAGTTCAGGGAAATTACGAAGCTCTTCTTTGCTGGAAGCTATATATTCACCTTCACTTCCATTCAGATTTCGGCAAATTACGCACTGCCACTGGCCCGATCCAGGTAAGATGTTACAATAGAGGTTTGCATAAGCTCCACAATTTTGGCAGCGATGGGGATCACGTTGTATTACTTGAGGACCTGGGGAGATCTCTCTCCCGGGAGAAACTAGTGCTCCAAATCCCAAACTAGGTACATTTGCCAGTTTCTTTTGCTTCAATACCTATAACAGAATACCAAAAAGAAGTTCAATTATATATCATGAGAAGGGTCAAAAGACCATACATAATTTGTCATCAAGATACTATCTTTAAGAGGAGGAAGGAGAGTACAGGAATTTAGATAGAAAAGGCCAAGTTGGAACTAATAACAAGCAAGATGAAATTCCAAAAATTAACCAATCGTCATAAGAGAAAAATGTGCACTTCTTCCATAACATGAAGGTTTTGAGAAAACTAGGCAGCATGGATATGATTACAGGCACAAAAACATGGATAAACCAATGTGATTCAGAATTTTGCACGTTAATTTTACGCTTTTATGTTTTGGGAGTACCAATAAATGTAATCATCATCTTCATCAATAGCAGTTACAGCATATTATTCTAAACAAGTTAGGGTCAGTGACACAACATTCATAATGTCAATTGACTTTTAAAAGTCACATTGACAATTCAAATCCATGCAAAGAATAATGTCACAAAATTTTATGCTAGATGCCCTTTTTGATGAGACCCTCTAGTGAGGGAATGAAGAGAAAAAGTTCCAACACCATGTTCACATGGAAAAGTTTGATGAGGTGGTAGTGAATAAAGCTATTTGATAATAATTGTGTTCTATTACATTGTTGATATTGTGAAACCAAATTGTATAACATGGAAATATGATGACACCAATAAATGTAAATCGACATTATTTTTATTTCATAACGGATGTCATGATCCCAATAACTAAGGGGGGATACACTCTCGGGTAGAGGAATGGGCAGATGAAAGGTCATTCTTCTACAAGGAAGTTATATAGTTGCAATATTTTGAAAGCTGTAACTTTGAAAAGTGGCAGCCCTTTTGGCGCAAAAAGCTAGCTACAATTAGTATATAATTACTGATTGCATTCAGTGTAAAAACAAGAAAATAAATTAATCAAAAACTTCAGATTTCCCTCTCAATCTCTCTCTTCTCTCTCTCTCGAATTTCCCTCATTTCTGTCTTCCCTCTCCCTTTGGAATTATTCTCATTTCCTTCTAATTTCTTAACCGGATTCTCACCAATTCAGTAAGAACTTCCTGTTAGATTCAAGGATTTGACATTTTGATATTAGAGCAAGTCCTAGGCAAACAATCTTGCAAGAATCTTCCCTTCAAATGGCAAAAGGCACAAGAATGAAGCAAATGGAGTTGCAATTGCAGCAGGTGGCTACAACAATGGCAGAACTACCGAGTCGGATGGGATCCATAGAATCAAAGGTGGAAAAGAAGTTGGACAGTGCAATTGAAAGGTTGAAGAACGAAATTGAAAGCAAGATGCGGGAACAAAATAACCAAATGTGGGAACAAATACAACAGTTCATGCTAATGTTTGCAAGACAAAACCAGGTAAGTCTCTCTCCCGAATTCCCTCCTAGGGAGAGATCGGAACCAATATTAACTAGGTAAGTCTCTCTCCCAAATTCTCTCACGAGTCTACTGGGACTTCGGAAACATAAGAAGAACCAACTGGCAGGGAAACTTTTGAAGGAAGAAGACAAGGGGTGCATACCGCCCAATTCCAGTCGTGTATGCCCCTACCTAAAATGAAAATCTCAATATTTGATGAAGAAAAAACTAGGTGGTGGGTGAGAAGGTGAGGGAGAATGTTTAGTGTGTACAACATAGGGTCACATTGGTCTATGCTTACCTTAATGACGTAGGAGACACTTGGTTTCAAGATTGGATTCATGATAGGGACAACTGCTAATGGACAGAATTTGCAGAAAACCTAGGCAAAAGACTCAGAGACAGAGGTTTGATGGATGTTGTCGAAGAATTTAACAAGTTGAAACATGACGAATCGGTACGGGTGTATCAGTCAAAGTTTGAGGAATTAAAATCACTTATGTTGAACCTTCACCCTCATCTAGCTGAAGCATATTTCGTCTCAAGCTTCATCAGCGGCTTGACCAAAGAACTGAGGGCCATGGTCAAATGTTGAGGCCAAGAACTATAAAGGAAGAAGCAGAAAATGCTAGGTTACAGGAAATGACAATTGAGGCTTTAATAAAGAAACAACGACTGCAAGAAAAAAGGGACAAGTTCAGGGGCCTTCCAGTAAGGAAACAAGGGATATGGCAAGGAGGAAATCAAATTCAGCCCAGAGTCGAAGGGTTATAGCAACATCCACTAATAATCTAGCTCAAGCACAAGGAGGCAGGACTATGGAGCAAAGGAGGCAGGCAAGGCAGTGTCTCCATTGTGGAGACAAATACACTCCTGGGCATCAATGCAGAAAACAACTACTTTGGCTAGAAGGAGAAGAAGAAGTAGTAGAAGAGGAAGAGGAGTCAATGGTTAACCCTGTAGCCAGATAGCAACACATGGGAATACTCGCCAAACCTGCTCCAACAGTTTCCTCAAGCGACCCAACTTATCTAGATTTCTTGAGGACAAGGAAAGTTTTGAGAGGGGGGGAGTGGAAATTGTCATCTTCCTAATAACTAAAGGGGGGATACATTCTCGAGTAGAAGGAATGGACAGATGAAAGGTCATTCTTCTAGAAGGAAGTTAGATAGTTGCAATATTTTGAAAGTTGTAATTTTGAAAAGTAGTGGCCCTTTTGGCGCCAAAAGTTAGCTACAATCAGTATATAATTACTGATTGCATTTAGTGTAAAAACAAGAAAAAGAAATTAATCAAAAACTTCTGATTTCCCTCTCAATCTCTCTTCTCTCTCTCTCTCTTGGATTTCCCTCCTATCTTTCTGTCTTCCCTCTCCGTCTGGAATTCTTCCCATTTCCTTCTAATTTCTTAACCGGATTCTCACCAATTCAGTGAGAACTTCCTGTCAGATTCAAGGATTTGACAACGGATTATTAACTTATTTCTCAAAACTTAACCAATAGGCACGTAGGATCCCATAAAGAACAACAATATCCTCCAAATGCCAATAAAGTATTAAAAAAGAAAACATATTTGGACAAGTATCCAAGACACATTTGAACTATCCAACAAGTTAGTGTCTAATGTGATATCACACCTACAAAAGAGTGTCCATACTTTTTAGATCAAAATATAATGGTCCTACTTGGTTTCATTTATAGTAAATTTGTGAAAAGCAATAAACTAAAAAATTGATAAGCAAAAACATGTAAAAGAAGATAGGCAATGAGAAGCCACTTGAAAGAGCAAACAAAATATAGAAATGAGAAAACCAAAGCTCTAGAACATACAAATGACCAATATAAAAGAATGCTATATGTTTTTTAGTACATACAAATCATGTGGGTGATTGTGTGATCTTTCTTGCATACATGACACCTACATGACACCTAATATCATAAACAGAGAGCCTCCTTGCTCATGATAGGCACCAAACCTAGAGGTCCTCCCTCTATTAAGAAAGAGGTCATTGTGAAAGGGCGTACAAATCTGTCATGGAATGAGCATATCAATCTTCAAAGTTAAACCTGATTTATGGTTGAACTAGTCGTCTAGCCAAAATCCAACTATATATAAAGGGCTCTTATCCTCCTAGTAGTTCATCCTCCCTATTCAATACAATACACACTTACCATAAACTTCTTCCACAACCAATCCTCCTTGAAGAAAAGCACCAGAATACTTGCCTAGAAGGGCTTCATTCAAAAGGCCCACCCTTCAAATGCCCAAACCACCATCTCTGTCATAGGGATGCAAACTTTATTCCACCAAAAATGATACTTGTCTTAAACATCAACCCACAAGAAATCCCTTTAGAACTTGTCTATCCTAGTACATCGAGTTAGATACTATGCAGTAGACATAGCATAGTGGGAAAACTCAATAGAGTAGTCTTACTAATCATAACCTTAACTTCCTTGGACAAATATTTCCTCTTCCAAGAAGTGAGCCACTTCTCAAATATTTCCACAACCCCATCCAAGAATGTTCTAGGTTTAAAATAATGCACCTAGAGGCCAATGCAAACAAGACAATAGCCATGCCCCACCCCAACTGTCCAATCATAGTTACTTGGAACGGAGTGCATTTTAGGTCATGGTATGGTTGCGGGAATGAAGTATGTCGTTTAGCTCATTTTATGGTATAAGAACGGTATGCTTAATTGGTTCACCATTTTAGATAACAGTAGCTTTTAGAGTATTACTTAGTCCACTACTTGAGAATAATCATGTTCATTGCATTTTCACCATTTAGAACTAAGAAAAACATTATATTCATGAAACTAAATTGATAAAGCAAAATAACAGAACACAAAACAAAATTGACAACCATTAAACAACAACAACCACAAGCCTTAGTCCCACTAGATGGGGTTAGCTATATGAATTTTAGATTTGCAATCACCTTTATCCATAGCCATATCATTTGTAAGGCCATTATATCCTATCCATTCTCACCATGTTTTCTTTGGTCTTCCTCTCCCACTTTTGCTACAAATTTCTTCCATTTCATCCACTCACCTCACATCTACTTATGTTGGTCTTCTTCTCACGTGTCCAAATTATCTTAATCATGCCTTTCTCATCTCATATCAATATGCAACACTCTCACCTTATTACATACGATCTCATTTTGTTTCTTATTTTGTATTTTCTTGTATGATGTCACATCCACTATGTTCTCATCTTGGCTACATCATATTTTCCATGTGTTGAAACTTAGTTTCCCAACATTCTGAGCCATATAGCAAACATATTCTTGTGGATGTCTAATAAAATTTCCCTTTAGCTTTAATGGAATCTTAAGATCACATAAAATGCTAGATGCACATCTCAACTTTGACCATCTCGTCTTAATTTTATGAGTAATATCTTTCATAATATCATCCATACTCTTATTTTTACTAAACTTGCATTCCACATGCTTAGTTTTCAACCTACTTAATTTAAAACCTTTGGATTCAAAGGTGTTTTTACATAATTGATAATTCAAATTTATTATTTGCACCTTCTTTTGTCTCATCTATTATCTGTCAAGATAATATCATTGGAAAATAACATGCACCAATGAACTTTTTGGATGTGTTTTATGAGTTCATCCACAATAAGAGCAAAGAGATGAGGACTTAATAACGCGCTTCTAAAGTTTCATTGTGTGGCTCATTAGTTTGATCCCTATATAATTTTCACAACTTTGAACATCTCATTTATTCTTATAAATTGGCACTAAGTGCTCTTTCTCTACTTGTTCGACATCTATTTTTATTTAAAAATTACATTAAATAATTTTTTTGACCAAAAAATGCCCAATTCTCCCATGCTTTTGCAAAGATATTATCTGGTCTAGCTACTTTATTATTCAAAATCCTTTTCAATGCTTTGCTTTATTTCATTCAAACAAGTATGTCTATAGAACATGTCTTATCTTCTTTAGAGTTATTAAGATGCCCCGACATAACACTTGTTTCTCCACCTCCATTGAATAGCTTCAAGTAATGCTCCTTCCATCTCTCCTTAGTCACCCCTTCGTTTACTAGTACATTTTGATTTTCGTTTGCATTTCACTTAGCTCAAATCCTTTATTATTCTTTCTCTTGCTTTAAAATCCAAGCATGACAAAGGTCTCCATGTCTCTTCCTCCATATAAAGCTTGTTGTAGAATTCCCTAATTCCATTAGATATCTCCTTTGTCATGACCCTAGGAGCAATAGAGGGGCATTATTGTAATAGGGTATAATAATTTGTTAGAGATATTTTGTAATTTGTTAGGAGCACATGGGTGTTGTTAGAAATTAGTTAAGTAGCTAGCTATGCCTATAAAAAGGCCAATTGTAAGAGGATGGATATCATGTGTAATAAAATGAAAATTCTATCTTCTTAATCCTCACTATCCCTCTCTTGTTTCTTCTCTAATTCTCCCTCCCTTTTATGTTGATTTCTTCCCCTCCATTTCTTCAATTCTGATTTCTTCCCCAATTCCTATCACAACCCTAACTAACCCTAGGGATGTGACATCCTCCTCCCCACAAATAGTTAAGCGCCCTCCATAGAAAATCACTAATATACAGATGTGATTGTACGTCCTATGTGGGTTAGCCATGTAATAGAAAATCTAGCAGTCCTATCTCATTCTTTAACGCACAACATCCATGACTTCTACTTCAACTAACGATATCAAATATTAGATTCCTTCATCTTATGATATCTTGCAACCTTTTCAGATCCTAACATGTCTCTACCCTCTTTCTCATCTGACAACTTAATATCATCAAAGACCTATCAATCTTTACCCAACAAATGCCTATCTATTCCCTTTTCTTATGGCCCTTGAGGATATTTAACTTGCCAGCAAGCAAAAATCAAGGACAGCCACTCATTAAATACCACATCTGCCAATTGTCATCATCTCCATAGTTCTCTCCTTGCTCAACTACATATCCTTAAAACAAACAGGCATAATGCCAAAACTAAGGCCTATAAGCTGTGACAAGATAGGAGTAATGGTCCAAGGCCAAAAAAGGAAGGCACAACAAAAGGCGATCACATATTGTTGCTACCATTCTGGAAAGACTAAAATCAACATCTACAAGACATGGAAGGGGAGGCACGTGATGTGGGCCACATCTCTCTCCCTCTCCACCAAATTAAAGAACGAGATTGACACAAAACCTAATGAATTATAATTTTTAAATCCTCCAATGTCTTGAAAGATTACTCCTCATCGGGGAAAGTCATTTCGTAGCAATTCTGAAAAATCAATGTCTCCTTTTTTACCATATTGACAAAGTTAATCACCCTTTCAACAACTACATTGAAACAAGAACGAGAACAGCCTTAAGAAAAAGCATAAAACAAGTTCTTGCAAATGAAAGTAACAATGAAATGCAAAGATCATTTGTTTCTGAGAACAGAAAGTAATGTCTTGTTGTTGAACACTTGTGAGAGACATAGAGAGAACCTTGTGAGCTGAGAACAGAACGTATGGCAATTCCACAACAGGTACAGGCTGCTCTGCGGCATCAGAAACTCCATGCTGAAATTCCGTGGACCCGTTTGAAAACTGGGGAGGCGAGGAGGTGGGCAAAGAGGAACCAGAAGAAAAAGCAACAGGCTGCGGAGTGGCTGGAGAAGTTCGAAAAGGAACAGCAGCTGGTTGGAGTGGCGAAGAGAACACGGGAGGGCCAGGAGGAGTGCTCAAATGAGAAATGTGGCTGCCAGTTCTCATCCCATTCGCTGGTGACAGCAAAGTTGGGGTTGTCTTAATGGAAGGGGAAGGAATCTGATCCGATTGTAGAATTGGGGGAGGAGGCAATCGAGAACCTGCATGAGAAGGAAACGGATGAGGCAGTTGGTTCAACTTTGTGTCGGGGTGAGGTGTAGGCGTGTCCTGGTGTGGGGGGGTGATGGTAACCGAATACCGAGCTGAGGGCTGTGGGGAGTTAGCCATCGGAGAATTTGGTCAGTTTGGCCAAGAACCAAGAAACCCACTTTCAGGCCTTCCAATTCTGAAAGAAACTCCAAGAACGTAGTGCGAGCTCTACAGTCAACTCTGATAATAATAATAATAATAAAAAAAAGGTTGAAGCCTTTCGATCTGGGGGGAGGGGGAGAGGCTGTCTTCGAGAGATCTCCGAGTCCCGTACAAAGCAAGCAATAATAAAAACGATATAACAGCAGCTCCTACGCAATTCTGACGCTCATTAACAATACGGATCTTGATCTAAGTGTTAGATAGATCGGACCCAGGCGAGAACCAAGAATTGGTTTCTGTTCTGTTCAGTTCAATTAGTTGACGAGGTTCAGCACAAAGCAATCGATCAAATATCCCCAGCCGTCGGAAAGAAATCCCTGATTTTTCGCCCTACAGAACACCACCACATATTTAGGAAAGATCAGAGCTTTCCCTTCCAGTGATACGGAGGAAGGGTTTTGATTCTGGTACCCTCCCCTCCCTGGGACTGGGATTAAAAGAGAATCGAATTACCAAATAAAGGAAACCGGAAAAGAAGTGAAATGGAGAACCATGGAAGCTTAAAAGGACGTACCATCATCACCATCATTCATCGTCAAGATCACGACATAGTGAAGACGAGGGCGGATGAGTTCAACTTCAACAAAAACTAACCCAAAAAAAAAGAAAAAAGAAAAAAAACTAGGGTATAGCATATATGCGGTTTAACTCGAATTTTTACTGAATTGATTAATTTCGTTTGATTTGATTCCAATTGAGTAAATTTGATTTGACCCCATTTTGGTTTCCAGCTTGATTATAGAGTCGTTCTATAGGGCCCAACAGACCTATCGAGTGACTCATAAAAAGAGGATAAAAAGACTATTTTGCCTCGCTCACTTTGTAATTTTGCAAAATAGTACATTGTCTCCTTGCTTTGCGTGTCTCCCCTGCCATGGCTGTCGCCTTATCTCTTCGTCGCGTCTCGTTGTCATCGCCTCGCCTTTCTGCTATTATCACCTCATCTCGCCGATAGTTAATGCAGCGTCACCTCGCCGACAGTTAATGCAACGTCGCCTCTTTGTCATCATTGCCTTACCTTACCTCGCCGACTATCAATGCAGCGACTGTTAACAAAGTGAGGTGACGACAGCGAAACGCGACGGAGAGGCGAGGCGACAGCCATAATAGAGGAGACGTGCAGAGCATGGGGGAATTCATAAGAGAGGGAGAGAAAGAGAGCAGAGCATGGCATAAAATCATCTTCTTGCTCCGTTTTGATAAGTGGCTTTCTAGCATTTTTCTTGATTATATTCTGATTTTTAACCCAAATCAAATGACAGAAATATACAATTCTTTGATAAAATATTACTAAAATTTTCAAGTTATTTATGAAATTACTATTGTGATAAAATAATTTATATTGATTTGCCTGCTGCTACTAAAATTTATTCAATTTTCTTTAACATTTGTTTGTTGTTTTGAATAAAATTTATTTAGTCTAATTAATTTTCTTATTTCAAAATCTAGTTTTATAAAATTTAATTTAATTTATTTTTATTATATATAAATTTAATTAATAATTTTGTTCTTGCCCGTCACCCAGTATAAATAATATTTTTTTATTAATAATGGGATAAAATTGAATAAAATATTTTTTATTTAATAATTTTAAAATAAATTTTTTATCTTATCTAAAAAATAAAAAATAAAAAATAAAAAAATAAAACTCACTATCTATTATTTTCATTTAATTACATTATTACGTTTTATCATATTTTCTTTACGTTTAACTTATTTATAATTCATTCAGATCCTTTACCGTCAATACATATCTCCCAGACACAACGTCAGGTCAATAGTCCAGGATACGGTCAACCGAACGGTCAAAAAAAAAAAAAGAAAATCAGCCCGTTGCCCGGATTAATTTATATATGACGAGGGTTTAGTTCCTTCAGAAGGGTTTAATTTTTTCTTTTTTCGCCGAGTAGTATTGACAGACGGGGTTTTACGTACGTCCGAGGCAAGCGAAGAGGCACGGTTGGAGATGGCGGCCGACGAGGATGGTACTGCTACTCCTCCGACGAGGCTTATGAATTTTGTGTCCGAAGAACAGGTTTGAATTTGATCTCTCAATTCCTGAACCCTAATATCGCGTCAACTCCAATTTCTCATATATGATTATAATTTTTACATTCATTTTTTAAAGTTTGAAAATTTTCTCGTGGTTTGGTTGGGTTGGGTTTGGTTTCGCAGTTGGCTGAAGCGAGGAGAACAAGGGGCTCTCGAGTTGAGGATGGCACTGCCCAGAGAGATAGATCCCTATATGAGGTTAGTCCCTTGTTTCGTCCTCTTTCCCGATCTCTGTGTTTGGTTTCTTTTGTTTCTTTTCCAGTTTTCCTCCTTTCCTGAACGGTGTTTCTCTTCACGCGGGAGAAAAACCATTGTGTCTTTTTGTCGCTTTTTAGTATTTGGAATTGGACCATCAAAACTCCCAATTGTTAAACACAAGTTGAAGAAATGGTCCATTTCCTTAAAGTACGCAATGTATTCTAAAATTTTATCGTAGTGGCTGGTCGCTTGGTGTTCTTAGTATTTTGGATGAATTCTTGGTGTTCCAATGTTGAATTCTAGTATTTCGAGATCAATATTTCCCAATGGAATGTGTTTAGATTTGGAAGAGGATGGCGACTCCATGGCTTATAAACAAACTTTAGAATTTTTGTTATTTACTTAAAGCCCAAAATGACTGATCTTCATAGAGCTGGATATCTAGGTTTTCTTATTAGCTAAACTTGATCTGGGAGAAGAAACTATGACATTGCTAGTACATATGTACCACAAGTTGGATTAAGAATGATGAAGGCAAAATTTTGAGAAGATTTAGATAGATTGGTACAAGAGATACCTAGACAAGAGAAGATCATTATAGGAGGTGACTTAAATGGTCATATGAATAGAAAAGGGTATGGGTATAGAGATATAAATGAAGCTTATGGATTTCCAAAAACTTGGACTAACTCCTGGTTGAAGCTTTTCATTAGTGCTCAATATTCTTATTCTGAGTGAATGCTATTTTTTATTTGTCAAACCTATTGTGATTGAATGCTGTTTTGTGTTATTTTCTGCTGTTTGAATTAATTTTGTTTATCTTTGGCGGCAATGGTAAGGTTTTTTTTTCTCTTTTTTTTTGGGTGATTGGAAGGTCATAAGTTTTAGTTGTGAAAACAACCTCTTTGCAAAGTAAGGGTAAGACTGTGTTTAAAGACAACCCTCCTCTAATCTTCGGAAAGCATGGAGCTTTTTGCATTGTGGATGCCCTTGCGTGTGTGTGTTGGAAAGTAGATTGCTTCAAAAGCACATATATACTAAAACTTCTAAATATCCATATGATTTTTTCCTTTTTTGATTAAATCCATGTGATTTGGATGTTCAGTAATGTTTTCACTTGAGGTTCATACAAGATGTGTTGTGTATATGTGTGCATATATTTGTGTTTTTTTCCTCTGTTTTTCTTCCATCCTACATCATATTGCATTTTGGTTCAAAATAGATGCTCCCCATATTGCATTAAGGTGCTGACCTCTTTACTTATGTTCTGAAGCCCTACCTTTTGGAGTACAATTGATGTTTTGAAGTTCTTCTTTTTCACTTATGGTGGCAGACTAATTGTGATATTTGTCTGTTAACTGCAGATTTTAAAGGAGAACAAGGACAAGCAAGATGCAGAATTTAATGAGAGGTTCAAGCATAGTAAGGCTGAATTCTACTTCTGGTTGTAATTTTCTCCAAATTAATTAGGCTGCTTGTCACAACCCAATTTTCAGGGGGGGCCATAATTTCTTTACCCTCTAATGGCCGTGAATCCCATTGAGAGTAGTAAGTCTCATGCTTCATAATTTGTGTTTCACTTCAAATATCAAGATTTAATAATGAATTCCCATATCATGATCATATGCCAACATTATCAGATACCACTGTTCTCAGTACAAATCAATACCTCAATGCATCTGAAATTTACAAGACAATTTAATAAAAGATCAATATGCTCGCTCTCTCTTTGCATGTGGTGTTTTGTATTCTTGGAGCTTGACTATGATGAGAATGTAGCTAGGACCTCATATTATGTTCCTTGAAATAGCATTGGCGTCTAGACCTACAACTAGAAACTATAGTGGGGTGAGTGAAAGGTCAATGGACTTAGTGAGGGTGGAAAAGCAATATGATGGGGGAAATAAGAGTTAATGCAACAAGGTCTACTACTAAACATGCCATGACATTTAATATAGTAACTGGAGATAATTAGATATGATGTAAGAACAATAATAATCATGATGAATAAAACATGTGTAATGATGGGAGTAAACTAGTAGAACTAAACTAACATCTAATCATTCGTATACATTTAAACAAATAACATAATGGTGGAATGATCTCTCATCCAAAATACTCATGGTGGCAAAACATACTCTCGCCCTTTCATAACATAGTGGCGAAACAAACTCTCACCCATTCTTAACTGTCAACCCTCAGATTTGTGGTTAGGCCAATTATGGAATTATAGAACAAATAGAGAATTTGGAGGGAGAATTTGAAAGGAGGAGGGAGAATTACGGGTACTCTCGCCCTTTCATAACATAGTGGCGAAACAAACTCTCACCCATTCTTAACTGTCAAGCCTCGGATTTGAGGTTAGGCCAATTATGGAATTATAGAATAAATAGAGAGTTTGGAGGGAGAATTTGAAAGGAGGAGGGAGAATTAGGGGGGGAGAGAGAGAAAGGGAGGGAAAATAAGTTAGGAGGGAAAGAATTAGTCTTATCATTCATGATCCCCATCCTCTTGCACATGGCCTTTTATAGGCTTCTTCCCTCAGTTATTATGACATAACTAAATAGGTACAAGTGGCTTTAGCTGTAACTGCTTAAGTACAACAGGCTTTTTCATCCATTATCTATTTTACAAAAATACCCTCAGAGTCGTGACAATCCCCTCCCCTTGGAGCCTTTCTTGTTCCTAAGAAAGGTCAATAGCTGGGCAACCCGTGAGAATTGCTTTAGCAATTTTGGTAGATACTCCCATGTAGTGTTATTAGGATGCAAGTAGGTACACTACACCAGAACTTGGGTGAGGGGTAGGGTGTCCAGATGAATTACCCTCTTGTCCACAATGGCTTGTGGTTCCACTTCAACTTCAACATCTTCATCCATTGGGGGTAGGTTAGGACTAATGGCTGCATTAGGCTCCACTGACTTCTTTAATAGAGACCCATAGAATATAGAGTGACTTATGACCCCTACTGGTAGTTGTAACTTGTAAACCATCTTACCCACCTTGGCCACTATAGGGAATGGTCCAAATTACTTTGGACTTAGTTTTGATGGAGGGCTTGCAAAGAATGAGTGTTGTCACCTTTAAACACTAAATCCCCCACGTTAAAATTTCTATCACTTTTTTTTCTATCTGCAATCTGCTTTATTTTGTTCTGAGCTGTGATCAGCTCCCTTTTAAGTAGTGTGAGGATCTCTTGCCTATTTTGCAAATATTCTTCTGTTGTTGTCTTGGATTCTGGGGAATCTATCACCATGGGTAGTAAGGGGGTTTTGTATCCAAACAGTGCTTTGAATGGGGCCCTCTTGATAGAACTGTGGTAGCTTGTGTTATACTACCACCACTGGGCTATTCTAGCTCTTTGGCTTGGCAAAACACATGCACCTCAAATAGGATTCTAGGCATTGGTTGACTCTCTCAGTCTATCCATCGGTCTCGAGATGATATGTGGTGGACATGTGCAACCCCACCCCCAGATTCTTGAACAACTCTTGCCAAAAATTGCTAGTAAAAACCTTATCTTGGTCTGATACAATGGACTTGGGAATTCCATGTATCTTGGCCACCAGATCCAAGAATACCCGAGCTACCTCTTGAGGAAGTTGCTAAAAACTAGTTTAGGAAAAATTTCTAAACCTAGATTAGGAAACTATACAACTTTAGGATACAACAAATCAACTAGAGATATACTAATATACATCTAGAAGATACTATTCTAATTTTAGAAAATATATACAGTCAATCAATCAACCATCAATTAATCAGTCAATCAATACCGATTGAGTCTAGTTTGAGATTGGAAACAAGACTAGAACCCTTAATTGCTAGCATGTATCATTGGAGAATAATAAAGAATTCTTTTCTCTCATTTCTGCTTCTCTCTCTCATTCTCTCTTTCTTACTTTCCTCACTCTATTTGTTCCTTTCTCCCTCCAATTATGTTCTTTCTTCTTATAAATTTCTTATTCAAACCCTAGTAAACCCTAGGGTTGTAGCAGATTGGAAGTTGTTAACACATGATAATGTAAATCTATTCCATTAATATGGCTTGAAATTGGAATGGGATATTCTGGAAGCCAAAGAAAGGATAGGATTAGCCTAGTAGCCAAGCAATGAGAAAGAAACCCTAAATTTGATTTTAGGGCTCCACCCTTTGTTGCCACACCCATATATGACTGTGTGTTGGTGACGCTTGAAGTGGATGTTGGCCTTGCCAAGGATGGCATCACGATCATTGTGAGACTGTGAGCCTCTTTGTTGAGGCCATTTTTGCTATAAGGGAAATAAAGATTGGGATTGAAAGAGGGAGATTCAAATAAATCAGAAAGGGAAACATGAAACTAGCATTTGTCACAAGGAGGAAAGAGATGAATAGTAGCAGCACCTCAAATGCAAATTGAACCTAGGGAATCAAGAGATCAAGAACCAAATATAATTGTTAAAATTAGGAGCACTAGGATCCTCTCAATTCAATGCCAATCTCTCTCACTCTTAGTCAAAATCAGAAACAACAGCTGAAATAAGAAACTGAAATGCAGGAACAGTATTTAAATGAGATAGAAACAACCAAACCACACAAGTAAACACGTGCAAGTTATCTTGATTCGGATTGCTTGAAAGCAACCCTACATCTAGCCTCTTCGATCCAAGAGTAATCCACTAGAATGAATGAAACCAGTACACAAGAGTCCCTCACACACATACACACGAGTACAATCAATTTTGGAGATAACAAAGTCTATCTTTCTTCTAGCTTTTCTCTCACACACTGCACTCGCACACCAAAATGAATGATCGCCCCAAACAGATGCCCTATGTCTTTTATTTATAGACATTATGGATGGATGTTACAAATTAGATAAAAGACTACACATTTCCTATTATAACCCCCATACATAAGTACATAACTATACTTAGAATAATCTGCCGCTTGATACTATGGACTTCACTGGTTTCTTCTAGGGCTTAAACTTAATGCAAACTACAACAATAATGAATATGGTCTCAATCATCTCCCCCAAAACTAGAAAAAAAAAACTGAAAAGAAGGAACAACGAAAACACATCTTACTTACAATCTCGGCGACTTGATAGAGCACATGTTGACACAAAGGAATGAGGGATTGAGATTGTGAGAAAGAGAGACAGGTTGATTACACGAGAAAGAGAGAGAGGGAGTAGTTGTTTTTTTTTTTTTTTTGGGGGGGGGGGGGGGGGAAGGAGGATGAAGGTGGTGGAAGGGGTAGATCTGATTGAGAGAGACACAGGGAAATAACTAGGATATATTTGAAATGAGAGAGAGAAAGAGTAAGGGCGGAGCCACGTGAGGCCCAATGGGGGGGGCAGTTGCCCCTACTGGGCTAGTTTTTTTTTTAAATTTTTATTTTTTACAATAATTTACTATTAGAAATAAAAAAATTATATTTTATTTTACTACTAGAAATAAAAAAAAAAGTAAGTATTGAAGAAAGCAAGTATATAATGGTCCAGTAGTAACCATCATAGCATTTTTTACAATTTGCTCATAATTTTATTTTTTTACAATGATGATGCAAATAAAGCTAAATATTGAAGAAAATTGTGAAGCAAAGAAAGCAAAAATGGAGGAAATTTATATTGAAGAAAATGAACAAATTAACAAAGCAAGTATTGAGCAAATTGATGTTGCGCAACTTCCTATGAATCTCTGGCTAAGAACTACAATAATGAATTACAATGTTAATTTTCGAGATCAAATTAGAAGAGCCTACTTGCAAAGAGATTTGTGTCAACCTCGAAATCAAGACAATTCATTTTAGCTTGGTTCATTGAATTTGGTGATTGGTTGGAATATAGTATAAGCAAAGATGTCGCATTTTGCTTATACTGTTGTCTTTTTAAAAACAAATAATGGGGAATAAGGAGATGGTGATTCTTTTGTGAAAGAAGGGTTCAGTAATTTAAAAAAAAAAAAGATAAGACTTTAAGTTCATGTTGGAGATGCTAATAGTGCACACAATTAAGCTCGAAACAATTGTGAAACTTTAATGAATTAAGAGCAAAATATTGAGATAGTTTTCTTCAGACAGTTAGAACAAACACTGTGTGATTATCGAATTCATTTGAATACATTAATTGATTGTGTTCGACTTGTTCTATGACAAGAACTAGCCTTTCGTGGTCATGATGAGTCTAAAGATTCAAATAATCAAGGTAACTTTCTTGAACCATTTCAATTTCAAGTATGAAAAGCCGTAAGGAACAATTGTAATTTTTTTTTTCATTTTAATATTATCATTATTATCTTATTTTTAAAATTATATTTTTTATATTTAAATTCGCTCCTAATGAATCAAAATCCTGGCTCTGTCCCTGAGAAAGAGAGATAATTGAGAGAGAGAGAGAGAGAGAGATTTGAAATGGAAGTAGACATATATATTTTTACAAGACCCAAATCTTGGGCCTTACATCGCTTTTGTTGATGAAGGTACTGTCAAGACCCTAGTTTTGAATTTAGGATTTTTAGAATAGAATTGAGAATGAAGAATAGAAGAAAGAAACAAAGAGAGAATAGAGAGAAAGTGGAGGAAAAAAAGGAGAATTTAGGGAGAAAATAGAGAGAAGAATAGAGGGAAAACAAAGAATAGATAGAGAGAAAATGAGAGAACTTCAATATAATTCCTTAATAATCTTGGTACATTGTGGCATAACTTTATATATGGTTATCCCAGCAGTTATTTACAGCAGTCACTAGGCAGTTTTGTCATTTACACAACTATAAAAAAGAATAACTCCACTACACACAATTGTTATGTTTATCTCCTAATCCTTTGATTCCCGACATTTCCCTTCCCTTCAAAATTTTCTTGTCCTCAAGAAAATCAAAGAAACTGAGCAACTTGAGGAAATTGAGCTAGCAAATCCGTCAGAAATTCCCAAGTATTGTTATCTTAATGCATCTTGAAGGAAATTTTTATCAGCTACTTCAATTTCTTCAGTAATTTCCTCATTAGCTTTATTTCTACCTTCCAGTTGTAGTAATTGCCTCTTACATTGATGCCCCAGGAATAAATTTTTCTCCACATTTATAACATAATCCAGACTGTCTTCTCTGTTCTACATTGGAAGTTTTTGCTGCATTTGGTTGATAAGATCCTAAGAAAGCTTAAAGTTGGGAAATCGTTGGAAAAAGAATTTGTCGTATTTTCTCTAGAAGTAACATTTCCGATATAGGTTGAAGTCTGGCTATTGCTAGGCTCAATTCCTATAAACGGAATCCCATTTTTCTTAAATAGAGCTTCCACTGACAATTCTTGTAATTTTACCTTTTCTGCCGCTTGTTTGATTGTTGTAGGTTGCAGTATTTTAACTGTCAACCTCAACTCTTCACTTAGGCCACTAATGAAACTAGAAACAAAATAGGCTTCAGATAAGGTAAGGTTAGTAATGACCATTAAGGACTTTAGCTCCCCAAATTTTGTTTCATATTCAAGTATCGACCCAACTTGCTTCAATTTATTAAATTTCTCTGTAACATCGGTCATATTTTTATCCCCAAACCTTTTCATAGAATTCGTCCACAAAAATCTTTCCACTTGCATTCAACCCTAAGTCTTGCCCATCCTTGATACTGATAATGAGGCATCAGCAGAATCATTCAGATAAGCTGAAGCCAAATTGACCTTCTGGAATTTTGTATATTATAAAATTGAAATAACTTTTGGCATCTTCCTATCCACCACCTAGGGTTTTTTTCCATCAAACAAAGGAATTTCTAGTTTTGCATAGGAACATTGTTGTGAACATATGGAGTGCTAATGGAATTATTTTCCAATCTCCTATCAACCACTTGATCTGTCAAATTATCTGCTCACAGATTTTATCAATCTTTAACCCTGACAATCTAGATGGTCTAGGATTAGGACCATTCCCTTCCAGAATTGGATCGGCATTCTCCTTTGGCGGGAAGTCCCCTAGCAAGTTGATTTGCGGAATTCTAGAAAACATCTGCAAGAACCCATCAAATCTTTTAGCCAGTCCATCTATCGAAGCATCTAACTTGTTCTCCAAATGATTGAATTGCTTCATGATGCTTACTCGATCCTTCTTCCAAGGTCTCCATTAGGGTTTGCAGATTAGTCACCAGGGAGATAACCTATGGTTGACCTAGGAGTTAATCTAGTTGACTTGTGCCTCCAATTGCTTCATTTGAGAACCATCCGCCATAGTTCCAAAACTTGTAGATGCGGGTTGTCGTGAATTGCTATCCAAGAATCGACTGCTCTAATACCAATTGTCAAGACCCTAGTTTTGAATCTAGGATTTTTAGAATAGAATTGAGAAGGAAGAATAGAAGAAAGAAATGGAGAGAAAATAGAGAGAGAGGGGAGAAAAACAGGGAGAATTTAGGGAGAAAATAAAAAGAAGAGTAGAGGGAAACATAGAATAGATAGAGAGAAAATTAGAGAACTTCAATATAATTCCTTGATAATCTTGGCACACTGTGGCATAGCTTTATATATGGCAATCTCAGCAGTCAGTTACAGCAGTTACTAGGCAGTTTTGTCATTTACACAGCAATTATCTGACTATATTATAGCCACTACTACACAACTGTAAAAAATAACACACTACTTCTATGCAACTGTAAAAAATAACAACTCCCTACTCACAACTGCTTTGTTTATCTCCTAATTCCTTTCCTAATCTTCTGATTCCTGACAGGTACTAATAGTTATCTTAGTCAATTATGAGCTTTGAGATGACATATGCTGAAATACTGAATGGGATCATCTGTGAGAAGGACTTGACTTTTGCACAATTTTATCATCTGGGAACTTTATTTTTAAATTACTAGTACATCAATTTGGTAACTTAAGCTCTATATGCCCTCCCTTCTGTCCACATATATTCCGGTGGTTAGTTGCTGTTTCTATAAGAAAATTGGTTAGGTTGCTTAGATGAGTTGCATGTCTTTCATATAAAACATAAAAGAACATGTATATACATAAATTACTGCTTTTCAGCATGCACTTAAGGGGGACAAAAGTATTAATCTTCTTTAATTGTAGGACCACCTAAAGCTTTGGATGAAGATGAAACTGAGTTTCTTGACAAACTAGAGATGGTGAGACTTTGTTTATAACTGTAGATTTGCCTGTTTATTTTGGTCGAAAGATCTGAACTGTTTGCACCTCTTCCCATATTTCACAGATAGGTCGGTTGTTCTAATGTCCAAAATGTGGGGACCTGGTCAAATTCTCCATTTACTGTCTGAAACGCCATGCTCTAGCATGTAACTCTGTTACGAATCGTTCTGTCACTAACCTGAAAGCTGTTAATTTAACCAAAAACTAACAGCCTTACTTCATAACATGAAGAGTTCTCCCTGCCTCAGCCTTTTAGAAATATGAAAAAAAAAAAAAAAAAAAACCTTAGGGATCCCAATCACTATCACTGAGAACTTCAGGGAAGATGTACAGTGAAGAACCCAGGACTGCCAAGATCTCTAAACCAAAACCCATCATCTGAAGCACGTTAAATAAGAACTCTTAGTTCAAATGGTCATAACCTTTTTCAATCAAACTTGCAAAGGATCATATGCTTTTATAGGTGCATGCTTAAAAATTCAGATGAATTTAGGGATTTGAACAATCTGAATCAATATGCCATTTCACTGTCTAAAGTATTGGTGCCTTTGCTTGATATTACATTTCTTATTTTCTGAAATTCTGATTGTTGATTTAGTCAAGGAGAGAATATGAACGGCAAATGGCAGATGAAGAAGCCCAGCAGCTGCGGAGTTTCCAAGTAAGTCGCTCAGCATTACTTCATTATGCAGCATGTGTCAAGAGTATATTTGATCTAGTTGATTTTCTTCTCTCTCACGAGGTGATAGTAATAAGTTGAAACATGCTGCTGTTTTGAGATTATGTTTATCAAGTTAGAATGGAGGTTGGCAATAGAAAAGTTTACTTTAACAAGTGATTTACAATATGGAAGGGATTACATAATTAGGATGAAATACTATAAATAATGTAATGAGGTAGCCATAGTAATTGCCTGCTACTTGAAATTACCCAAGGTACCTTGTCTGTCTTATTCATGTGGATGTTTCTTCTGCTTATTGGAACTCGGCTTTTTTTTTTTTTTTCTCGAGGAAACTTGAGATTTGTTTAAACCTCAAAGTGTAGCCTTGGATTAGTGTAGAGGTTGCTTCCTTGCAACCCAGTGGTGATGAGTTCAAACCATTAAAATGGCCTCTGTTTGCAGGGAAAGACTGTTGAACTCTGGTTAAACTCCTCAGCTTCGTGCACTAGGGTTAGCAAGCAAGACACCTTAAAATTGATGTTCAGGCTTGGCCATTTGTGTACATGAAATTGGTGTTGTAATTGAATAGAGCACTCAAGAATTGAGTGTGCAAAGAGGGATGAAAGATGGAGCAGCAAGACTAAAAAAGGACAAGAGACAAGGTATAGTAGGCAAAATATGGTTGTATTAGTGCAATGGATGCTGGATTATTCGTTCATGTCTTTCTTAGAATGAAAGCCCCATATGTGGAAGACAATAGTGCATTCCTCTTGCAATTTGAGCTATGCCAAGTATACCACTAAATCCAACTTTAATGGAGTGTTGACTATTTGTGTCAAGCCCTATCCGAGATTCGATCCCGTGACACATCTTGATGTAAAATCTAAACCAAAGAAACAAGAGTAATCTCGGTTGTTCAAACCAAATATCATTAATCAATATTATCAAAGTCTAACCTATAATACATCACTAAAGGATTACTTGTAGACAACTAATAGGTAAAAATCTACTCTAATTAGGATTTCTTGACCCAATCTAATTACCCAATCTAATTAAGATTATAAAGATAATCCTAATCTAATTAGGATTATAGGAAATAAAAGAAATAAAAAAAAACTAGGAAACAAATTAAAAATGAATGAACTAATAAAATAATATTAATTTCCATTTTTACGCCTAAATATTGTTTTCCAAAATATTTGTTTTTATGATCTTCATCATTCTCCCCTAGTTGAAAAGAATTTAGCTTTGGCGAGTTGGACTATGGATACCACTCCAAGAGTTTAGTATATGGGACTCGAAAATCCTCTTCAATAATCCAAGTATTATTTAAATCTGGTCGATCTTTCCATTTGACAAGAAATTGTCTATAATCACCAGCACAAGAAGAAGCCACAATCTCTTTGTCAAGCACAACACCAATCGCATCTTTTTGTTGTGATATGTGAGGGATACAAGGAACCTATGGTTTGCAGGAACACTAGTAGGCAAGAGAGGAGGCTCAAATGTGCCTCAATAAGGAGTTAAATCTTCCCCATTGAAAGTTTGACTGATATTTATATTATTAGATGAAGATTTTCTGGTAATCTCATATATTCATAGAACCAATTTACATTGGTATTTAAGGTGGATCCCGAAACCTTCATAAGGAAACTAGAAAGCTAACCAATAAGGAAACTAACTACTAAGGAAATCTGTCTCCTAAGGAAACTTGAATATTAGGAAGCTAACTAATAAGGAAAAACTAACCTTCATAAGGAAACTAGAAAACTAACCAATAAGGAAACTAACTACTAAAGAAATCTGTCACCTAAGGAAACTTGAATATTAGGAAGCTAACTAATAAGGAAAAACTATCTATACATTGAATACCTATACATTAGGAAACTAGAATCCCTTAATTTAATCAATATAACTCTGTTGGCAGAAAAAGATTTAAAAGAAGATAAAGGACTAGCCGAAGCAAGTCCTAAAAAATAGGAAAGGATCTAGTTGCATTATCTCCTAATTTTTAGGAGAAGATTGCAGAGAAAAATTCTCCAGCTTAATCTATTGTATTTTGTATTTCTAATTCCTAGTTTTTAGGAGATAGATGATAGAATTCTCTTGTATTTAAAGACATGTATTCATAGAAGTATTAAATTCATTTGTAAAGTTTTCTACCATTATAGAAAACTATAGAAAACTTAGAAGTCCCATTCCTTCAAGGATTTCTTCATGGTATCAGAGCCATGTCTCTAAATCTCTTCTAAGGCTTCATTTGCTCACCCTTCGTTGTTGTTCTAGCTCTTCCGGTTTATTTTTAAGTTGTGGCTGCATTGTTGCTTCAACCATTCCGTTCGGTTCCTGGCTTGATCGCAATAGTCCTCTTCATCTCTTCCTCCAACCATGTCTGAAACATCTGAGAAAGGCCCGTTATCTCTAGAAGGGCCAAATATGGGCGATACTCCGATAGGAAGTTTGGTCATTGGGGACTTACCAGGGCTGCACCAATCTTATCAGTTGGATGGGCGCAACTACCTACAGTGGGCTCAATTGGTGAAAACCTTCCTGAAGGGTAAAGGGGAAGCTGCATCACCTAACCGATCCAAGTCCTAAAGGCTTCAATCCAAGCTTTACATCATGGGATATTGAGGATTCCTTGATCATGTCATGGTTGTGGAATGCTCTGCAGCATGAGATTAGTAGAAATTACATGTTTTTGTCTAATGCTAAGGATGTATGGGAGACTGTTAGGCGTACATATTCAAAAGTTCAGGATGCTTCGGTTATCTTTGAGATTAAGATGAAATTGAGTAGCACTAAACAAGGATCACTAACGTTATTGAGTATTACAACAAGATGAACGGTTTATGGCTAGAACTTGATCATTATCAAGACATTAAGATGGTCTGTGGAAAAGATAAAAAAACTTTATACTTGATTCTCGAAAGGGATAAGAGTTATGGAATTCTTGGCAGGACTTAACCCTGAATATGACCAAGGGTTTAGATACTTGGAAAGGAAAGGTTGTCATCTCTTAATGAGGTTTTTGCTGTTGTCCGCAATGAAGAAAATAGGAGAGTTGCAATGCTGGGGGAGATCCACTGAAGGATCTGCAATGCTGACCAATAGAGGAGAGAGGATGCAGTCCAAACTGCAACTAGGAAGAGCTGATGAAGAAGGGCCACAGTTTAAACAAGGAGGAAAAGTTGATGGATAGTCTTGGCCACAGTGGAAGGAGAATTTATGGTGCACTTACTGTAAAAAACCAAGGCATACCTCGTGAAACTTGTTTTAAGTTACATGGGAAGGAAGTAGTCCTTCAAAAGATAGGGGGATTTCGAAATATGCCTGCTCGAAATCAGGCTTATCTTTCAAACAAACAGGAAGAGAGAGTCAAAAAGACTGACACAACGAATGGAATGGAACTAAATCAACTAAATGCTGATGAAATCGGCAAGCTTAGGCAGTTTTTACAAACAATCCAGGATGGATCGTGTTCCACTGCTCAATCAGGTATTAAACCAGGTGATTGTTTCAATTTCTATTCTTTAACAACCTCTAAAATCATTAGGGATGATACATGGATTCTAGACTCAGGTGCAACAGACCATATGTCCCATAATATTATTGTCTTTGATTCCTACAAATCCCTTTTGACTCCTAAACAAATTGTTATTGCCAATGGCACATCCATTCCCATCAAAGGACAAGGTAAAGTCACTCTTAACCCTAATTTTTCTGTCAACTAGGTCCTTCATGTTCCGAATTTGTCAACCAACCTGTTTTCTATCCATCAACTTACTAAGGATCTAAATTGCCGTGTTATTTTCTCTCCTCATTCTTGTGAATTTCAGGACTTGGCAACGGGGAAGATGATTAGTGCAGTTGAGGAGAAGAATGGATTGTATGTTCTAAACTGAAGGTGAAGGACCTTATTACCCACCCTAGCCTGCACATCTCAATCTCAGCCATTTCATGCTGAAATCTGGTTTCACCATTATCGGCTGGGCCATCCACATTTTTCTTTGTTAAAAACAATGTTTCCTTAGTTATTTCAGCAAGTAGATCTTAGTACTTTGCATTGTGATGTGTGTGAAATTTCCAAACACCATTGAGTTTCATATCCTATTAGTAATTCAAGGTCTTCACACCCTTTTGCTTTAGTTCATTCTGATGTTTGGGGGCCATCTAGGACTCCTAATTGTTCGGGAGCTAGGTGGTTCATCTCTTTTATAGATGATTGCACTCGAATGATTTGGATCTTTCTTTTAAAAGTTAAAGCTGTTGTTAGCATGATCTTGCCTCAATTATATTCAATGATCTTAACTCAATTTGGATCCTCTATTCAAATGTTTAGGACTGATAATGCAAAGGATTATTTTAATCATCACTTGCATCATTTCTTTAATGAAAAAGGAGTTGGTCATGAATCTTCTTGCATTAACACTCCATAACAAAATAGAGTGGCTAAAAGGAAGATGAGACACATCTCCTAAATGTCACTAGAACTCTCCTTCATCATTCCAATGTCCCTAAAACTTTTGGGGGAGAAACAGTCCTCACTGTAGCTTATCTCATTAATCGAGTGCCCTCCAAACTTCTTGTCTATAATAGTCCTTTCTAATGTCTCATCTCTCACTTTCCTCATCTTAGCTTGCATACCCCTCTTCCTCTTAGGGTCTTTGGATGTGTTGCCTTTGTCCACATACCTCAACATGCTCGGGACAAGCTAGATCCTAGGGCTCTTCGCTGCATTTTCCTTGGCTACTCCCCTACTCAAAATGGCTACAAATGTTATCATCCTCTTACCAGAAAATTCTTTATTTCTAAAGATGTAACCTTTGTGGAAACTCAACCCTTCTTCACTTCTACTCACCTTGGTCTCCAGGGGAAGAAACAGTTGAATGGTGACCAAGGTTTGCCTAATCTAGACCTTCTAGCACCAGCTACTGAAATTCCAGCCACCATCACCACTGTTCTTACTGCTGCTTCTGAAATTCCAGCCACTATCTCTATTGTTCTTGAAATTCCAGCGGAAATCCTTCGGAAATCCCTATTTCTGGACAAGACGAACACCTGGAGACATCATCCTCGGTCAGATTTAAGGAATCCCCTTTTGTGTACCATCGAAAACAACAGCTCATATCAACTCCTCAACTAGGATCAACATCTCCTTTGCAGTTAGGTACTAATATGAACTAGCCTCCCAATCCTGTTCATACTTTTTCTACTGAGTTGGATATTCCTATCGCTATTAGAAAAGGGGTTAGAAGATGCACTCAGCATCCTCTAGCCAATTATCTATCTTACCACAGGTTATCCCCAAAACATTCTAGCTTTCTGACTTCTTTAGACTCCATTATTATTCCTAAAACGGTTGAAGAGGCCTTAAAGGATTAGAAATGGAAGCTAGCCATGGAAGAGGAAATGAAAGCCCTAAAGAAAAATGATACATGGGAGTTGGTGCCTAGGCCAAAGGGAGTAAACCCAGTGGGTTGTAGATGGGTGTACAACTTGAAATATAATGCAGATGGATCTTTGGAAAGGTAAAAGGCTCGATTGGTTGTTAAGAACTATACTCAAACATATGGGATAAATTATTTGAAGACTTTTGCTCCGGTTGCCAAGATGACCACGGTTAGAATTTTGCTATCTTTAGCTGCCTTTTATGGATGGCAATTGCATCAATTAGATGTGAAGAATGCATTTCTTCACGGTGACTTAGAAGAAGAGGTCTTTATGGAACAACCACTAGGATTCGAAGAAGGACACAAGGGTGAGGTATGTAAACTTAAAAAGGCTCTTTATGGTCTCAAACAATCTCCAAGGGCATGATTTGATAGGTTCTCTAAGGCTATGAAACTCATGGGATATCAACGGAGTAGGGGAGATCACACTCTTCTTCAAATACTCTTAAGAATGGAAAACTGACTGTATTATTGGTATATGTGGATGATATTATTGTAACAGGAAATGACTTGGAGGAACAACAGGCATTGAAAGGCAATCTGGCTCAAAATTTTGAAATTAAGAACTTGGGATCACTCAAATACTTATTGGGAATAGCCTATTCTAAAGAATGTATCTTCTTATCTCAACACAAAAACATACTGGATCTCTTAAAAGAAACATGATTGTTGGGTGGAAAAGGAGTATATACTCCAGTAGAACCTAATGCAAGGTTAAGTGAAGATAATGATAGTCCTCCAGTAGACAGGTATCGAAGATTGTTAGGGAGATTAATTTATTTGTCACACACTAAGCCGGATATATATGTGTATTGGTAAGTTTTAATCAATTCATGCATTGCCCTACTGAAAGTCATATGCAGGCTGTAAGAAGAATACTGTGGTATTTGAAAACAACCCCAGGCAAAGGAGTTCTATTCAAGACGAGATGATTCATTGGAAGTACAAGAATATACAGATGCGGATTATGCTGGGTCACTTATAGATAGAAGGTCTACCACCGACTATTGTATGTTTTTAGGTGAAAATTTGATTTCGTGGCGAAGCAAAAAGCAGAGCATAATGGCAGGGTCAAGTGCAGAGGCAGAGTTCAGGGCTATGACACTAGGTTTATGTGAGTTGCTATGGATCAGAATTGTTCTAGAAGACTTGAAGATTTCAATCAATGAGCCAATGAAGTTATTCTGTGATAACCAATCTGCCATAAGCATTGCTTATAATCCTGTGCAACATGACAGGACTAAACACATAGAGATTGATTGACACTTTATAAAAAGAAAAACTTGAAAAAGGTATAATCCAAATACCTTATGTTCCTTCTGAAAAACAGGTGGCAGATTTATTGACAGAAGGATTGGCAGCTATAAGATTTAAAGATCTAGTATGCAATCTGGGAATAATCAATATTCATTCACCAGTTTGAGGGGGAGTGTTGGCAGAAAAAGATTTAAAAGAAAATAAAGGACCAGCAAAAGCAAGTCCTAAAAAATAGGAAAGGACCTAGCTGCATTATTTCCTAATTTTTAGGAGAAGATTTCAGAGAAAAATTCTCCAACTTAATTTGTTGTATTTTGTATTTCAAATTCTTAGTTTTTAGGAGATAGATGATAGAATTCTCTTGTATTTAAAGACATGTTGTATTTATAGAAGTATTAAATCCGTTTGTAAAGTTTTCTACCATTATAGAAAACTTAGAAATCCCATTCCTTCAAGGATTTCTTCGAACTCCATAATCTTCGTTATTCAACACTCATGTCAAGTTGGTGAGTGGATAGATATCTTTTATTCCTTACATATCAGCAATCTCTTGAAACCTTGAAGTAGGTAAGCCTTTGGTTAGAACATCAGTCAATTAGTTTCTTGATGTCACGTGAGGAATAGTGATGAGTCCATTGTTAATCTTTTCTTTGATGAAGTGTCTATCCACTTCCACGTGCTTCATTCAATCATGTTGAATCGAGTTGTGTGTTATACTAATAGCTGATTTGTTATTACAATACAGCTTCATTGATCCATTTCTTTCGATCATTAAATCCTTTAGAATTATTTTGATTCAAAGAAGTTCACAAACACCAATAGCCATAGCACGAAATTTTGCTTCAACACTTGATCTGGCTATAAGATTTTGCTTCTTGCTCCTCCAAGTAACCAAATTTCCTCCTATGAAAGTGCAATAGCATGTAGTTGACCTCCTGTTTGTAAGAGATCCAGCATGGTCAACATTAATGTATGCTTCTATTGTCAAGTCACTTATCTTTTTAAACAAAATTTCTTTTCCTGGAGTTGCTTTCAAGTACCGAAGAATCCTTTGAACTGCTTGAAGATGTTTTTCCTTAGGATCATGCATGAATTGACTAACTACACCCACAACATAAGTAATGTCAGATCTAGTGTGTGATAGATAAATCAGTCTCTCTACTAACCTTTGATAGCGTCTTTTATCAATAGTTGTTCCTTCTTTACTTTCTTGGCCCTTTCTATGACTTGGATCAATAGGAGTACTCGATGGTTTGCACCTAAGAGGCACCTAAGAGTACTTGTTTCCTTGAGCAGATCGAGGATGTACTTTCATTGGGATATAAATATCCCTTGTTTGGAGTATGTCACTTCAATCCCAAAGAAGTATTTTAGTCTACCTAGCTCTTTCATTTCAAATTCTCAAGCCAATTGTGTTCTTAGTCTTATTTTTTCTTCCTTATCACTTCCTGTAACCTTGATATCATCTGCATATACCAGTAAGACTATGATCTTTCCCTTACCTGAGTGTTTTACAAATAAAGTATAGTTACCATGATTCTGCTTATAGCCAAACTTCATCATAGCCTTATTTGAATCTCCCAAACCAAGCTCTCAGTGATTGTTTTAATCCATGCAAGACTTTATTGAGTTTGTGAACTTTAACAAGGCCATACCTGTCATCAAACCTTGATAGTGGCTCCATGTACACCTTCTTCTTAATCTCCATGAAGAAATGCATTTTTTACGTCATATTGCTGGATTTCCCATTCAAAATGTATTCCTAAAGATAAGAGAATTCTCATTGTATTCATCTTTGCTATCGGTGTTGAAATAGATCTCGCCAAAATTCACACACACGATTTCCTCACACAACTAAACACAACCCTTCACTACTTAACTCAGAACCGGAACCAGAAAGATACAAGAACACAACATCAAACCACAAGCACTCACACAACAACAAAAGAATTTATCCTGATTTGGAACTCTTGGAAGAGATCCTACATCCAGACTGTTATGACCTTGCTTTCACTATCTTGAATAATGGAATACAAGATTACACATACTGTTCGCACACCCTCAACCCAATTATTAGACCAAGAACTAATAAGAGATTACAAGGAAAAACCTTTACTCTCACCTATACACAGCACATACTCTTCCCACAAGATAGACCGCAAAACCCTTAAACTCTAAGAGACACTCACGACCTTCTATTTATAGAACATAGAGGGCGAGAATTACAAGATAGAAAATAACCGCCTACTGCAATTACAAGACTACCCTTGATTTACATGCTTCTAGAAGTTTTTTATTCTAACAACTTCTAACTAACACTATACTACTGAGCCCTAGACTAATCCTTAAGCAAATATTTCAACAAATTCTCCACCATTTGCATAGGATTTGACTGCTCCAGGATAGCCACCTGCATGTAAACCATACCTGACTCGATCATCACCTTCACCAGCTTCTTCAGTCATTTGGAGCAACTTCAAACAGTGCTTTAGCTTTGCCATAGGAACTGCCTTTGTAAAGATATCTGCAGCATTATCAGTACCTGCAACTTTTATCAGAAAAATTTCCTTTTTATCTAATTTTTCTCTAATAAAATGATGCCGCACATCTATATGTTTTGTCTTTTCATGGTGAGCTTGGTTTTTAGACAAATGTATGTCACTTTGGCTATCACACATCAAAGTGGCACGCACTATAGATCCTAAGAGCTCACTAGTTAAACCTTTCAACCATATTCCTTCTTTAATTGCTTCTGAAACTGTTATGTATTCAGCTTCAGTAGTTGATAACGCTACTACGTATTGAAGGCTAGATTTCCAACTGATAGTAGAATTCCACAACTTAAATATATAGCCAGTTGTGGACCTTCTTTTATCTAAATCAGCAGCATAATTAGCATCTGAATACCCTATAATGCTGGCTGATTCTTCTATATTTGCTCCACCATAAGACAATACCATGCTGCTAGAACCTTTAACAAATCTAAATACCCACTTAACTGCATTCCAATGTGCCTTGCCTAGATTTGCCATAAATTTGCTTACCACACTCATTGCATGAGCCAAATCAGGCCTAGTGCACACCATGCTATACATTAGACTACTCACAGCACTAGCGAAAGGTATATTAGACATTTCCTTCTTACTTTCTTCATCTATTGGAGACTGATCAGCAGATAATTTGATATGTTGAGCAAAGGGCATATTTACTGCCTTTGCTTCTGCCATACCAAACCTTTTAATTATCTTGTCTAAATAGGATTTTTTGGGATAGGAACAATTTTCTATGTTGTTTATTTCGGGAAATTTCTATCCCTAGGATTTTCTTTGCCTCTCCTAGCTCCTTCATCTCAAACTCAGACTTCAATTTCAGCTTCAACAGCTGAATTTCTTTCTCAGATTGACTTGCTATAAGCATGTCATCTACATAAAGGAGCAAGAAGATTGAAATACTAGAAGAAATATGTTTAAAAATAAACACAGCTATCATAAGAACTTCTTTTATATCCTTGGTTGATCATCACCAAGTCGAATTTCCTATACCATTGCCTTGGTGATTGCTTAAGTCCATAAAGAGACTTCTTAAGCAAACATACCTTCTCAACCTTTCCTTTAGACTCAAAACCTTTAGGTTGTTCCATTAATATCCTCTCCTCTAAATCTCCATGAAGAAAAGCTGTGGTAACATCCATTTGTTCTAATTTTAAGTTTAAGTGGGCAGTTATAGCAAGCAGAACTCTAATTGAGGTATGTCTCACAACTGGTGAGAAACTTCATTAAAATCTATACCAAGGACTTGTGTGAACCCTCTAGCAACTAACCTAGCCTTATACCTAGGTTTTGAATTGCTTCCAGCACCCTCCTTGATTTTATAAAGCTATTTACAACTTACTACCCGCTGTCCTTGAGGCCTATCAACCAGTATCCATGTCTGGTTCTTCCTTAAGGATTCTATTTCAGCTTTCATGGCTTCTATCCATAATTTTGCATCTTTTGATGTTACTGCCTCATCAAATGAGAGAGGTTCTTCACCTGCAGCTTCAGATGCACTTGTCAGTGCATATGCCACAAGGTCTGCAAATCCATATCTACTAGGTGGCCTTCTGTTTCTAGGTTGTCTATCTCTAGCCACACTATACCTAGAGATATCTGGCTGATCACCTATACTGGAATCGGCATCACTCTCTTCCTCATTTTCTTCATATTGGGCAGAATCTTGCTCACAGGAGCCCTCCTGGATATTTTCAGGTGCTGCTTCTTGGACTTCGATGCCTATGGACTTAGGTTCTTCTCTCAAGACTGATTGGACTTTTATTTCTGATACATCCATGGTTGATCTTTCATCAAATGTCACATCTCTAGAGATAATAGTCTTAGGCCCTTCTTCATCAAGGTTCCACAGTTTATAGCCTTTAACTCCAGTGGGATATCCTATGAATAGACATTTCTCAGCCCTAGGATCCAGCTTACCTTGCTTTATATGAGCATAGGCAAGACACCCAAATACTCTTAGATGGTCTAAGGATGGTTTGTGACCTGATCATCTTTCATAGGGAGTTTTAAACTCAATTGCAGCATATGGTGATCTGTTTATCACATATGCTGTTGTTGTTACAACTTCCCACAGAAAGATTTAGGTAATTTTGTATGAAATAACATGCATCTTACTCTTTCCAATATAGTTCTATTCATCCTTTCAGCCAACCCATTCTGTTTTGGGTTTCCTGGGGCTGTTAGATGCCTAACTATTCCACTATCTTTGCACATTTGAGTAAATTCTTTATTATAGAATTCTAACCCATTATCAGTCCTAATGGTTTTAATAGACTTCCCCATTTGGTTTTCTATCATCTTTTTCCATGCTTTAAAAGCTTCAAAGGTCCGATCCTTAGTCTTTAAGACATTTACCCACACCATCCTAGAGTAGTCATCAATGATAGATAAGAAATACCTAGAGCCTCCATGAGATTGGAATGTATGTAATCTAATGGAGATTTGGATGAATGGATTGCTTTCTTGCTAAACTTAACTTTGGCAGTCTTTCCATAAATGCAAGTCTCACACTTTTCGAGTCCTGCAACCTGCCTACCAACCAGAATGCCTTGATTGGGCCTACCAACCAGAATGCCTTGATTGGCTAGCTCCTTAAGCCCTTGTTCACTAATATGTGACATCCTTAAATGCCACAATCTAGCCTGTGACTGGGCACTACTGCTGGCCATAGCAGCTTCCCCACATTGAGTGGTTGCTTGCAGAATGTAAATACCATTCTGAAGAACTGCTTTCATACATATTAGAGAACCCTTGGATATCTTCAAGACTCCACCATAACCTTTAAAACTAAGGCCATTTCTATCTAGTTCTCCGAGAGAAATTAGATTTCTCTTGAGTTCTGGAACATATCTTAAAGCTGTTAGGGTTTTGAATGATCCATCATTCATTTTAAGTCTTATATCCCCAATCCTAATACTTTGCATTCATGATTATTTCCTAGCAAGACCTTCCCACCATTAGATTCTTGATAATTTTAAAACCAATATCTTTTAGAAGTCATATGGAATGAGCAACCGGAATCCATGATCCAGTCAGTGTTTTCTATGTTTTTGGAGGCAACTAGTGCATCAGCACTGTCATACCCGAATTCACAAACGCTACCTCCTTTAGCAGATTTTTCTTGATGATCTTTTCTTTTCTTGGGGCAATTTCTTTTGATGTGGCCCTCCTCATGACAGTGATAACATTTAATAAGCCTTTTACCAGATTTTGACCTAGACCTTGACCTACCTCTTCCCTTGTTATCTTTCTTATCATTTTTAGACTTGACAGTGAGGGCATCTCCTGGGGATAATTTTCCTTCTACCTTATTCTGCAATTCTTTTGAGTTTAGGGCTTCTATAACATCATCTAGAGATAATGTATCCCTCCCATGTTTTAAAATATCAACAAAAGTCTTATCGTCCTAGGAAGAGAATGAAGTAAGACTAATGCCTTATCTTCTTCCTCATATTTCACGTCTATGTTCTCGAGATCAAGACAGAGTTTGTTAAACTCATCAATATGATCTTGTAACTTCTTACCATCTTGCATTTTAAAAGTAAAGAACCTGGCTTTAATGTAGAGGCGGCTGGATAATGATTTCGTCATGTATAAGCTCTCCAACTTGAGCCATATCTCTGCAGCAGACTTCATCTTGGACACTTCTCTTAGAACTTTGTCGCCGAGGCTTAGGATTAAAGTGTTGTATGCCTTCTTGAGAATCTCTTTCTTTTGTTCTGCCGAGTAGTTCTTAGGCATCTTGGCTTCACCTTCCAGTGCTTCCTCAAGGCCAAGATTGCCAAGAGAGCACTCATCTTCATCTTCCAGAAGGCAAAGTCATTTTGCCCATCGAATTTCTCGATTTCGTGTCTGAACGAAGAGGGAATGGATGCCATGATTGCCTGCTGGGTCGAACTTCCTTTCTTGATCGCTTCTTGGAATCTTGAGTGCAGAAAACAGCGGTGGCTCTGATACCAGATTGTTGAAATAGATCTCGCCAAAATTCACACACACACACGATTTCCTCACACAGCTGAACACAACCCTTCACTACTTAACTCAGAACCGAAACCAGAAAGATACAAGAACACAACATCAAACCACAAGCACTCACACAACAACAAAAGGATTTATCCTGGTTCGGAACTCTTGGGAAGAGATCCTACATCCAGACTGTTATGACCTTGCTTTCACTATCTTGAAGAAGCGGAATACAAGATTACACATGCTGTTCGCACACACTCTCAGCCCAATTACCAGACCAAGAACTAATCAGAGATTACAAGGAAAAACCCTTTACTCTCACCTATATACAACACATACTCTTCCCACAAGATAGACCGCAAAACCCTTAAACTCTAAGAGACACTCACGCCCTTCTATTTATAGAACATAGAGGGCGAGAATTACAAGATAGAAAATAATCGCCTACTGCTATTACAAGACTGCCCCTGATTTACGTGCTTCT